>NW_008709577.1:273031-404090 GCF_000327385.1 Lottia gigantea
AATCAGGTAATTGGATTGTAGGTTATTATTTTTACTACTTGTAGAGAAGCCATGTTATATGAATTATAATGTTTATGATTTTGATCAAAGACTGGTGAAAACTGAAACTGGTAATAATGATTTTATTTTTGTCTTCTCTAGGAGCATACTCAGAGCTCTAAATTTGAATTCAAGGTTTTTTTTTTTATCTGATTTTCAGAAAGAAGATGGATTACCTTGCGATGATAGACATTTACCTACTGCTGGAAGACCAGAATATCCTGAACGCGATCCATATGATCGCCCTCCTCTTGATCCATATCTAGATGACAGAAGACATCTCCCACCACCACCTGAATATTTTGATAGATTTAGAGATCCCTATGACAGGTACTGTAGGTTAGATTAATTAAGTAGGTTTTCAACTATAATGGTATCTGCATGTAACAAGGTACAGCTTTTTACAAGGATTTAAACTAGTTGCTAAATGGTACATGCAATATTGACATAATATTTTCAAGTTTTGCCAAATTATTTCCTCATCAAAGAAAACTTTATTACATATTTTTAGGGACCCTTATATGAGAGACCGTTATCCACCAGATCCTTATTTGGACAGAGATCCATATATTGACCGCTTACCACCACCTAGAGATCCTTATTTAGATCCTTATGCCAGAGATCCTTATCTTGCAAGAGATCCATATTTAGATCCATACAGAGACAGACTATTAGAGAGAGAAAGAGATCCATACTTTGCTTCCGATCCATTAAGGAATCCTTACAGAGTTGCTGATCCCTTTCTGGGTAAGATGCACCTTTAAGAGCGAATGTTTTAATAGTGAAATAATATTATGAACCACAACACCAAACATTTGTTGCATCAAGGTCACCTTCATACATTTATTGTTCATAGCAGATTGACAAAAATGGAACTTTAGTAACAATAATGTATATGAATTTTGAACAAATGAGTGTACTGTATTTACAGATAGAAGTCCTGTTATAACAGCCTCTCCAGTAGCTGAAATACCTAAGACTGTGATAGATTATGATCATGGTAAAAATATGAGTGCTGATAAAAGTAGCATAGACAGAAGCAGGGATAGAAGTATGATGATTTCTTTTTGTTTTGCACACATGTACCTTTTGTCCATCTGTTCACATTTTAATCATGCTCATTCGTACCAATGCAAAAATGCAAAAATGATGCTTTTCGATTTTTGTGATGATGGGACAACACAGATTCCCAGCTTTGTATGCAGCCTGCAACAAGTATGCATCATACATGTTTTTTAATCATTTTATGTTTAAGTTATCAAGTTGATGGATTGATTTAATTTGTTTAGGTTTAAGTCATTTTTATACGCCCACATGAAATGAAGGGCATATATTGCCGTCACCCATGTCCATCCGTCCTTCCGTCCGTCCACAATCGCTCATAAACACTCCAGAAGGCACAATCCTTGAGTGATTTTGATGAAAGTTGGTATTATTGTTTGAAATCACTCAAGGATGAACCCTATTGAAAATCAGGAAAATTGAAAAATATTCAGTATGAGATATTGCCCTTGTTCTTGAAAACGCTTTCAATTTTTAGCCCGTAAACACTCAAGTAGGCACAATTCTTGATGAATTTTGACGAAAATTGGTGTGAGTATTTGAAAATTTAAAGAATCGAAAAAATTTAGTATGAGTTATTGCCCTTCTTGTTAAAAAACGCTTTCAAGATTTAGCCTGTAAAGAGTCTAGAAGGCCCAATTCTTGACAGATTTTGACAAAATTATATTATTCAGTATAGCCCCAAAAAGGTCAAAAGAAGTATATGAATGAAGGTTGAATACATGTATTTCATACTGGTATTGCTATTAAAAATCAAAGCTGCCAATGGGTATTATTACCTTGTCTGGCAAGCTATCAATGCCTTATAATTTTAAGTGACATTTGTTTCTTCCTAATTTAGGTCCAGAAGCATTTAGAAGTCATAGATCAACTAGTCGCGATAGAGATCGTGACAGAGATCGAGACAGAGACAGAGATAGACGCAGAGACAGAGAGGAAGATAGAAGGAGAGAAAAACAAGAAAAATTAAAGAAAATCGAAGTGGAAAGAGAAAAGAGAAGACTGAAAGATAGAGAAAGGTTACGAGATAGAATTAGAGATAGACTTTATGGTGAATGGAACAAAGATGAACAGTAAGCATTTATTTTTTTTTTGTTAGTTTTGTATTCATAATCTCGGGAATATATGTCTTCATTGTTTCTTGTTATTAAAACCTTAGTGATTTAGGTTTTTGCTTTCTGACCTGGATGGTCAGGTGTAATCCTGAAAGAAAGTGTGAAGCATTGATTTGCTTGTAAGAAAACAAACACAATTTTTAGTTGCAACAGGCAACTTGAAAAGTTTTCAATAGTAAGAGCAGTTTGCTTGAGCAAATTTCTCCTTCTGTATGTTGTCAACACCAGTTTTAATCTTTCCATCACATTATTTTTAGGGCTATTTTATCATCCCCTCCACAAACAGAAAGAAAAATATATCAATCTAAAATAGAGACAGCCAAAGTAGAAGATTTATTAATAAAACCAGGAAGATTATCCCGACCATCATTAATAGTTGTAATAGTTCGAGGTTTACCTGGCAGTGGTAAAACATATGTTAGTAAATTAATTAGGGTAAGTCAAGACCATAAATAGTTGTTGTAGTTAATGATGAACTTTATCTTAGTGAATTAATTAGGGTATAAGGGGGTGAAAGCCGACACTAACTTACTCTTGAAAGCACAGGTATCATAATTAGAGTAAGTCAATACATTTATCAGTAAGATCTCACCAATTATAGTTCATAGTAAAACATAATGTAAGTGAATTAATTAGGGGGTAAGTCAATACATTTATCAGTAAGATCTCACCATTTATAGTTCACAGTAAAACATAATGTAAGTAAACTAATTAGGGGGTAAGTCAATACATTTATCAGTAAGATCTCACCATTTATAGTTCATAGTAAAACATAATGTAAGTAAATTAATTAGGGGGTAAGTCAATACATTTATCAGTAAGATCTCACCATTTATAGTTCATAGTAAAACATAATGTAAGTGAATTAATTAGGGGGTAAGTCAATAAGATCTCACCATTTATAGTTCATAGTAAAACATAATGTAAGTGAATTAATTAGGGGGTAAGTCAATACATTTATCAGTAAGATCTCACCATTTATAGTTCATAGTAAAACATAATGTAAGTAAATTAATTAGGGGGTAAGTCAATAAGATCTCACCATTTATAGTTCATAGTAAAACATAATGTAAGTGAATTAATTAGGGGGTAAGTCAATACATTTATCAGTAAGATCTCACCATTTATAGTTCATAGTAAAACATAATGTAAGTAAACTAATTAGGGTAAGTATAGGATTGGATCTTACACTGTCTCTTAAATGATCTTTTAATCTAGTTTAAATGAGTTTTAAAGGGACAGATGCTCCATTTTGGGGGGTTGATTTGAGTCTTGAATATATGTAAATAATCTTCAGAATTACTAGAAATATATGAAAATCGTATAATTCCTTCAAAAATATCTCTATCTTCAAATTTATTTTACTATTTCTATAGATGTTTTTCTATACGCTTATAAGTGTCGAAAGAAAAACGATTGGTCTATTTAACTTTCAAACACGGAAAATTCTGGTCACACATGGATTTGAAGGATCAAAATTCAACGGAGAGTTGTGAACACTATAACTGATAGCTTTACTAGAAAAATTCCTGTTTCTGAGACTATTAATAGTATGATTTGTCAATAAATAGTGCAGCTGTCCCTTGAAGAATAAAATATAATAAGTTAAGAAGAAATGGAAATACTTTAGTACTCTTTATGATTTGTTTTTTTTTTGGTCATATTTCCTTGGATGAAGATTGTCACTTTCATCGGATTTACAAAAATCATTATAAGCTACTTACTAGACCAAATGTGAATAAAATATATGATCCAACACCAAAATTGATTTTGTTTACTTACCAGGATAAAGAAGTGTCTAATGGTGGAGCTGCTCCTAGAATGCTGTGTTTAGATGATTATTTTATGGTAGAAGTAGAAAAAAAAGACAAAGATCCAGAGACTGGCAAACAAATTTCAACTAAAGTAAATATTTCAAGTCTTTTCATCATCATATTTATAACTGGTTTTTAATAAGCAGCTATGTGGTATCAGTCTGACCAGACAAAGTTTGATGCATCAAAAAAAAACTAAACTGTTGCTAGTACATGTAATAGTCAATCAAAAAGACATGTTTCACACTTAAAGAAATATTTTTCTATCCCAGGTGCTAGAATATCAATATGAAGCAGAAGTAGAAGAAGCTTATAGACAAAGTTTATATAAATCTTTTAAAAAAACCATTGATGATGGCTTCTTTCCCTTTATTGTTATTGATGCCACTCATGAAAAAGTGAAACATTTTGAAGAATTTTGGAGCTATGCAAAATCTAAAGGTTTCCAGGTAAGATGAAAGTATTTGTGTTTGTAAAACAATATAGAATATTAACATTAGCTTTATAGCTGAAAAAAAACTAAATTGCTTTTTAGATTTACATGTGATGCTTTATAAATAAAACAAAAATATACTTAACTCAAAGCTTTGCCAACACCTCAAGCTGATATGGAAAGAACATTGTCTTCAAACTCATTGTTATTTTATAGCAAATTTTGACCTCTTTCAAGAAAGATAACTCTATAAATACTGAATATATACCAACCCATCATTTTAGGTGTATATTGTGGAAGTAGAAGCTGATGTTAGTACCTGTATTAAAAGAAATATTCATGATTGGCAACAAAAAGATGTGGAAAGGGTAGGTTAGGCTTTCATTCTATAATCTGATAAACACCTTATTTACTAAACCTGGTATAAGAAAGAAACTTTACCACGACTTCAAAATCATTGCTTTGTTGACTGGACTGTAGAGCAATGGACTCACCATTCTTGTCCAGTCAAAACAGTGTAGGCTAGTTCTTGACGGAGAACAGTTCATTTTAAACGAGCCAATTTTTAAGTCAGCGCAAATACTGCTTATGTGAGACTTTTAAATTTATTGACACATATCTTTTATTTCTACTTGTCAGCATTTTCCCATTTTGATTATGCATAAAGCTGTTGTTAAATTAGGTTTGAATCAGGTGTTTACAAATTAATTACATACACAGTTATGCTTTATTTTGATTTTTATTCTTATTACAGATAAAGAAAGGATGGGAACCCACACCTTCACATTTTATGCGATTAGATATAAGATCTTTATTACAAGAAGATTCCATCACAGAGGTATGATTAATATTTTATTATATATGAAATTTCATTGCAATAAATCAATGACATGATTATAATGATTTTAGCACTAGATTTTAATCTGATTAACATAAAATCTATTATTATTTTATATATAGGTTGAAATGGAAGATGAATCTAATGATGATACTAAACAAACAGTAGGTGATGTTAAAACATCTGATGATGAAGATGATCAGTTAGAATTTATTGCAGTAAGTAGAGAATCTAGTTAAAGGCTTCTTGGGTAGATATTGCTAAATATTACAAAACAACATCTAGATAGAACTCATAAGATATGATGAACAATATTGATTATAAGCAATATTTAAAAAACCTCTGCCCATCAATCAAAAAAACAAAACAAAAGCTTTTGAAAATGAACTCAGGGCTGGTGTTGAATATGTGTTGGTTGTGAGAATTTTGATGAGTTTGTATTGGATCATAATTCAAATAACAAATAATCTACTGAATAATAATCAGCTTATTATAAAGGCTACAGGTTTAATTTATTTCTAATAAATGTTGAAATTTTAGATAGACTTGTAATTTTTGATATTTTATTATAGTTTCTTATCTTGTTTAGGAAGCAACTTATTTTTAAAAACTGATTTTATTTACAGGGTTACAAGAAATCTAAATGGGAAATTGCTGACAAGTCTGAATCGCAGATGGGTGTGTATGACATTTTTAGTATCTAATTGCATTAAGAGATTAAATGGCAGTTTTCTTGAAATTGATCATGAAATAAATTTTGTAAATAGTAATGAAAATTTGATAGATTATATCTTGAGTTGGGTGATTATATTTCATTTTTGATGATTTTTAGATAAATTGGATGGTATTCGTAAAAGAAAAAGAACACCCTCACCACAAGGTTGGGATGATTATCTACAGATTGCAGGCGAAGATTATTTTAGTCGAGTATCAGAGCCAGGCAAGAAACGGGTAAGTTCAATTCTCGGAAATTTGCAAATAACTTTAACTTTTATTGTTTATGAATAAGATACATGTAAGTTCTGAATTTAGATGTAAGCATGTGAGAGATTTCAAGAAAATAATTTATTTCAATGAAATAGATATAAAAACTATAAATGTATTACTGTAGCAGGTGGAATTCAACACCGTCTTTCTGTTATACACAGATAAAACACCAATATACTTAATTTACAAAAATTATCTCCCTTTTTAAAATGTTTTTTAAACTAATGATAATATCATAGAAATTTATTACCAATTTTTTTTCATTTAAGAAGAGTTAACAAAATAATGTTTTTATTTTAAACATTCTAATTTTTATTGCCTGTCAAATGATACAGTTACTTTAGAATTTTTCTTCTTTTTTTTTTGAGTTATGAGAGATGATAATAAGCTTTTCCTAAATTTTGTATTTTTTCTGTAGACACTTAAAAATTTATTGCCATTTTAAATCTAATTGTAAACATTGTTGATTTAGATGTCATTGAAAATAATAATTCATGATTTTAG
Source organism: Lottia gigantea (assembly GCF_000327385.1). NCBI lineage: Eukaryota > Metazoa > Mollusca > Gastropoda > Lottiidae > Lottia > Lottia gigantea. Next base: position 279,824 of record NW_008709577.1, read on the forward strand.
ATTGTAACTAATTTTGATGATTTGGTTGTTTTAATCATATTTACATATTATGTTGTTGATAAAGGTACGCTGGGTGGATATTGAAGAGCACAAGCAGCAGTTACGTCAGCGCCAGCTTGGTTTCGTCATTGGTCAAACTCAAAGAGATTGGGACAGAATAACAGATGATAACTTTGCACATAGAGCCATGAATCAAACTAAATATTTCTAGTGCTGTACAGGTAAGAAAATTCCTTTATCAATGGTTCTTTTAATTGCCTTTGTAAAATGACCTGATAATTAAGGTCAAAGACTTTTATATTTATTTAGTTTTCAAACAGTGTTAAATCCAAGCTTTAGTTCTGAATGTTGTAATGACTGTATTGTGTTGATATTTTGTAACCAAAAATAGAAGATTGACAGTAGGTAAGTGTTTAATAAATAAATTTTTTTTGATCCCTTTTCGTAAATTTATAATTGTAACCCTAACCTTTAAAAAATATCTTGTCTCAAGGGTTAAGAAGTAACACAAATTTCAGTGTTTCATATGACCAATATAAGACAACCATTTTATCCCAAATTCTTGCAAACAACCGGAAATGTAATATTCAGGGTCAAAGTACTTTTGAGTTTTGTTGAAAGGGATATAGGTATTTAATGTTTATTTTGATTGTCATCGAACGAATCTGGTTAATCTACAAATACATAAAATTATCAGAAATGGTGATAGTATGAGTTTCCAGACATGTTTTAATACATTATAATGTAGATGTTACTGATACTAAAAGGTAGCTAGAATTGAGTTCTATTGGCCTGTAAAGAGATAAATTAGACCACTTTACACTTGTGTAATTCATATCCCTGAGATATAATGCTTCTCCAGAACCGTTATTGATAAAAGGAAAAATAATTTTTGTAACCATATATGATAAAAGACTCAAAGTGTAATTGTGTTACAGACACTTTTTACTACAAAAGAGGATGAGTATGAAGTCAAGTTTTTGTTTCATCAAAAAGAAATATGTAATGACTGGGCATTGTATGTACTACCAACTCTTTATTAGTTAAAACTTGAAACACAACCACGTGAAACTCCCTTTCATAATCTTTTTAACCAATTATTCTTCTGAGAACCCCTTGAGATGGTTAGTCAACCTGCCCCTATCCAAACCAAAACTACCTGCTATACAGTATAGCGCTTAATGGCTATTATAAGATGTTAAAACACCTACTATAGGAGGATGTGTATAATGAGTTATCTAATATGGCATTATGACACCTCTATCATACTTCATGTTTATAAATAAATTCATGAAATTTGGATAGTTTGTATATCATAAAATGGGAATACCACCCATCTCGTATATAAACATCATATTTTATACATGATAATAATCTTTTATATATACCATATATCATTCATAGATTAGATGTTCTCCCTCTGATTTTATAGACAAGACAAGCCTATATTAAGGTTATCTTTTTTAGAAAATTTTATTCTTTAATGTGTTGATTTGTGAACTATTTATTGCATTACAACCCAATGCATGTTACACCTTTTCTGTTGTATGTATATAGAGATAAGATGATACATTCTACTAAGTGTTATATTGACATACATGTTTAGGTGTTGCATAGGTCAAGATCTTTCCTTTGCAAATACCACTCTGAGTAAACCTGAAGTATTAACATTAGTATTATTTTGCCTGTAATACTGATTGCCTAACAGGAGTTAACTTTTACCATATTTCTGTCATCATTCAACTTCAAAAGATGCATAATTCAGAGAAAAAGCTTATGAAATGGCTTTCAGTTCAGATTACCTTTGTATTAAGTCCAGGTATTGATTATGAAACCTTAGCATTCTTTGTGTTCATAATTATCACAAATAAATTACTCAGGAAACCTTAATGAAAATCTGACATGTGGCTCAACTTTACATTCATTGAATGAGTGTTGAACAACATAACTGAATATGAATACGTTAACTTAAAGGCTTTTAAACACCATGGAAATGAGGTTTCCAAACCTTAATTCCCGCCATATTGCCCAATTTCTGGTTTTCCTTCTCTATGTTAAGTGTTCTTGATTCCTAATAATTTGTTTTCTACCATACACAAAAAGTAATTGTATGTCTGATTTATACTTATTTTGTAAATATTAGAAGTGCTATGCTCAAGATCTTAGATCTACAAAAGTATAAAATAGTACTGACACTTTATCTTATAAAACTAAATTAAACAAGACAAGCCTGAATTAAATTGTAGAATGTCAGTTATTTAAGATGTGATAAAAGTGTGATAAAAAATAATATTACACTGAATAAGACAATCACATCTTTATTTCAGTAAGTTGTAGATTAAGTGTTTTAATGATAAAGGTAACATTTGGGGGTGTCAGGCCTTGTTTGTATAATTGTTGATAGATACACTGCAGTGTTTCTCACTGTACCTAGTATGTAATCTATTAAATACCTCTGTCTTAACGACCACCCATACTATATTATCTCATTTATTTTATATATTGTACAAGTATAATAGATCTAGACTCAGAAAGAAAGCGTTAAAATTCTAAATAGTTTAGATGTTAGATAACATCAAAAGAACTTTAATTATTTTAATGACTTTTCATGTGAAAATAAGAACTCATAAACTATGTTTTGTGTTCAGATATTTTATTATTATCATGTTGAAATATGTTACAGCTTTAAAATAAAAAATTTTGTGAAAGTAATTTAGCATGTAAGATGGTATATTTTTTAAAGCAGTAATTTTCAACCCAAAACATGCCAAGCAATGCTTTCATTCACAAAGAAAAATTTATACTAATGAATTTGATATATAATACATTTATAAAAATAAGCAAAAAGTGGATGTATTTATTGCAAAAATTGCACATGCCCTGCAGTGAGACCTTGATCTTTTGGTTAGAATTTTATTCTGCTATAGTGATAAATTGTCTTGCCGTGTAAAAAGATTATCAGTATTATTGCCCTGTTCAATGAGCTCTTTTGTCAAGATTCATCATTTATCATGTATGAAGTAAAAGATATCATTATTATGTGATTTAGAAAGAGAATAATTCTTCAATATGTTGTAATTTAATACAAATTGTTTAGATGGTTCATCATTTTAATTCTGTAGCTATAATACTTACTGAACTCTGTTACTTTATTTTAATGAAATCTATGGAAATGTTAGATAAACACAATTAACACTCTCTATTGGCCTAATCTGCCAATCGTAGAGTTTTTATAACACAGTGAAGTATAAGAATCAAACCTCTTGTCTTGTGTTGAAAGCTTTATATATTTGTCTGATTTCAGTCAGCCAAATTCTCATTAAAGCCTGGTTGATACATCTTATAACAGGCTATAAATCTACTTATATTTCAAACAATTTTAAACACTCTAGTAAATTGAAATGTCTGTTTTCTGCCTAATCTTGCCTATATTATTATAGACAATTATTAAAACTGTGAAATTCTTCACATACAAACTGTACTGACATCTAGCATCTGGTTTAAGAAATTCACATTTTTCATGTGATAAATCTCTTTTAATGTAGTATATATCTCAATTATATCTAGTTTACAGATAATTGATAAGATTTTACTATCTGCTAGCATCAAAATTACATATATTTAACAAAAATACCCCTTATAAAACCCAATTTTTTCACCCAAGATTTTATGATGCTTTGTTTTCAGTTGACTTGTTGTTGGGAGGGACTAATAATATAATTTGATGATTTCAGTTTTATATTTCTAGTATCAGAAGAACCTTAATAGTAGATATTGCTGTTTTGTCAGAATTTCCCTTTTTCACACATTATTCTCTATTTAAATGAATTTTTCTGCTTGTAAATGAATGAAAACTGATGAAAATGATAGATATCTAACTATCTGAAGTTATTATCAGATGTTTATTGATGGCACTAGACTGGGTGGGACGATATTTATTATATCTTTAATTATCTGACAAACACATTTCTACTTTTATCTCATACTAGTGCTCAGAAGATATTAACATAACTTGCTAGGTCTGGGCGATAGTGACAATATTCAATATTATGATATTCACCTTATATATATGACAACACTTTTTTATGAGGATTTTTCTTTTTACATGGGAAAGGAGGGGTACGGCCAGTTTCTTAGTGGACAATTGCATACCAAAGAAATGAGAAATAGTGCAAAGCTCACCACAATTTTATAACAGCCTCACCAGCAATGACTTGATTCATTTCAAACAGTTTCAAGTTTACTAGTAGTGAGTTCAAGATTGTTTTCCATTTTTAGTGTCAAATTAAGCAAACTAATTGAATAATTGGTGTTTCTAATGAACTATCATGTATACTTAATCATATTCTTATGTTCTTATTGCAAATAATTAAGAGTTTTACCCAATCATAAATGTTTATGTATGTACAGTCTGGATAAACAACTAAAGACTTTATGACCTTTCTTTGGTTACTCATTGGAATTACTAGTAATTCTCTTCCAATTTGGAGAATTATAAATTAATTATGGACATGTGAGACAAACTGGTATTTTTCCAAGTCATAGGAACACCTCTACTTTCTATTCATATAAGTATTAGCATTTTCATTTGAAAAGAGTAAATTTGTATCCATTGATATCACAAAACATTCAGGGTTGATTTTTTGAAAGACTGAGAAAGAAATGATATATCATATCAGTTTTTGGTATGTTTCTTTAACTGATGGAACTACTAACACAAATAATTCAATTATGATATACCATGAAATCGGTACACCTCCAGGCCGAATAACTCACTATCTGAGAAAAAACATTTTGTCTTGAACTTTATTTTCTGATCTGTTTAATTAGTTAATAAGACTTTAAACATCCTAAATTGTCTCCAATTCTTAGTTATAAATTGCAAGGCCATGGGCTCTACAGGTGCATGTTTGATGTCTTTGTGAGATCTACACAAGCACCAATATTTAGAGATGATCAAAAGTCTAGTATTTATGTTAAGAAAATGATGAATTTTCTGCATTGAAAAAATACTTAGTAACATTGCAAATGAATATTTATAAAATTAGCAGATTTGATGAACCAGTAGCAGTGCATGTAAATGTTTTTGTTTACTGGACTTGAGGATACATACGATCATTTGTTGCTAGCTGATTACATTGCGCTCTCGGTCTCTTGTATATACAGAAGGCATTACAGGAACATTTGAAAGGTAGTGGTTTATAGACAGGATCTATTTTTTCTTTCAAATATATGAATAATTTTTGAATTTTAAAAATTTTAATTAAGAAAAGACCTGATAAAATTGAATGTCTATTCTATTACAAAAAAATCAATCATTGCTAAAAAAAGAAACATTTGATGTTCACTTTATCTTTGAATGAATGTGCTGAATAAATTGTTACAACTCAAGATAAAATAGAACAATTTTGGTAACGGGGTACCAACTATAATTTTTAGGGTATAATTTTCTTAGAATGAACAGAAAGGATAACTGTCTCTGGAATACAGAGCACATAAAAAAATATATTTTTCATTAAATGGGTTCTGCTTTAAAACTAGCAATGAACTAGTCATTATGATTACAAAGCATTTGATTGGTTGAATATTTAAGTGACCTAGAACCTGTGGTTCATAAAGAGTTGCACCGATAATTGAAGTTGGATCATACAGCATCTCAATTGACTAATTTTGTGAACCTGTTGCAGTAGCTAACCAAACTATCATTATTTTCCTTTTTCTAATTTCAGTAATATCGGTGGATGTTTTTTTATGGATGATATTGTAAGATATATGATACATCATTAATAGTAACATCAGGAATAACCCAAGAAAGTGAAAAGGGATTGACTGGAACTGTTGTTAATTTTTATACATTTTAATTCTTGTCTTTAGAGTTGGAGGTAAATGACTCTTAGAAGTTTGAGAAGACACCAAATTATATCAAAATCATGTCATATTCACAATTCTATTAGTTTTAAGGTAAAGTATGTGTTGTGAAATGGTATTCATGGAATTTCATGTGAACATGTTTAAAATTGATTTTATTTTGTATATATTTTATGTCTGATCTTTGTAATCTTTGTACCATTTTGTAAAGTCATGTCTTAATAAAGTAAGTGAACAATAGTAATAAATATATAACATTATCTTCATCTTGATTCAAGTGATTGTCCAGTTGATAACCCATTCACACAAGTAAATACTGACTTTGTACTTTAACTGTCAGAAAATGTACCAGAAATTTTATTTCCCATATATCAAGAAGTTTTACCATAGAAATTACATTTTGCCATTTGAGAAAGGGTACTGTACAACGGCCTGGCAGCTAAGCACTACGACAGTGACCGGTCATAAGTGCACCTGAGCAATATAAAAAGCAAATACAATAAAAAATATTCAATACCCATGATAATAGAATATATATGGTTCACTGTTGGTGATTGCTTTCAGGGCTATATAAAGGTAAAAAATTATTGTATGAATATGATATATTGTTTATGAAAAAGGTGATTACTGAAAGCAGACCCTAGACCCCCTTTTGTTTCGACCCAGGCTTTTATTTTAAGAAATTGGTTTTAACTCTTTAACTGTACAATCTCTTGGTCATTTTATACATTGCTTAGTACATTAAAAACTCATTTATCCTAAAATTTAGAATATAACCGAAATCAGGTAAATCTGGGATAAGTACTAAGATATCAAACTTGGATGTTGAACTCGATTAGGCCACAGATATGTAATTTGCTGTAATTCCTATGTATATGCATACTAATGAGATCTCGGATTTATTTCCATTAACGTAATTTTTATACGCCCACATAAATAATTATGTGGTCGTATATTGTTGTCGTCTGTTAGTCCGTAAGTATAAGGTCCGTTGGTATAAGATAGCGGTCAAATTCGAATTTGATGAATTTTCAATGAACAAGTTTTGAGTTATTGCCCTTGACTAAGTAAACTCGCATCAAAATTTTGTTGTCGGCATAATAGAAGCTACAATTTCTAATGGATTTTGATGAAACCTGGTGTGAGATTTGGGATTGATTGCCATTGACTTATAAGAAACACACCAAATTTGGCATGTAAACAGGATAGAGTCTAGAGATTTTATCAGATCTTAATGAAATTTGGTATGCATGTATATATTAAGGAGATCTCAGTAAAGTTGTGGATGATACCTTTATTATATATCTTTGAAAATTTCAGACACGAGAGTAATTCAATGCTTGTGTTATTGCTAGTGATTTAAAAAGATTTGTGAAAAAAACTCAACATAACTGACCCTAAATTGATGAGATATTCAAGGTTTTTAAACTACAAATGCATAATGAAGATCTTCAATATGAGAAGTTTCGTATTATTATGAAGATCTTTAATATATTTTTGGTCAATAAAGATTTAGTTATCATCTCGGACAGCTTCCAGTGGGCGTATGTTAACTTGCCAGGCAAGCTATCTTTAGCAATTGAGCTGACCAAAATACATGCAAGCCGAAATAAGGACATTTGTTCTGATAAGATTTTAATGGAACTTGCTATGCTTGTGGTACTTAAAGGTACCAATCGTACCTAGGTTAATCAGTAATAGTAGAAATTTGAGCCTTCAAATCCACGTGTGTCTAGACTTATTCGCGTTTGAAAGTTAAAAAGACCAATCGTCTTTTCTTGTGAGTTTTTCTGAAGACTACGTGTACTCAAGCCCCAATTCAACGACCGATAACGAATTTCCGCAGCGGTTATAACGCGAAATAGTGCATTGCCACAAAGCACACCATAACGCGAAATGAGCGGATATTAGCCCGAAAACAAACACGTGACCCTTGTGTTCGGGTCACCTGACTGTCTTTTCAACATGGTGGACGAAGGGGGAAGCACTATTACTCTTCCTTCTAAATGGACGCCGTATGAGGATAAAGATAGACAAAACGATAAACAAAATATAATATATAAATGATTGGATTGAAATGCTTTAAACAGATTCGTTGCAAACGTATAGCTTCCGGTTATGGCGCCAGAGTCGCAAAAAGTGAGGTGGGGTACAAAAATCGTGTTTTCAACTTGACAATGAAAACAGAAAACAGCTGCAAGTCCGATATTATTCACAATAGGGGATGATTTCATGTGAATTCACTTGAGGGCGTTATACTTGACGAACTCACGACACATGATACCCCATAATTGTTCGGGGGGAACGTGCTTGCAACACGTTGATGTTGGCGTTGTCATGCGGATAAATGACACCATGTGAGAGAATGGTAAGACTGTCGGACGAAGAATGTCATATATTATGTAACGCTGGGCTGTCAAGTTGCCATTAATGATAACCATTGGAGGTCGCTGTCCGTTCACCCCTTCAGTTTCCATCGTCGTACATTGTGGGCCCATCCTATTCTCAGACGATGATCTTGAGCTGCCAATGACTTTCCCTTGTGCGGCCTGTAAGTCCCGATTCATTGATTTAGAAGCCGGATGGACGCGGTCTGTCGATTAAAACTGTGACCTAACAACACATCAGCTCTGTCACTGTCAGAAAATCAGAAGAGACTCAAGATTATCTATAAAATCGGATATCGCAAGCTGAAATGATGGAAAACCGTGAAAACATGTTATTCGTCCATATAACATGTGATGCGAAATTTTTACAGCCGCAAATTCGGATGCTCGACTGTCTGAAAGAAAAAGCTTTTACATAGATTTTAAATGAAATTGGCGCATCTGAATTTTTGAAGGTCCGTGCTCGTCAACGGAAAATGTCAAAAAAGCTCTTACATGTACAATGTACAGAAAATATGAAAGAAAAACATTAGCATCAGGTAGGCCTACCAGCGCAAGTAAAGAAAGTAGGTATCGAGTTTAAATTTAGACAATATTATGGAATAAGCACACTTCTTATATTCCGTATTCCATAATAGTGTCTGGTGTGGTATGCTTTGTACTTGTCACTTCTTAGTCTCCTCTTGCAATTCTTATGTCCCAGAAGAGAGAAGGATTCGCTCTATTCATTACCGAGGTGGATTCAACATGACACGCGGACTTTGTCGAATGATTGTTTTACATTCACATTGATTCAAAATTGCCACCTGCAATTAGGTCTCTATAGAAACATTCTCGAATATTCGCGATCACTCCGAAGAGATTCGATACGTCATTCGGAATCGTCAGGGAATTCAGTCATTGTCCTATACTGTAAAATGTATATGATATGAATATCCATTTCCCATTTTCAACATTCATAAGGCCTTCAATGGTTTCAATGGAAGACTTTGAAGTGCTCCTCCACATCTTATCACAACTGAGATATAATGCTTTGTCTAGTTTATATCACCCACATTCTATATTCAAATCAGAATCACACTATTGTCAGAGTTATTGGAAGCTGGATCATAAGCTAACCCATCTTCACAACGTCAAGCTAATATTAACTTCGTAATTATCCCTTGACTTCAATAGCCACCTTTCATTAGAAGTTTACTAAATTAAGCGATATGAATAGCTTGATATTGTGAAGATGAATCTAACCATGTACACTGATAGAAGCATTACTACTTGGAAAGGAAAAACCCTCTAGGTGTCCGGTATGCGGTTTGACGGGATTTTAACGAATCTTGGCGTAAATATGTGAGATTTCGGATGAATCTGATTTTCAATCATTAGTTGTTGTGTTATTGCCCTTGACTTACCTTAATTGTCTCAAAATTGTCTTGTGAACAGGAGACTAATTCTCTAATTGAGAACAATCCCATCAAATCACTTAATTCCTCGATACACGAATTGTGGCTATTGCAGTCAAGGTATAAGTATGAAGTTCTGAATAGCTTGACATTGTGAAGATGGAGCTAACCATATACAATGATAGGAGCACAACTATACTATGATTTTCAATCATCAGTTGTTGAGTTATTGCCCTTGACTTACCTTAATTGTCTCAAAATTGGCTGCTTGGAGACTGTAGTTTTCATTGCCATGTTAAGGGATAACTCTGCCAAATTTGGTGAAAAAGGATTAACCCTATCGAAAATTTAAAAAAAAAAAATCGAAATATATTTCATGAGTTTTTGCCCTTGTTAAAAGCTCGTAAATACTCTATAGAAGGGTATATTCTTCATAGATATGGACAAAACTTGGTGAAATTGTTTATTATCGCGAAGAGGATGAACCGTATCGAAATTTCTTTTAAAAAATCGTCAAAAATGTCCGTCCGTCCGTCCACAATTTCTCGTAAACACTCTAGAAGGCACAATTCTTGAGTGATTTTGCCGAAATGATTGTGTGTAATCACCCAAGGATGAACCCTATTAAAGATCAGAAAAATATTTAGTATCAGTTATATTGCCCTTGTTTTTAAATGCTCGTAAACGCTCTAGAAGGTGCAATTCTTGACGGATTTTGATGAAACTTGGTGTGAGTGTTTGTTATCACCCAAGAATGATCCCTATTTAAAATCAAAATGATCAAAAAATAATTAGTATGAGTTTTTGCCCTTGTTCTTGAAAACGCGTTCAATTTTAGCATGTAAACACTCTAGGATTTTGCCGAAACTTGGTATGATTGTTTCTAATCACCCAAGGATGAACCCTATTGAAGATCAGAAAAATGATTTTAAATGGTCGTTTTGACGAAACTTGGTGTAAATGTTTATCACCCAAGGATGAACCCTATTGAAAATCAGAAAAATAAAAAAATATTTAGTATGAGTTATTGCCCGTGTTCAAGAAAACGCGTTCAATGTTTTTTTATGAGTTGGTCTTCGGAACAAGCTTAATTTTTAGCTGGTTACCATCGTAGGTACTGCACTCTTTTAGCTCTTTTAATCCCTTTTAATCCCTCAGAAAATCCGTCGAGATGAGTCATAAAACACTATCGTTTTTTATCCGTAAGCTTATACATAAGGCATCATATATTTGATACTTTTCAGTTAACCATAACCTATCAAAAACTTTTGCCAAAAAAAAAAACTGCCTTCTTCCTAACATTTTGAAGCGCGCATGAATATGATAGGTAAGAATTGGTATGTAAAATAGAAAATGGCTACGAAATTTATTCCAAGTCATGTAGTGAAAATATCTGTTATAATTCAAGGATGAATATGGGAATTGAAACAATTGAAAATATTTTATTTCATTTTTGTTTATTATCACCTAGGAGAACATTCAGATGATTAAAACGTTCCAAAAATTAAAATGGCCGAGAGCATATTGAAGACCAGTGAAAACTACTCAGAGCCACCCTATCAATAATGTCTAAGCAGATATCAGGATGTTTACCCTTAAAAACTTGATTTATCAGTTTCTTGTGAACATAAAATGTAGGATTTAGTCAAGATGGTGACTGCGTGATAAAACATTAAATAGTGAAAGAAAGCAATAAAGGTAACTTGATATCATGTTTATATGCAGTTCGTCTTTAATATACATAAAATATCTACTTCACAACATAAAAGTGGGAAAATTGTGAATGAACCACTAACAGATGATTAACTTGAAGAAATTAATGTATATTTCTGTAATGTATATTTCTGACTTGATGTCATATCAGTGAATAAATTTCAATGAAAACAATGAATCAGCTGTTATTATTAGTAAGTCGAAATACTTCGAATCTCGAAAATCTCACAATTTGTTTTCCACTATTTATAGTAGGAACTAATTCAAGAGCAATATCAAATCCTAAATTGTAGTCAAGGTCTTTATTGTGAATATATCTACAATGTAGCAATATTATTTGTCATATTAATATATAACATGTTAAAAATCTTTAAGCGATATTTAGGGGTAGAGTACACAATTTAATATATAAATGTAAAATATCAATTATGAATATTTTTTTGAAATTCTATTGTTTTAGCTAAATCGGCCGGAATATATTATGGCCAGAAATGCAGTGGCGGAGTCTAGAGGGAGCCCCTCGCAGCCCCGAAGGCAAGTCTTCCGTGCATAACTAGGTTAGAGATTCGTGCAATCTCAGATATCTCGCTCCCTTTCGGAAGTAAATCTGGCACCACCATGCAGAAATAGACTAAGAAATGACTAAATAAAGAGCAATGATTGTATATGGTTCTTGTCTATCAACAAAACTCTCTAACAGATACTCTTTAAATACCAATATAATCTCAGAGATTGGGTTACACAGATATCACAGTACTTAACTAAAACGAGAAGATAATTCCAAGCGGGTGTATTGGATACAATTTATTAATATTTAAAATTGTATTTGTCAACATTTTGCGCGGACGTAATAGAACCAATAGAGGACACCTTGTCTTCAGTTCATATTAAACATAGCATACATGCTTGAAATCTGATGTATTATGTAAGATTTTAGTCGGTGTCGTGGTTTCTCCGACGGCTCCGACACTGACAGGTCATTTTGAGTCTTGATATTCGCGAATTGGAAAGCACTTTTTCTTAACGCTGGCTGCAATAAAAGGTTGGAATTTTTCTTATGTCTGATGAAACGAAACACCCACATTAAATGGGGGCGTATATTGCCGTTCAATTTTTAGCTTGTAAACATTATAGAAGGCTCAATTCTTGACAGATATTGACGAAACTTGGTAAAATTGTTCATTATTACCCGTGGAAAATCAAAAAAATCGAAATATTTTTCATAGGAGTTATTGACAAAAATAATTAACGGTTAAATCGCATGATACTACTAGATCGGTAAAGTTTGGATTAAAGATGTAAAAAATGTAAATTGTCAGAAGTAACTGTTTTGGCATAAGTAGACTATGGGGTAGACTTGTATGTTTCGGACTATTTTGACCTCGCACGGAGCACGGAGCTGTTTCATGCGGCTCATAGATGTATATAATAACTATATTTATAACGCTATGATGGTGATACAGTGGGGTGGCTAAACATTTGCTATCTTAACGTATACGATACTTATTGTCACAAAATTTCATGTTGAAAATTGAAAAGATTTATTTATTGTTTCGTTTCATCATACATAATAAGAACATTCTAAATTTTTATTGTAGCCAGTGTCATGAAAACGCGAATATCAAGACTCGAAATGACCTGTCGGAGGAACAAAGACACCGGAATTCGAAGCTACAGCTAAGCCAACACCTTTGGTGGCTGTGGCTGGCTTGACATACATAACACCAGCTGGCTAGCCGCACCGCAGCTTTGAGCTAAAAATACCTTTCGCACAAAGTGCCACTAATCAGGATGTTAAATGATTCTCTCCGACTAAAACTGACCGATTCCATAACCAAAGATAGCTTGCCAGGCAATGTAATATACGCCCACCGGCAGCTTTGATTTTTATACGCCCACACGTAAGTATGGGCGTATATTGTAGTTGCCCCTGTCGGTCCGTCTGTCCGCCCGTTCATATTTACCTCGTGCTCACTCTTCAGGCTACAATTCTCCATGAATTCCTTTGATCTTTTGTATGTGTGTCAATATCATTACGAAGATGTGCACTATTTAATTTGGTGATGATCCGACGAAGATGTGCACTATTTAATTTGGTGATGATCCCATGATTTTCTTTCCAGATATCGCATAAAACTCTGATATCGCGTTCGTTTTTTTTTCACTTATTTTGCTGGTGCCCACTCTACAGACAATCTACAATTCTACAAGGATTCAATTTTCTAAATTGGTTGCAAAGGAATTTATTAACTGAAAAGACCTATGCTGATTTCAAATTTCAACATTTTAGTCCAGATCAAGTAAGATACAACTTGAAGACAAGTGGAAAGTTTGTGTTAAATGAGATTCAAACTTCCAGAATTTCAGACAACAATGTTTGTGAGAACTTACTTTTTATCATACATGGGTTATAAAGCAGACCGACGGTGGCTTGTGGCAGCAATAGCTGGCGGCTTAGCCTCAGAGGTCTAGTTATCTAGATGAAACAGATAGTTCTCGTAATTGCAGAACATCAGTTTGTTTCAATGCTGAATATGCCGACATCTTGACATGTATCATTACCTTTTTTGACATCATTGAATTTAGAATTAAGATTCCCTGTTGTCATTATCAATCCTGTAACCACGTGTTTTAAGTTACTTCTGCAATGTATCATCACGTGAAGTCGAGGGTGGCACTAACAGTGTTATAGTAATGGTAATAAATCTGATAGCAGTAAATCATGGTGTTAGTTATCTATTGATGAGTAAACAATGTCATTACTAATTGAAGCCGTTCTGCCCGTTTTAAAATTAAACGAGAGAATAATTAGACAGAAGATAAATTTTTAAGTTATTTTGAAAGTGATAAAACTTGACTTGTATTTGTTTTACTTGAAGCTGACACGACCATTATTCACGAGGAATGATTAGGACCTCTTCATTTTTAACACCGGTGTATCTTTATGTCAAGTGACATGCATGTTATTCTCACAAATTAGACATGTTTCACCTGAAATATGGTCAACTTTGGTGAATGTTACAATGATAATCTAACCATATAATGGTGATCAGAGCATTTTTGACGCTCTCTGTTGAACAATCAAACTGAAATTGTTTACGATATGTAGGACCTCTAATGGAAATGCGTTACCACTGCGCAAAGGCATTGGATGATTGCCTGATTTTTTTGCAACAAAATGCGCTTCACTTATTCCCTCTATACTCATTTAAACCAGTGTTGATCCGCAGTGAAGGAAACTAGATAACGAGAAATTCATATAATAATGCATTTAATTTCATGTCAAATTCCACTGCTGATTTTCTTGTCAAATCTGCATTGTGTGATTGTTGATAAACTGTATATATTACCACTGCCTTTGATCTGATCATATCATTCATCCTTGCTCTCTACCCCCACTGTGTGTCTATTGATAAAAATAACACTCCTATAGAGACAGTCAGAATATGATAGTCAAAGTAAGTGTACACCTATCAACAGTAACTATTAGTAGTTTGAAATACTAATTACTTGTATATAAATATATGATAAGATATTTGATGGTACTGACACCTGCTGAGAACAAACTAACAATTTTACACCCTATCTTCCAACTTGTCATTCACAAAACCTGTATATCATTCCCTGTTTACATTGTGTTGATATTTCTATTTTTGGTCCAAAACAGATTCCTCACTTTGGCTAACGTTGATGATCAATAGGCTACAGAGAAATGGTGTGTAGATGTGCATACATGAAATAACCTTATTGGTGGTGGTGACAACAGCTTCCAGCAAAAGCTGATATCACAGCTTAGGTAATTGTGGTAGTTGGATCTGGGGATGCTGCGATACTGTTAGTTTGGTAGATGAGTAACCTTATCGTACAGACAGGAAACCTTGTATTCAATCTATTTCACACAATCACAATCTTCCAGTCTCACATTAATTATGAATACGTTACGTTTCTTTTCTGTTTTCATCATGTGATATAGTAAATGAACAGATAAACAAAGAACAAACTAACAATTATTTATTTATCAAAATATACATATTACATAATGTATATTACAAATAATAATGTTGATATTATAATATAAATGTTAAGTCAAAACTCAGTTTACATGAGTTTCGGGTCTTATAAGATTATGTTGCGATTTATTATGAATGATTTTGACTACGACATTAATCCCCTGTTTTAATTATTTTCGTCCAATTTAGTGTGAGAGTTATGATAGTGCCATTTGTTTTATATCGTTATATGTTGACCTAATCATTTTGGACTTATCATAATTATGTTTTACTGAAAATGAATTCTTTTTCTTCTTTTTTTAAATATTCTCTAGAATATAATAATTTACAGCTTCCATGTTTTATTAAAGTGTACTATACCAATAGGTTCCACAGAATGTTCAACAAATGTTCAATAGTTTATAGTGATCTGGGTGAATGAAAATGTTACTTATGTGAACATAAGTAATATATGCAAATGTAGACTACCAACAAATATTTTTTCTCTCTGAACTTTGATGGATATACATATACATGTAAAATGCCATTGATCAAATATGCTCTTAAAAAGTAGTGACAAGGATCAGGTACTTGTTGATTCTGAAACCGAGTTTGCAGCTTTACTTTCTTCATAAACAGACGCTTCATCCTCATGTGCATCTTCATCTATTACCTTCTCACCATCTTCCCATTCCTCCTCTGATGCATCTTCTGTAACATTAATGTCTTCTTCATCTGAATCCAACATATCAGCTGGTTTGTCGTCACATTCAGTCTGTTCTCCCTTTTCTTTCTGTTGTTGAGCATGTCTCCATTTCATTCTTCTGTTCTGAAACCAGACTTTAACCTGAAATGATGAAATAAGCATTGTTTCAAATTGTGGCCATGTATTTATGAACAAAGACTTAAAGAGATATTTGTTAATGCCTGTCTATTGAAAACAATACTGCAATATTTGTAGGAGCATGGTTCTCGATCGTTCCAAATTCGCCAGTGCATGATGTACAAGTAAGGCTTAATAATGGAATTTCTGGAATCATTCTGGTAATAAAAATAGATATTCCTTAGAGGTGGTCTTTTTATATTATCAGATCGTTAGTCACAGTGGCAAATTCATTAGGTGATAAATAATATCTTTTCTTCGTCTTTATCACTACTAATGAATTTGTTCTTAGCCTTTTATTACATCTAATCGTTTTTCAATGTCAACAAAATAGACTCGTATTTTGATAAAACTAGCGTTGCTTCACCTTAGAATTTGACCTTTTTCAGTATCTGTTCTGATGAATTATGATGTACCATTGCGCAAAGGGTTCACACCATCTAATCATTTAGTTAAACTGGTAACAAGTGCGAAATGTAAGAACTTCCATTTGCCTACATAATCTCTAAAACTTTTAGCGAATGATGGGAGGTTCTACATTCTTGTCATTTTGATTTTTGTATGGAAGGCTTTCAACGCCAAAATAATTAGACCTAACGATAAGATTGTACTGCAGACTGTGTATCTTAGATAGATCATCTCATGGGTGTTTTATTTAGAACATTTTATGTCATTTGAGGTTTTTTCAAGTTTTACGTAAAGCAATCAAGTAAATCACGTTATTCATTGTTATTATTTTGTATTAGAAACCGAAGTTTCGATTTTGTAACAGTATAAATCATACCTGAGCATCTGTGAGGCCTAACATGGCGGCCAACTGTCGTCTGTCAGGTTTCGTCACATATTTCTGGACTTCAAATCTCTTTTCCAAACCTTTTCGTTGTAAGTTAGAGAAAACTGCTCTGGACCAACTTCTCTTTCGTTTTGGTTGGTTTGGGCTGTGTGTCTCTGTACTTAATATTGAATATGGCCCTGAAAGAAAAAGATATATTGTTAAATGTGTGGGCGTGATGTTTTATTCCACCAGTCTTTAACTCGGTTGAAAACGTTCATATCGGCCAAAGTCAAAATAAAAAACTTCAAAATTTCGTTACTTCCGCTGTGGTGTCGCAATTTTTATTTATACGCCCACATGAAATGTAGGAGTGTAGGAAGGCGTGACCATGTCTACTCTGTCCTTTGGACCGCTCACAATAAACACTGTGTAGGCACAATTCTTGATAAAGGATGAACCTTATTGAAAATCAGAACAAAAATATTTAATATGAGTTATTGTCCTTGTTCTTAAAACGTGTTTAATTTTTTAACTCGTAAAAAGGTTTGTGGTGAGCCGAGCTGTCCTTCAGCTTTAAATTACGAATATGCCTTGATTAACACAGGTTACATGGATGGCCGGTAGAAGTGTTCAAATTATTGAGAGACGTTTCAAGATTTTGGTATCATATCTGAACGAGTAGCCTAACAGAGTATATATTATTATCTCCAATTCATTCAATTGAAATGTTCTTAATTTTCTAAAGATTGGAGTATTTAATGAAATCTGTAATCGAATTAAAATAGGAGTAGAGAAGTTGATTGACAAGTGATAAAGATGTATCAAGATTATTTTAAGCACTAGGGAATAGTTGTAGATCAGTGACACTGATATCTACCATGTGTTTAGAACACAACTTGATATTGACATGGTGCTATATTATAATCTGTATTCCCCACCTACAATTCTATCTACTTAAATTAATTTAATCATTACGTCTTTAGATTAGTGACTTGGCTATATCTCCGTTGCATATCTTATTGAAAGTGTTGCATCCATGTTGAATATGAACAAAATAACTTCGAATATAACAAATTTGAGTAAAAAAATAAAGAATGTATAATGTAAGGCCATCATAGATAATCACATTTTGCTCATCATGGATGGATATTTTTATACGTTATCATTATAATGGCGTTATTACTTACGAAAGCGTCAAAGTTTAACAAAACAATTCATATTAATATTACGCACGTAACACGAAATCATGTTCCAAATGTATCAATTTGGTGTTAAAAGTACGCACCTTGCAAATTAGTTTGTTTTTTTGGATAAAAAAAATTTTCAGGTTTAGCGAATATATGATTTGAGAAATTTATAACTTTATTTTATTTTATAATTTAAGGTTGTTGGTAGTATAAACAGAAGAAGTAAAATTATGTATAGTTGGTCTGTACAATTGATCGTAAACAGAAATGTGTAAGTAAAATGGTGAACGTCAAATTTAATTCGATGTTATGAAATTAATGTTTAAAAATTGAAGCTACATACTTTTAAAAATTCAACATTCAAAATCATTTTTTTTTTCAATGGTACTATGTTTTGATTGGATCACCAGAGATCGGTGGCATGGTTCAATATTGAGTAAAGGGAATCGACCTTTATTGTTGTTATTATGATTGTTAATATTATTCTTAAAGGTAATGGTAAGTATTTCATTTTTATTAAATATAATAAATAAATATAATGATAATAATTTTACAAATTTTGAAATATTTTGGGGGTGGGGGTGAGATTCTCTTTTTTAAATAATATTTTCATAATTATGGGGACAAATTACAAATGGTGTTGATGATAGTTTTATTCGCCAATTGTCAAAGATGCAAGTATTATTATTACAATAAAAGTTTAAATTCCAATTGTATTTTTTTTTTCTCAGCAAACTTTCAGCCCTCAGGGACAATATTTTCCGTCGGGGCATCCAAACGTAATGCCAGTTAAATTCGAAATTATTTCCATTGCATGAAGTAATTTAAGTTCGATACTCATTTGAAAGGCGACCCACCTTTTTATCGATCTTTCACATTCACAAGGTGAATCACAAAAATATTGTTGAGTTCATGTTCTAAAATCAGATTTATGACAAATGCCATCGAAGATTATTTAGGAAAAACGACCACAGATTAATATGTTTTCACGTTTCCTTCTGATGACGTTTTTTATGTCAACCTTTATTCCTGATAATATAACTAGTAACTTACCTGGTAAAATATCTCCACCAGAATTATAATGATAGAGAGAAGGATGAATAGAATGGACAGCAGAGATGGACGAATAAAGATGACTCAATGATGAACAGTCTGATGTAGGACAGGGTTCTGATGGTTTTGAAAATCTTGTTGCTGATGAATGACAAAAGACTTGTCTATTTTCTGAAATTAAGCAAATGACAAATAATATAAACCAGAAATATTCAAGCAATAGTTATTATGTTGAAAAAAAATTAAAAGCATTAATTGCAAAAAAGGAAAAAATGTGTTGTAAAAAAAAAAAGGTTTTTTGAAGTTTCAATTTAAATGGAAGGAAGTGAATACTGTGAAATATTCTATATTTAATTGAATAATTTAGATTTAAATTTAAATTTGTTCTATTATGTATAGATTTGATGTGAATTAAGCCATATTCATCGAATATAAGATTGATTTTGTGGTAAATGAATAGTATACTTCAAAGAAAGTTAATTCATGGAGTAAAATTTAAATAATTTATGTGAATATATTTGAACATATATAATTAATGACGTCATAGTTATTATTCTAATTAATAATTTCCTTATGTATTTTTTTCTATGAATGAAATTGAGATCTCTGAACTGGTTTAACCCGTGAATTGTTGACACGCGTCGGCGGAAATATTTGTCAACTTGTAGTGGAATTCGTGTCAAAAAATTCCTTCTTATTTATTGATATGAACTAAGGAATTTTCAGATCGTTTGATTAAAATATCGTAAATATAAAAGTTAAATTTTATCTTACTGAAAACATCAAGATCATTTCTCTCAAGTAAAAAGGATATCCCCAATTATTGGAATATCAAATTTAACCAAGATAATAAATTAAAAATATGTTTCTAAAAAAATAAATTAGAAATAATTAACAAACACTAGATATAATATATTCAGCTAATTCTGTTTATTATATGGAATTTTTGTCTTGAATTTTAAAAGAATTTTATTTTACCTTTTTCAAGTTTTTCTTTTCCAAAATCTTCTGATAAAATTCTGTTAATTCCAAATTTTAACTGTTTATTATGAGAGGAATCTGCAGTTTTCTTTAATCCTCGTGAAATAAATACTTCCATATCGGTGGCACATAATGCTCTTAAGTTAGCTAAACCTGATGGTGGTGGGGAATTCCTTAAATTGGCTGCCCTGGAACTATATCCTGCAGGTAATAAAGTTCTGTTCAGGAATTCCGATATTTCTGCCGGGGACTTTTTAAGGACATCGTTTTGTCCATGAGGAATTTGTGTCCAAAATGGAATCGTTGAAGGAATAGGAATACATCCTACACAACCGCTTAAATACATTGTCAAATTATTTATTAATCAAATAATATAAATAGTCCAGCACTTTCTGATGTTTAATTATCTATAGAAACTCTCTGATACCAGAATCAATCCATTTCTAACACAATACTAATTCTTAAATTATAACACTCAAAACGTGCACTGGAAACCTGAGGTCAATAAATGAAGATATTGAATGTCATATCGTTTAACAGAAGAAATTGGAACTGTTGAAGATTTGAAACCAATTCTTATAAACACATGTAACTTCATTATGTGATATACTGGACGAGTCTATTGGAATAAATAGGGAACTTAGGTTGGTTCTATAATGTATCTGATTTAACCAGAATAGAGCGAAAAATCCTTTATCAATACATATACTCACCAAAAAATATATAAGCAGTTCAATAAAATTATTTGTAGAATGGTAGATCTATAGTCGTTTAGCATCTTTGAGGAATAATTTAAGTGTTCCACCCCTTGCAGAATGTCAATTCCATATTCCAGTAGATGTTAAATATGAATTGGAACGGAATGATACGATTGGTTTAGAGATACCGTTATAATTAAGGGGGAGTTTCGATGGTAATATATCTTAACAGATTGTGTTAATATAATCATTTTAAAAACTTGAAAAAATTAAAAGTAACAATATTGACGACTGTAACAGAGCAAGTGCGAATAAAGTTTATGAAAAAATATGCTTATTCTTCGATAAAACATGCATTGTTTGGTTTTTATTAACGATTCTTTTTTAATTTTTGTCCAGAGAACAAATTTCAGGAACCTTCCGCCAGTCAGCCCAGCTGACTTCTATTCAGTGTATATATTACAGTTATCGTGAGATAGCCTGGTGTCCTCTTCTCCGCTAGAAATAAACAAATCAACGAAAATTAACTGTTTTATGATAGGGACGGCCACAAACTTTGAATTATCTCAATGGGAAATTGTTAAAACAACCCGTAAATAAGAGATTCTATTAAAGAGTTTGACCTACATTGAACTATTAAATTTGTTTTGTTAATTTCATTACGCTGGGTATAATTTAAATCAGTATTATTGGCAAGGGAAAACGTTTTGAAAATTATACCCAATGTCTTAAAAAAAAAATGTTAAATATCACCATAGATTGATTTTTCATATATTCATCTTTTTAAATAAATATACAATATACAAATTTTTGTTATTTACAGATGAAAAGATGCAGAATACCTGTTCATTTATGATCTTCAGAAACTTAACAATTATGGAAACAGTAAAATTGATTTCTAACGATTTATTTCTAGGATGTAAAAATTAAAAAAAAAATTGATATAGTCAGTTTGTAAAACTAATATATTTCAATTTGATACATAACATTTTTAAATGCATTTTATAATAACGTCCATTCGATAACGCTTCTTAAAAGTAATTTCTGTCCCGAAATATTGGTTATGTCTCATTTAATTTATTCTGTACAAACGTTATTCTTAACATGTGGTTACCATATATGGTCTAATATTTTATCTGTCATGGAATCAGAAAAATAAATGCAGCGAATTGACACGAGACTAACGACAATTAAAAAGACATTGCTACAAGCCTAATAATGTTAACCATATGATGTCAATGATATGTGTGATGATGTCAGGGATATTGTTGCATGGTTAATCAGCCAGTTAATACTATCTAATTAATAGTGTTAAGATAAATATTTAGTTAGAGAGACTATAAAACCACGTTTAGTAATTTGAATTAGAAGTGGCGGTATAACACACATCTTATACCTAAATAATAGAATTTATATTAATTCTATTTACCACCATAATCATAGTTTATCAATCTATATTCTCTGTTGATATTTACCAATACAATCATTATTTACCATCTTGTATTTTCTTTTGATATTTAACCATCATAATCATCGTTTACCTGATGGTAAACTATTATTGTGATATTAAATCTTAATACAGAATATGAGATTGTAAACTATGATGATGGTAAATATCAAGATGGTAAACCTTGTTTGTGATGGATATTTACCACCTCAATCATTGTTTACATTTATATTCTCTATTGATATTTTACTAAGACAATCGTAGTTTACCATCTCATATTCTCTATTGATATTTACCATCATAATCATAGTTTACCATCTTATATAAGATTCTCTATTGATATTTACCATCATAATCATAGTTTACCACCTTATATAAGATTCTCTATTGATATTTACCATCATAATCATAGTTTACCATCTTATATTCTCTACTGATATTTACCATCATAATCAAAGTTTAACATCTTATATTCTCTATTGATATTTACCATCATAATCATAGTTTACCATCTTATATTCTCTATTGATATTTACCATCATAATCATAGTTTACCATCTCATATTCTCTATTGATATTTACTATCATAAACATAATTTACCACCTTATATAAGATTCTCTATTGATATTTACTATCATAATCATAGTTTACCATCTTATATTCTCTATTGATATTTACTATCATAAACATAGTTTACCACCTTATATAAGATTCTCTATTGATATTTACTATCATAATCATAGTTTACCATCTTATATTTTCTATTGATATTTACTATCATAAACATAGTTTACCACCTTATATAAGATTCTCTATTGATATTTACTATCATAATCATAGTTTACCATCTTATATTCTCTATTGATATTTACTATCATAAACATAGTTTACCACCTTATATAAGATTCTCTATTGATATTTACTATCATAATCATAGTTTACCATCTTATATTCTCTATTGATATTTACTATCATAAACATAGTTTACCACCTTATATAAGATTCTCTATTGATATTTACTATCATAATCATAGTTCACCATCTTATATTCCCTTTTGCTATTTACCATCACAATCATAGTTTACCACCTTATATAAGATTCTCTATTGATATTTACTATCATAATCATAGTTTACTATCTCATATTCTCTATTGATATTTACTATCATAAACATAGTTTACCACCTTATATAAGATTCTTTATTGATATTTACTATCATAATCATAGTTCACCATCTCATATTCTCTATTGATATTTACCATCATAATCATAGTTTACCACCTTATATAAGATTCTCTATTGATATTTACTATCATAATCATAGTTTACCATCTTATATAAGATTCTCTATTGATATTTACTATCATAATCCTAGTTTACCATCTCATATTCTCTATTGATATTTACTATCATAATCATAGTTTACCACCTTATATAAGATTCTCTATTGATATTTACTATCATAATCCTAGTTTACCACCTTATATAAGATTCTCTATTGATATTTACTATCATAATCCTAGTTTACCATCTCATATTCTCTATTGATATTTACTATCATAATCATAGTTTACCACCTTATATAAGATTCTCTATTGATATTTACTATCATAATCATAGTTTACCACCTTATATAAGATTCTCTATTGATATTTACTATCATAATCCTAGTTTACCATCTCATATTCTCTATTGATATTTACTATCATAATCATAGTTTACCACCTTATATAAGATTCTCTATTGATATTTACTATCATAATCCTAGTTTACCACCTTATATAAGATTCTCTATTGATATTTACTATCATAATCCTAGTTTACCATCTCATATTCTCTATTGATATTTACTATCATAATCATAGTTTACCACCTTATATAAGATGCTCTATTGATATTTACCATCATAATCATAGTTTACCATCTCATATTCTCTATTGATATTTACCATCATAATCCTAGTTTACCATCTTATATTCTCTTTTGATATTTACTATCATAATCATAGTTTACCACCTTATATAAGATTCTCTATTGATATTTACCATCACAATCATAGTTTACCACCTTATATTCTCTATTGATATTTACTATCATAATCCTAGTTTACCACCTTATATAAGATTCTCTATTGATATTTCCATCATAATCATAGTTTACCAGTCTAATATTATCTATTAACATTTACAATCACAATTATAAGATTCTCTATTGAAATTTTGTTTTGATATTTCACATTAAAATCAATGTGGGATTTAGAAAGAAAAATATGGTCGAGATTTACAAAGCCCTATTATGACCGAGATTTACAAACCCAATTATGACCGAGATTTACAAAACCCAATTATGACTGAGATTTACAAACAAAATTGTGGTTGAGTTTTACATTTAAATCATGGTTTGGGTTTGAATTTACAAACAAAACCATTGTTGAATTTACAAAATTATGGTTGAAATTAACGATCAAAATCATGGCCGAGATTCACAAATAAAAATTGTGGTTGAGATATACAATTAAAAGCAAAGATGAGATTTACAAACAAAATCATGGTTGAGATTCACAACATAATTTAGTTGGGATTTACTAGACTTAGTTTAAAAAGTCGTGGGTTAATTTTACAAACAAAATAATGGTTGAGATTTACAAACACTTTTATTTTTGTGATTTACAAACAAAATTATGATTGAGTTTTACAAAGTTACAAATCAATAGTCCGATGTTTTTTACTTTGGGATAACAATTTTAATTTTGATTATTAGAAAAATGATTATCTAATCTTAGGAAAAGTTCTGTGTTAAGTGGGCCTCTACACTATATAACCTAATTGTTTTGACGTTTTCATTAGTTTTTATCAGGGTTTTTCACCAATAAAACTTCAAGTCGACACCTGTAATGATGGTAATAGTCGACTGGAGTAGGATATACTTGTTATTTCGCCTCATTATAAACTAACATCTTGAATAACTTTCTTCAGTTCACATAAATTACAATAGTTTATGAATATAAACGAGAAATTATCGTCTTTTTAACATCTGTTGAGTTCTTGTCTGTTATCACTAAGAGGTCGCTATAAGATGCCAAGGGTCGTAATCTCCCAAATTATTTCATTGCACGTGCAAGATTTTCCTATCGGCCATCTTTTGTGTGAGGTCTTTTTATGGAACAAGTTAAAATTTATGGCTTTTTTCAAGTAATTTTACCGTAATGGTGAATTCTTCTGGAAACTTGTCTACATTTTTAATAATCTTCTTGTGACAACCTGCGTTCTCCTTAACGCACCAAGACAATAATGTATGTGAACTGTCAAGTCTTCACATAAAAAGGTACAAAGTACTAGATTTCGTTTATGGAAAATTAAAATCCCGACTTCTTTGACCCTTGTTCTTAGTTGTTTAAGGTAATAAATGAACTAGAGAAGCCTATAAGGTTCGTGTAGTGTAATAAGCCCTTTAATACTTAGTAATTGTTAAGAAATTCTTATCTACTACAGTACATATAACACTAGATTTCTTTTCAAATCTTATCTTTTAAATAATAACTTGACAAGTGATAAAGACATATTTATACTTCATTTTGATGATACCCATTTGTCTTATATGATGGCTCCATTTCGTTTCGTCGCATTACATTAACGAGTATTAAGGTCTACATGTACACGATGAGAACATTGTCTCATAAAAGCACTGGCCTGGTGGTATTATTTTATACATTCGTGGATCGTAGAGGCAAGGATTTGGAATCTCAAAGCATATCATTCAGCAATCCTCAGCAGTTTCCGTAAGCTAAATCTGTTGTAGAGCGCTATCGCCACTTTCACGGTAGGCCGTTTGAAAGCACATAAATATCGTAGAGTCCAGAACATACAAATTTCAAAATGTCAAGGATAGTATGTTTATTCACTCGTGAGGTCTGAGAACATACAAATATGTATGCTATACATATTCACTCGAGAGATATGAGAACAAACATATACCAAGAGAGTGCTATATATATTTATTCACTCGTGAGATCTGAGAACATACAAATACCAAGAGAGTGCTATATAATAATATTTATTCACTCGTTAGATCTGAGAACATACAAATACCAAGAGAGTGCTATATATATTTATTCACTCGTAAGATCTAAGAACATACAAATACCAAGAGAGTGCTATATATATTTATTCACTCGTGATATCTAAGAACATACAAATACCAAGAGAGTGCTATATATATTTATTCACTCGTTAGATCTGAGAACATACAAGTACCAAGAGAGTGCTATATATATTTATTCACTCGTGAGATATGAGAACATACAAATACCAAGAGAGTGCTATATATATTTATTCACTCGTGAGATATGAGAACATACAAGTACCAAGAGAGTGCTATATATATTTATTCACTCGTGAGATATGAGAACATACAAATACCAAGAGAGTGCTATATATATTTATTCACTCGTTAGATCTGAGAACATACAAGTACCAAGAGAGTGCTATATATATTTATTCACTCGTGAGATATGAGAACTTACAAATACCAAGAGAGTGCTATATAATAATATTTATTCACTCGTTAGATCTGAGAACATACAAATACCAAGAGGGTGCTATATATATATTTTATTCACTCGAGAGATCTGAGAACATACAAATACCAAGAAAGAGAGTGCTATAAATATTTATTCACTCATAAGATCTAAGAACATACAAATACCAAGAGAGTGCTATATATCTTTATTCACTCGTGAGATATGAGAATATACAAATACCCCGAGAGTGCTATATATATTTATTCACTCGTGAGATATGAGAACATACAAATACCAAGAGAGTGCTATATAATAATATTTATTCACTCGTTAGATCTGAGAAAATACAAATACCAAGAGAGTGCTATATATATTTATTCACTCGAGAGATCTGAGAACATACAAATACCAAGAGAGTGCTATATATATTTATTCACTCGTAAGATATGAGAACATACAAATACCAAGAGAGTGCTATATATATTTATTCACTCGTTAGATCTGAGAATATAAAAATCCCATTTTTTTTCATTATTTAAATATCAGAACACATAAAATTGATGTTTATTTTAATCAATGATTAATTTTATTCACTATGGGATCTCAACATACAAATATCAGGGAATGCTTTATTTTATTCACTGTTGAGATCTCGGAACATACAAATATCGAGGAATGCTTTATTATTCACTATATAGTGAGACCTTATAACATTAAAATATAATGCTTTTGTTTATTCACTATTTAGATCTGAGAAGATACAAATATCAGGGTGTGTTTTATTATACTCACAATTGAGATCTCAACCTACAAATATCAGGGAATGCTTTATTTCCTTCACTATTGAGATCCAGAAGCTTTTTATTCATATCGTTTTTAGAACTGTTGTTTTTTATTCGCTAGATCCCAGAACATTTTTAGATATAAGAGTGATATGATTTTCGTGTTCTTTTTTTTCACTGCAAGGTTCCAGGGGAGGGTTTGATTTTAGACATATTCTTATCATTGTTTGTAATACTTTACAATCCAGTTAGGTTTTTGGTGGGCATGTCATATGAATTCATTTTAATTATAACTTCCTATTTCGTTGGAATCTATTACTATATAAATACAGTCGTTAAGGTCAGACAGAATAGAAGGTGTAGTGTACAGTGCGGGATTGTGGATGCAATAGATTACAAAAGAAGTCTATCTCATACCTCGAGTAATCACTTCTTTTGTTTCTATCGATATTCCACAGTGAACACTATAGAATGAACAGGTTTGGGACGATGTAATTAATGAGTTTTGCAGGTGTTCAGATGACATGATTCCTCGACCACTTGTCAACTGTTGTAATAAGACGAAATATGAGGAGAGAGTATGATGTTTTCAAATGAGATTGAGGCCCCGGTCATGAAAGTGCTGATTTGTTTTCTAGAGCAAGGTCGCATAGGCTCACAAAATTTACATAATATAAGGTTAAAATAAATGCTTATCCTTTCTTCTGACATTACTCATTCAAGGTTGAATTGACATCTAGTTGAAAGGTATATTAAAACAAAAATATGTAAGAAAAGATTTAATCTCAATATATTGCATAACAATTCTGCATAGAAACATTACAATTCCAAAGTCTGTTATCATACCTTATTACCATGAGTGTATTAAAAATAGGGAAATAGTGATACAATTTGGAATGTTTTGTGATGATGGGCACAATTATTGCTTGAAGTTGAAATTAATTGATCAGTATTTGCTCTTCAAATTGAATTAAATTTTTATTTGCTTGCAGAGTGAACTATTACCATTTAGTTAAAATATTATTTAAATTGAGCCCCATTTATCAGGTTCAAGCGAGTCACCATATAATTTGTTAGGCCAGCTAGAACAAACTAAGTAATCAAGTAAAATAGCATCTAAATTGAAAACCAAATAAATGGTAGTGAGAATAAAGTTTCATTCAGAAGAACCACAATTAATGTGTCAATATTCTAAATTTCTAAAATAATATAGAATCTATAGAATAATTAAAATATAACAATATCTTTGGAATGAAAATAATGTTAAAACAACCTGATTATATCTAGGATAGGTGGGTGATAGGTCCATGAATTGCTGTGGGTCAGAGGTTTATAATAGAGAGATTCAGAATGTTTCAGGGCAAGTGTAATATGCATAGATATTGCTTGTTCGATTTGCACATGTTTTAGCTCAGTCTGTCCAAAATAGAAGTGTCTCTTATCCATTGAAGAGATAAAATTTTGCATAAAAATGGAAGAATGAAGAATGTCACATATTGGGATACATATATGTTGTATTATTAATATTAAAGGTATTAGAACTGGACAGAAGACTGTGAGTCCACTTGTAAACACACATTTAATAGTATAATAGTGTTATCATAGTGTTATAAATAGTGTTATGGTCATTTCTGAGTTATAAACTTTTAATAATCTCAGCATAGAACAATATCTGTACAAATTAAACTTGTCTTTTAAACTTTAGGCTATAAATCTGATACTAATATTAGGAACAAGCTGTAGTATGTACAGTCAAAACTTCTAAAATACTTCGAACTGTAGGAAATACTTCACTCACTCTAGGGTAACTTAAAGTTGATGTACTATTTCTGAAAATAAAAAAAGCAAAATAAATATCACTTCACCTCAACAGAAAATAATGTTGAAAATAGTTTATTAATTTCATATTAAGACTAACAGTGCAGAATGTGAAGTATGTTGACTGTTATCTGAAATCAAACATTAAAAGATGTAAACTTCATGAATTTTTATCGTGTTATTTAAAATTGCTATTAATTCATAATTTCATAGTTCTTTCTTAAAAAATTTTGCATGCTATTCTAATTCAGTTAAAAACTACAAATCTTACTTTTTTATATTCATCCATTGTTTAGTTACAAGTATAAAGGCATCTGGTGCTCCTGCTAACATAGCTTCTAAATCTAATAACTAGACAAATAACATGATATGGTTAGCAGATAGTCAACATGCACTGCTGATGTACGATATTTATAAACTAAACTTTTAACATTTATTCTGATAAATTTACTCTGTGTAAAGAACTAATCTAAAAATTCATTTACCTTTCCACTAGGAATTTTACCAGTAACTTGTCTTCCTACAGACATCATTATACCTAACCCAACTGTATAAGCTACTACACTGTTATAATAATAAATTATGATTACTAGATTATTAGAATATTAATTGTTGGTCAATGATAATGAAAAATACTAAATGCTAAAGAAAGGTGTCCAAGATAAATTACAGCATTGGAATACATCAATTTTCCTACTTCTGGAGAGATTTACAAGATAAACAAATAATTCAGAAATGTAAAGCGATTGTTTCAGGGAGTTAATGAAAGGGGATCTAATCTACCATGGACAAGAACATTACTCAGAATTTTATTCCTTTTGTAAGCAGTCATCAAAAGTTGAATATAGATGTTTGGGAATTCGTCCTGAAGTTCTTTATAACTAGTAAAATATTTTGATTCCTACCTGGAACCTCTTGTTAATGGTACCAAGTTATAGAAATAATACATTAATGATAACACCATATTTAAAATAGAATCTACATCCTGTAAAATACAAGATAAAAATATTAATCTTGAATTTATATCAATTACATCAGAAATCCAATTGCCATATGAAATAATATTATTTTCAGAAAAATCCTGCTATGAACATTGTTATTCAGTAGAATAGATTTTATCATGAAAAGAAAGAAACGGACTCACTGTTATTTTATTAGAACCTGTCCTTTTCATTTCTTCTTGAAGTTGATTAAAAATAAAATCCAACTCTAAAGAATAATCTTCCATTCTACCTACATTGTTCGCAGTATTTAGGGCAAATATTACTCGATCATTCCTACAAGAAAACATCTAAGAATAAAATGTCACAAGGAACATTATTTTAAATTACTTTAATGCTGTAACAGAAACTTTATATGACATCATTTGCTTGGTTACATCAAACAAATGGTGGTCGTTGGTTTTAATCTTGATTGGTGTGTAAAAGTCTGAGCACCTTGAATAAGTAATCTTTCCCTATTATTCCTAAAAAAGGGTTCAAATAATCCAGGAAACATTAATGTCAAGAGGTTTGGCCAAGGACCAGCTCTTAGAAAAGATCCTTGTGAACCTACTTTCTTTTAAGTTTCTGTACAAAAAATGTTTTTTAACATGTTTTTGCTTTCTTATTCGATAAAATCAGATGCAGATAATCACATTATTCTCCACTTTCACAGTACATAGAAGATATTACTACTTACATATCTTTTGACAGAACTAAAATAGAGCCATCTAATCTTTTATCTTCTTTAGATTTAGAAGTACTTGGTACTTGTGTTGATACCAGAAAACCATGTGGATTTATTTGTCTTTTCTAAAAGAAATAAATACCCATAAATCAGGCATGAAAATAGTATCTTTGGCTGAGCAGATATACTTTTGCATTTCCAGGTCCAATTCAAGACATAAACATGAGCAATCCACTTTATTTTTGGGAACAATTAGTGGAAATTGAAACTAAAAACACAAGATTATTCTGTCTATTACTACTTAAACTACCTAGAAGTACCTAAAAGTAGTGGACTGCTCATGTTTATGTTTTGAATCAGACCCTGATGTGCAAAAATATCATGGCTCCACTATAGAATGTAGTATTCAAATTAATAAAAGACATTGAGAGAAATAAATAGTTAGACAACTTTATCTGTTAGTATCAAACTATTTTGAAAAAATTACGTAAAAACAAAATATATAACATAATAAAACTGTGAGCTTTGATATATGATAAAAGAAAGTTTAACTTACTCTAGCTATCATTAATAAATCATCACAAGTTTTAGCACTGGAAACATCTTCATGTAGGCCAGAATATACTATAGCTTCATCTCTATAGATGATAAATATTTCATAATAATTCAATCTTTTCTTTTTATAAGTTGATGCATTATAAATTCAAACAGTTAAACTTGCGTCATAAATCATGACCAAAACAACCCAGGGTTTTTTATTTTTTTCTGTTTTATAGCCTTTTCTCAGTCATAAATAGTGTATCTAGTACTGGCCTCCTGCCTATTAAGTGATGCTATTACATTCTAGTCTTATCTGTATGAGTGGTAAGCTCCCTATGCGTAGAGTTATTTCAGATTTAAAAGTTTTTAATTTATTGATATTAATAAGATATACATACCCTGTATAATGTTCTAACATTGTTTTAGCCAGTTTAAACACCAAATCATAATACTGCATTACACGTAAATTTAAAACTGAACCCCTGTAAATATATGACATAGTATAGTATATAAAATATAATAAAATGAATGTTAACTTTAAATATTAATAACAAGTTTGTCTTTTCTAACATGGTTACCTCACAAGCAGACAATGCAAAAATGAAATGAATGGAGTTTTACGTCCTGTTTTTCTGCACCTTGTGGGCTAATGAAGACAGACAACGCCATGCAGGGTGCCATGAGGGAAATTTTCCCAGGAAGCAGACAATGCAGCAATAGGGTCTCTTGATATAGTGTTAATAGAATACTATTCTACTGTTTGGTGCCTCATTAGGTATTGCCAGTTAATGTAACTTACAAGAGATTTTAAAATATATAATCTTATAATAGTCAACAAGTGAACATGACTAAATATAATTACCTTACAAAATTAATATCTGATCTTACTCCATCTGTAGTACGAAATTCAGGCATTGTATCAACCCAAAATACTGGTTGTTCTGGATCAACTAGGCGTCTATATTGTACTGCTATATTGAACAAATCTTGCCAATCCAGTCTTTCTGTAAATAATTTTACACTATCAGTTTATAAACATTTATAATTACATTGTCATATTCAAAAGTTTTCAACCTTTACTTTCTGTAAAAGGAGCAAAAATACCACTCTTTATGCTTGCCTCTCTGGAACACTTATTTCTATCATAATATTTACTTCTATTCCAATATTCTTACCTTTACCATTTTTTAATGATTTCCATTTTTTCTGAAATGAAGGAGAAATATTTTGCTTAAATATTTGTTTTATTAATTGATAGAGCTCAATATCTGTTGTCAATAGTACTTCTCAGAATCAAGGAGTTTGGTTCTACTGCAATTCAAATTGGTTGTTATGGATAGCTGAAATTAAGCTTTATCAACCCATAATCAACTATTAAATGACTTTACCCTTTTAATAAATGTTGGAAAAAAACTATAAATTATTTTTTAATACTCCAGGTAAGAATTCAATTATTCACTAAACTTTGAAATAATTTGCTGATGATGAAATATTCTTAAGGATAAAATATAAATATATTCCAGAAATTTGATCCAAAAAGTATTGGTGATTAAAATTTAATTACATACATACCTCTAAATATTGAGCTATATGTAAAGATGCTAAACCCATAGCTAAATTGAGTCTGTTATTTGGTGTAAAACCATCCGTATTAACTTGTGTATAAGAACCAACTTTAACAGCTTTACAAATGAGATTTCTGACATCAGCTGTATAGTCACTTATATTATGTTCTTTTATATCACTGAAATACAATACAAAATTTAATTTACATTAGTACAGTTCAAAGTGGACAGGGACACTCATAGCTTGTAGTTCATCACTCACATTTACTGCAGTTTCTATGAAATTTCATAAAATATTGATTACTATGTCACTATCCCAAAAAGCAATTTCTCTCAAGTGGTATGGCATGATGAAAATTTGAAAAAAATATATATCCATATTATATATATATTTATCATATAATAATTTGAATACAAATGTCATGTAGGTAGTCACGAGAATAATATGATGAAATATTACCTTATTTCTGGTTGTAATCCAGGTTGTTCTTTGTAACTTTTCTGAAATACATTATTTTCAAAATAATCAACCTTTAATATCTATCCTATTTTCATTTAGCCTCTTACTTTAGTCCTAAAAATATATTTACAATGACTTCTTTGATGCTATGATCAACTCCTGTCCCATCCCAATAGGTGAAACTGAATAATCACATATAATGTTTTCTCAATACTATTTTTCACTCCATCAATTTCTGTCTTTGAAGTTATACTCACTTTAAATTTAAAGGGTAAATTTTTTATCCAGTTTTCTTTAAATTCAGGATCTAAATCAGATTCTGGTTTAAAATGTTTTAGCTGTGTCTCTAATTTAGAGTGTAGATAACGACCATATTCTGAAATAAAGATTGGAAATGACTTGTTGGAACATTGAAATTGACCTGGGGAAAAATGTCATCATTAATAAAACAAATTGAATTACAACGATAAATATAGCTAATAGTGACCCAAAATAAATATCCTACCTTTAAGATACTGTGCCTTTAAAAATTCTGAAGTCATTTTAATAGGTGTTATATTTTTAACAATAACCTGTAATATAATGCAATTAAAAAAAAAGTACAACACCTACAGTTCATAAAGACAATGGTTTTACTGACTGGTTTAGAAATATCCTCCAACATTAATGAATATATAATACATACTGGAAATAAAAGTTCTTCTGAGATATTTTGGATCTAAAACATACTTATATGTCATTTGAGATAAATTATAACAAGAAAAAATAGATTGTAAAATACATACTTTTGCTGATGCCTTTACTCCTTCATAAAACTTTCCTAGTGTCATATATGATAAGGCTTCCATATACTGACAATGTATGTTATTGGTGTCCAATTTAATACATTTCTAAAATATAAATAAATAGAACTAGTAAATATATAGCAGTCGTTTTCTAAAAGATATTTTTTCTTCCTTTAAGTTTGGTAAATTAACCCAAAGTTATTTTTGGTTTATGAACCTAAAGTGTTACCAACAGATATTAAAGTCCCTAAATCCAAAATCTGATTCAATGTTAGTAAATAAGTAAATTTTGTACCTGAAAATCATGAAGAGCTTGGACAGGCTGACCACTATTATATAACATAGAACCATGTAACTGTATACTTAATATATGTTCTGGATTCATCATTAAAGATTGATTAAATCTTGTATTAGCCGCTTTTAAATTTCCTAACTCCCTGAAATAAACATCAACATCAGAACTTTCGAGAAAATCAAAAAAGAAAAGATAAATCTTTGATCATCCTTTTCTTTCAAGATCTATCATTCATATAACTTTGTTAAAGATTCTCCTAAACTTACCTGAAAGCTTGAGCTAAACTTGTACAGGCATCAATATGATCAGGTTTCAATTTCAATACTTCTTTAAAAACTTCTATAGCATTCTGTAAATAATGAGGAAAATATAAGGGAGATAACTCTGCTGTTCCTATATACATCTTACACACTATAAACAGTGATACAGTTGATTTCATACTATTCATCTTCAATTTTTTTCATCTCAATGAAAATGATATTTGTATGAATTTGATATGTATCTATTTCTGATTCAAACAATAACAAACATGACCGATATGATGTCGGATATAAGCAGTGCACTATTATATAGATTCTAAATTTACATTCCTATTAAAGAAAAACTACCTTGGCCAATTAGAGTATATATTCATCTTTGGACATACCCAGTGCCTATAGTATATACATTCCAAATCCGACAAATCCATAAAACGAAGTAATTATCCTTAAAACGCTTATAAAAATTACATTGTGCATACTAAGGTCATATCTCTTGCATACCTACCCTGACTTTTCCTCTATAATATAATGCTAGACCAAGATGAAAATATGACATGATGTGGATATCTCCTTCAGATTCTAAATTACGGCGGAAATCTTCTTCAGCACTACCAAAATCCTAAAATAGAATAGTTTAATAGTAGTAGCCTATATACTAAATCTGAATATTTTTTATCCTTTTTAGAACTAGGATTGAAAAAGTGATCAAAATCATATTGAAATAATAAAAAAAATTCTTC
Source organism: Lottia gigantea (assembly GCF_000327385.1). NCBI lineage: Eukaryota > Metazoa > Mollusca > Gastropoda > Lottiidae > Lottia > Lottia gigantea. The sequence continues at coordinate 315,636 of NW_008709577.1, forward strand.
TTGCATATTCATTCATTGAACAATCAGGTTCCAATAAAAACTAAATGAAAAAAAATCCTTTTGGTCTCATTAATAGAACATTTAAAGTACCTCTAATAATAAACTGATGACCCCTCTCATAAAATATATTTTCTCTGTTGGTCTTTTCTGTAAGGCTGTAGTTAGATCATTAAAGGCTTCTTGATATTGACCTAAGCTTATATAAACCTGAAAATTTCAAGCAAGGGCTTTCAATATTCATAACACTTTCCCTGAAAGATCTGGTTGTTGTGTGTGTATCATCAAATTGATTTTGTTTCATGAACTACACCTAAATCAATCAAATTTTTACTGGCCATTTAGAATGCTCTGGATCCCATCACTGTAACAGTTTCATATTTTTCATCTTTACAACAAAGATTTTACATTTTTCATTTGATAACTTTATTGACAAGTATTTTATATTGTTATTACCCTGTAGAATATCATTTTTTAAAAGAATTTCTACATTAATGCGCTAGAATCAAATATTCAGTTGCACACTTGAGAATATATCTACCTCAGCTCTTCTTTCATAACTGTCAGGTTTTCTCTTATCTTTCTGTATAGCTTGAGTAAAGTCTGCTAAAGCTTGAATAGCATTTTCTGCTACCTGTAAAATAAGTGGTAGTCATTATTTAAATATATCATAATACAGTTCTCAATTGAGAACGTTACCTGTATGTGTAATGAAATGCTGTGTTCAAATAATAAACAAAAGTCTACATCCATAAAACTGTTGTTTATTAATTATTTGAAATCTTTATATCATAGTCCAAAAGAAAAGTTAAAACTAGAAGTTTTGGTACAAATATTAAGAAATCAGACTATCCTGGAATAATTTAAAGGCATTGTATTTTGTGAGGATTATACCCTCTATTGACAGCATATTTCAAAAGTACAGTAAAATTAAACATTGAAGTTTTGAATTATCAGCTGTATTAAAATAATCAACTCACATATAAACCCTTTCTAGTGAAGGCCACTCCTCTTCCATAATATGCAGCAACTATCTTTGGCTTTTTCTGAAACAATACAATGAGAGTAAATCAATTTAAAAAGAAATATTTACATGAACAAAACAGTAATTATACATTTCTTGTAGTCCCATTGATGACGTTTTTAGAGGACAGCAGGTCTTTTGATATTAGTGAGCTGCAGTAATTTAACATCTTTCTAGTTGATGTCTAGGTATCAAGTTTAAAAGTTTATTGATGTTTATTGCTTTTATAATATCATTATTGAATCAATACTAATCTACTAAACTTACATTTAAAATTTCAGTGTATATAGTTATTGCTTTTTCAAAGGCTCCAGAGTTTAGATAAACTGTAGCTAAGGCTAGAAAGAAGATATACCAAATAATGAATAAAAGTTATTGGGACTCTGTAAAAGAGATTCTGAGTTGACAAGCCCAGTCAATAAGTAGTATCAGTTGTTGGAAAGAGTGGACATACCCTGCCTTCCACAAAATAGTGGAGCCTTGGACTTTTACTCAAGAATTTAAAGCTTACGGTTAAGAAATGACCTGTACTTACCCAGCTTCTTGTCAATATTGCTGTTGCCTGTCGCCATAGGAACTAATTTTTTCTCAAAAATTACTTTAGCTAATGCCTACATAAAAAATATGATAAGAAGCTATAATTTTCATTTACAAAATTTGATTTAAGTACCAAACCTTTAACTTCTCTCTTAAGTTTTTTGCTTAAACCTGATTATGTCCTGATTATAAATTTGCCATCTATACCTTTGAACCTTCTTAATGGTGGAAAGTTTATCTCTCTACCACTTAAGATTTATCAAAATAAGAAATTGAGCAAAAGATTCTTAATCAGATGAAGAGTGTTATTAATAAAATAAATTACAGCAAAAACAGATTTCAGCTCTCACTGATAGGCCAAATAAACAATGAGGAAGAGACAAAAGAGACTAACTTTTAGACTACTATTTAGATTGATAAATGTAGCACATAGGTTTTAGGTAGTTGTTGTGATTTAAAATACAAACAAAATTACGTATAGAATATATAGTGTTAAGCTGAAACCCCCTTTAAGATACAATGCAAATATAACTTGCAGTATGTCTGTTAAACCCAACTTATCTATATCAATAAAACAAACAAAAATTGTACCTCAGGATCTTGATGGATACAATCAGAAATATCTTTATCTTCCTTTGAACAATATCCTTCATCTGGTGATCGTTGGGCACAGAGTCCCATTGGTAAATTGTGATGTTCATTTTCTGTGAATAATCAATTTAGAGCTACACTTTCTGTATATATATATATATATATATATATATATATAAATCATTGTAATAATACAATAATAAAACAATAAGCTAACATATAAGCTGTCATTCACATTTGGTATAATAATAAGGCCTAGTCCTACGCCTTCATTTCCAATATATAATGTAAAATTTAGCAGAAGTAGATTTAGGCCTAGGAAATAAGTGTATCAAATAGCTGACAATTTTCTCTTTTGTTTTGTATTTTCATTATCTTTTATTACTCAACCACTTAAATTAAGGTCTAACAACTCCCTGGTCATGTCTTTGTTTGGATAAATTTAGCCTAACCTGATGACCTCAGCTTTAACCAATAAAATTAAACTGGTTTGGTCTGATCAGCCAATAACAAAGTGTGTTTCAACAAAGTTTTGGCACAATGTTCAGTTTCAGTGGACTCAGCGCTCCTCTGAATACACCTCATGTTTGCCACACATAATAGCAGAGCCAGAGAGGGAAGAAATGTAATCGGCTGGCGGTATTATCAATCAGATGAAAGTTATATAGAGGAGTTGTTACATCCTAACTTAATGGAGTAGTTCAGTAAATATGAAATAGAAACAAATGAAAGTTCTGCTCTAATTTTAATAAGATTGAAAGTTTGAAGACAAGGAGAGATGGACTTTCATCTGCTCCCCCACACTCAATCTACCCATACACGCAGACATACATTTAATACTCTTACAGGGCTGATGGTAAACCTATGGGATATTTACCACATTCATTTACTATTTCACCAGGTGTCAAAACAACATTGAAACTAAGAGGAGTTATCTCCCATGAATTAATTCCAGCACCCTTTGCTGAACACAATACACAAGGACTTCCTTTCTGTGGGTGTACACGTTTTAATTCAAACATGTGTCGACTCCCATCTTCGTTTTCTATTTGTACATTGGCAATATCACAAACTTGGTCGCATATACACAGAGTAACAAGCGAAAAAGAAAATATCGATGACAAAATACAGTTTCGATGCGCCATGTTACTTTTATACCATTATAGACTTCCTAAACACGAGATGAAGTAAAGGGGAATAACAAAGTTAGCTTCTTAAATAATTCAGACTACATCTGGTTACTTTCCATATCTGATAACTTTAAATCCATTCTATTTCCAGTGATTTAGACATCTATATCTAATCACTTAATTCAAAATCTCTTGATTCAGACAATATTTAGGCCTATATATCTCACTATTTTATTTCAATACCGGTACTATTGATTCAGACAACATTTATATACAGTCAAGTAACCTAATTTCGTGGAAACGTATTATTCGTGGATTTCCGGAAAGGATTAATAATTTACATGAGCGACCTTGCGCGACCTCCGCATTAGTTTGTTTTGATAAACATGGGTTTTCTCTACAATATCAGTTAGTAGAATGAATCCAGTAGTTTCAAGCAAGGTAAAATGTATTAATGTATACTTTGACAAATACAAAATGGCGGATTTCAGTTATTACCAAACGTCACCATTTTTTATCGGTCGAATTTCCTTATAATCCCAAGGTGTAATCGGAATTCCAAGTGTCGTCTGCTAGAATGTAGTCCAACGAATGAAGTCACGTGATCAACTAGCAGATTCCGTGTCAGAAGAAAATTTCTACGGAACACAAAGTGGACCGTATTCTTATGTTATTTCACTGACTTTTAGCAATAAATCACGCTACGTATCTTATTTTGTCAGTCACAATTTTTTTTTTAAAATCGTGGTTCTTTGAAGGAATTGTCACTAGTTATAATGAATTGATATTAAAGATAAATACTAAGAGAAGTTAATTATTCCACCCGGTATCCATACAACGTGTTTTTCTCGACTTATTTATAGATCAAACATCGTACACGAAAATAGGTGACGCATTCTGCCGCCGTTACCGAGTTGGTTGCTCATGAAATATGGGTCAAAGTGAAGGATTCATTAAGAAAATCGAAATAAACCAATTTTAATTATTTTGTAGAATATCTGAGGACACTTCTAAGACATAAAATTTTTTTTTTGTTTTTTTAACTTTGACGAAATTCGGTGTTGAATCCTTATTTCCACGAAAATAGGTTACACCACTGTAAATATCTGATCACTTTATTCAAATTTTCGTGATTAAGACAAAATTCATATCTGGCTACTTTATTCCAAAATTAGTGATTCAGACAACACTATATATCTGATCACAAATATTCCAAACCTCGTGATTTAGAAAACATTTTTATCTGGCTACTGTATGCCATTTCTAGTGATTCAGGCCATCATAGGACAGCATCTATAGCCGCGTTTAGACCAAGGAGCTTTAATAGACTCCATGGTTTAGACAGCCATAAAAACTGGCTCAATTGAAGTGAACCGTACTCGGTCCGGCCTGTACCGTTTACACAGCACTGTTTTCACTGGGCCAAATTTAAAAGTAGACCTGCTCTCCGGACAGAGGAGGCGAAAAATAACACAAACATACAAAATGGCGCCCGCTATAAACAAAGCTATGATTTTGAAGTTTTTGTTGAATTTGTCTCGTTTAGCAAACGAACCTTAAGAATCTCCAATTTTTTTAGACACACAGCAATGAAAGTGCATGTTTGCGTGCACATCGGCGACGAAAACTTTCCTCCAAGTAGCCTACTGGTTTCCTGTTACCTCATACACAGTCTGCTGCCATTCCTCCATTTGCTGCATTTGATTCGACGACAGAACTGTGGCCCGACTATTGGTCTCGTTTTTGTACTTTTATAGCGGCCAATGCAGTGCCTGACGAACGTAAGGCTCAGATTTTTCTAACCAACCAAAATGTTGCCCTCTATAAACAACTGGCGAGCCTTGCAGCGCAGCAAACTCCACCAAAAGACATCAACGAGTTGATGATGGAAGAAATTGTTACATACATGAATGAACAATTTGACCCTAAACTGTTCGTGGTTCGTGAACGTTTCAAATTCTGGAGCGACATGCAAAGAAAGCCTGGTGAAACGTATTCGTGATGACGCGGCTACCTGTGACTTTACTTCGATCAATGACCCTCAGGATGAAGCTCTACGACAGAGATTCATATGCTCTGTGAACAATGAAGCTGTCTTGAAGGCCCTGTTCAAGATCACAGATTCTGAACTGACGTTCACCAAAGCTATTGATGTTGCCATAGAGACCGAAGATGCGGCGAGGGTTGCCACGGTTCCAAGACCAAGCCCGTCAACAAAGTGCACCAGAAGAAGAACAAGGGTCCACACAAGAAACAACAACAGCAGTCGACTTCCACAGACCAAGAAGTGCTACCGATGTGCAAAGGCCCACAAAGTGATAGACTGTCCCTACAAAGAAGCCAAATGCCATTACTGTGACAAGCAAGGACACTTGGAAGCTGTCTGTAGAAAGAAACAACTGCACGGGAAACGCGATCGATCGCAGCCTTCCGTGAGGAAGATCACAAATGCAGAGATCGTCTAAGCTATCCTATGTGAAGTTTCCCAAGAAACTCCAAAGTTGGATGTACCTATCCAAATCCAGGACCGTCAGTTCATCATGGAACTGGACACTGCCACAACAGGCAATTTCATATCTTTGCCGGTATGGAGACAACTTGGAAAACCGGAGCTGGAAGATGTCAGACACCGTTACGAGTCTACAAGCAAGCACGACCTGCCAGTGCTGGGAACTTTCATGAGCCAAACCAAGGATGCAGTGACTGGCAACCAGAGCTCAATTCCCTACATTGTCATCAAGATTCCAGATTTGTATTTGCTAGGACGCATCGCTATCCAGAGTTTAGGAATTTCTGCGGACAATGCTTTAGGACTGAGGAGCATAGAGAGTCAAGTCAAGAGTGAGGATGTTTCAACTACACATTCAGAGACCTCTAACAAGCCTTATGCTGCCTTGCAACGAGATTACCACAAATTGTGTGATGAATTCCCAGATCTCTTCAAGGATGAACTGGGATGTCTCAAGGATTTCGAACTAGAGGTAAAGTTCAAGTCTGATGCGAAACCAATCTTTCACAAAGCAAGCCCTGTTCCATTTGCTCTTCGAGATGACTTGGCTAAGGGTTATGAAGAAGGCATCGCCAAAGGAGTCTGGAAACCTGTCCAGTTCAACGAATACGGAACACCAGTTGTACCAATTCGTAAAACCCCTACTTCTGGCAATTTGAAGACTAAGTTGCGGATCTGTGGTGACTACTCAGTGGGTATTAACGACCTGCTTGAAGATCATCGTCAACCAATGCCGTTCCCAGAGGAACTGATGCAAAGGTTTGGAGGTGGATTCGGGTACGCCAAGATCGATCTTGCTGATGCCTACAACCAGATAAAGCTAGCACCAGAAAGCCAACGTAGGCTGGCACTTAGCACTCACCGTGGGGTATTCCTGCAAGATCGACTTCCTTTTCGAATAAAGTCTGCACCTGGTTACTTTCAGGAGATCATGGAGAACTTGACCAGTGATCTATCTGGGGTTGCTGTCTTCCAGGACGATATGATAGTTAGCGGAAAAGACACCAGCGACCACCTGAACAACCTGAAACACTTGCTCAGATGTCGTCGTGACAAGTGTCTGTTCGCACAACCAAGCGTTGAATACCTTGGACACACCTTGTCGGCTGAGGTGATCTCGAAAGGATCAAAGGTAAAAGCAGTTTTGAAGATGCCACCACCTACTGACGTCTCAAGTCTGAAATCTTTCCTTGGTTCAGTACAGTTTTACTCCAAGTTCATTAAAAATCTGACTACTTTTGCTGAACCACTCTACCGCCTCACTAAGAAAGGAAATCCCTGGAAGTGGGGAGACGAAGAAAAAGCAGCATTTGAAGAGCTGAAGAAGGTTCTCGCCTCGGATCAAGTCGTGGTACACTTCAATCCAGACAAAACATTAGGATTGTCTTGTGACGCGTCCAACGTTGGAATTGGAGCAGTCCTGTTTCATCACTCTCCGGATGGAAGTGAGCGCACAATTTCCAATGTGTCAAAGACTTTAACAGCTTCACAAAGGAATTACAGCCAGATCCACAAGGAAGCCTTATCCATCATTTACGGTTTGCAGAAGTTCTACCAATACCTGTACGGAAGGCAGTTCGTTTTGGTAACAGACCACAAGCCTTTAACTTCACTGTTTGGTCCTAAGAAAGGGACACCACTTTTGGCGGCTAACAGACTATGTCTGTGGGCCCTATGGTTTAACCAGTTTGATTACACCATAGCGTAAAACAGTGGACCATGGAAACGCTGACGCCCTTAGTCGCCTGCCATCTGGAGATGACATAGATTTTGACAGGGAGGAAAGTAGTGAAGATATGGATATGGTGTGTGCCATCAAAGTTCTTAGTCTTCAGGTCCAGCCTGTGGACGCTAACATCCTTCGTAAAGAGTCAGAGAAAGATCCAGTAATTTCTGGTGTGATGCGCTACGTCCGTGAAGGCTGGCCACCAAAGAGCGCTGAGATCAATGAAAGTCGACAAGTTCCGGAAGTTGTCGGACTCACTAAACATCTGTCATGGATGTCTCGTCCATGGATCGAGAGTGGTGATTCCACAGAGTCTGCAGTCCAAGATACTGGATTTGTTGCACTTAAGACACTTTGGCATGGAACGTATGAAGCAGTTAGCTAGAACCACTGTCTATTGGCCCGGCATCGATACAGCTATTGAGATGGCTAGCCGACGAGGTGACTCGTGTGGTGTTCATCAGAACAAGCCATCCAAGCCCCCAGTTCACCATTGGATGCTACCTGAACCATGCAATCAACTTCATGGGTAAAGATTGACTGGTGATAACAGATGCTTACTCGAAGTACCCATACATTCACCCAACATCATCCACGTCTTCGAGAGCCACTATTTACCTGATGCAAGAACACTTTGCTAATTTTGATACCCTCACACGCTAGTCACTGACAACGCGTCAACCGTCACCTCTGAAGAATTCAAGAGCTGGTGCAAGGAACGTGGGATAACGCACCTGACAGGCGCACCATACCACCCAGCAATTAATGGAGAAGCTGAACGCTTGGTGCAGACTTTCAAGCAAGGTTTCGAGAAGTCTTCTCTGCCACCAAACCAAGCACTTCAAGATTTTTTGATGCAGTACCGGAGAACACCAACGTCCTGTGGATATTCTCCGAGTGAACTTTTGAACTCCAGACAAGGATCGACTCTCTTCTTCCCTCTCCAGCTCACATTGCTCATCAAAGTCTCAGATGACTAACTCGGGAGGTGTCGCCAAGGTCACCAGGCAGTATAAGGTCGGAGATTCCGTGTATGCGCTGTACCATAGACCTCGTCGAGACAGACAACCCCGATGGGTACCCGCACTCGCTGCTTCAACGTCAAGGTTATACCTTGAGACGACATTGGGAACAGTTGCAGCCACGCCATGCAACTGAGGAAGACAATGAACCTGGTGATGTATTAAACAATATTTCTGGTTTCATGGCAGATCATCCAATGGATATTTTAGATGTAGATCTTGCTCCACAAGTTCAGAGTCAAACCAAACCAAAGACTGTGCCATATGTTCCAGAGTACAGACCAGACAAGACAAGAAGATCAAAGAGACCGCGAAAACCTATTGAGAGACTGTAATGCTAAAGTTTAGCATCTATTTTCAGTAGGGAGATGTTGTAGAGAATGTTTTCAATCTGTTATAAATCCGTAATATATGGAAGGCTCACGTGACCACTAGATTATGTAAACATTCGAGAAATAGCGTGGCTTAGCCTACATTGTTTTGTACATTATAGTACTTATAAGCAATAATGAGATATTGCCACTGTATTTAGTTCCTGTTTCTTTATTAAATCAACCTTAAAACCTTGTCATCTTGTCGTCCTTGTGAGTTAATCAAAAGGGGACTCTCAAAAACACAACATAGGGCCTACACTGAAAATATGGAAAACAAAAGATACGAAATTGTTATTTGATTTTAATTAGATTAAGGCTACTGCTACTGTTGTATTTTGATTATCTTTGGTTGCCGAACTTGACCAAGGCACTTTGAATTTTCGACTTTAACTATTAGTTTGTTGGAAGGCCCAGGGGCCTATTTACAAAGACTTTCTTATTCTCTAGTTAATATCCTGTTAGTTTTTCATTCGCAGCCTAAATGTTACCATACCAGCCCCGGTCTACCCTAGCGTACACATTAAGCCCAGGTCTTATAGTTAGTTTTACAACAACTGTAAAAATATTGTGAACAAAGATTATCACTTAGGCCTAGCCTAGGCCTAGGGTAGGCCTACTGGAACTAGCTTAGGCTACTTGAAGTAGACTAGGCCTGGGCATGTTGTTCAGCCAAAATTAGGACGTTTTAGGTTGAAATATGGCCTATCTGTAAGGGGAAGAAATTCTACTAGGACATGATGTACGGTCTTTGGCTTACTTTTCAAAATTTTATATATCAACGCCTACTGTTCTAATTGGATTATTCAAATTTACTTTTTAAAAATCGCCACTAGCCTAGTTGACCTACTCGATTTAATGTGTAGGCCTAGAACAGTAGTAAAAATGTTAAAAAAAATTTCCACATAATTATGATGAAAACGACAAATCCTGAGAGCAAAAGCAGAGCAGAAAGTCAATACTATCTTGTAAACGTCATTTGTATGACGTCATTTTTACTTTTGACGTAACTTCCGCCATGGACTAAAAATCAAATCTGACACTCAGGTAAGCTGAAAACTACAAGCAGAGCCTCAGACCAGGGGTTTTCAACCTTTATCTTTCCATTTCCCCATTCAGGATTCCTTGATCAATTGCATTACCTTCCTCCGCCTTTAGATGTCAACTTCAAACTTCAAAGAGCTGGAGTAAGGCTTAGCTACCAATACAAGAACAAGCCGAGGAAATTGTCAAGCTATTGCGAACTTCTTACCGGCTTCGTATTTTTCCTTGACTGCAATATAGTCACCTTTATTGTATCATAATATGGAAATTTGTAAATGAAGCGATTTTCTTGGATTGTACGCTAGCAAATACAACCAATCTGAGGCCTCGACAATAGGTCTGTGAACAAAAAACCTTCAAAATGGCGGATTTCACTTATTACCAAACACCAATTTTTTATCGGCTAAATTTTCTTATAATCCCAAGGTGTAATCGGAATTCCAAGTGTCGTCTGCTAGAATGTAGTGCTACGAATGAAGTCACGTGATCAACTAGCGGATTCCGTGTCAGCAGAAAATTTCTATGGATCACAAAGTGGACAATTTTCTTATGTTGTTTCAATGACTTTTAGCAATAAATCACACTACGCTCTTATTTTGTCAGTCACTATTTTTTTTTAAATAGTAGTTCTTTGAAGGAATTGTCACTAGTTATAATGAATTGATATTAAAGATAAAGACTAAGAGAAGTTAATAATACCAACCGGTATGCATACAACGTGTTTTTTTTTTCTCGACTTATTTATAGATCAAACGTAAACGAAAATAGGTGACGCATTCTGCCGCCGTTGCCGAGTTGGTTGCTCATGAAATATGGGTCAAAGTGAAGGATTCATAAAGAAAATCGAAATAAACCAATTTTAATTATTTTGTAGAATATCTGAGGAAACATCTAAAAATCCGTTTTTTTATCTTTGACGAAATTCGGTGTTGAATCCTTATCCACGGAAATAGGTTACACCACTGTATGTTTAGTTTACAAACAACCTTTCCGCCGTGGGTTCTGATTGGACGTATTAGCCGGTGTAGCCTACAATCCGATCAAATAGCTGCATTCCTTGTTTGCTATTTCAGTCAATATAGTAGGTAATAGCTTGACATTGTGAAGATGAGCTAAGCTATGCCCAAAGAGTAAAAAGAATTATGAGCTTATAGGCCTATATATACAAAACAATTATGAAAACCACTGAAACTAACATCAGTATAGGGCCTAACATTCTAGCAAAAGTGCTTTGAAGATTTCCTTTTCAGGTTTCACTAGATTTTGAAGAAGTTGCGTGAGAACTTTTGCAGAAGTAGCAAGGAAAAACCGATGACCAAGTTCGATTAAACGTAGAGAAAGACATAAAAATGTGTGATCTGAGTGAAGATGATCGTCTTAGATTGATCTGCTTAACTGCTCTATTATCTTTCTTATCCGTAATACCAGCTCTGGGGCTTGTGGTAATTGGTAGTTATACTCGCAATGCTGTGCAAGATAAAGTCCGACTTTTAGAAAATTTCGATACCTCTGAACTTCCAATCATTCTTGTGGCGTTTGGACTTTATTCCGTGTTACATAATGTGATAGGTTTATCAGTTATGCTTTCTTTGAATCGACCAAATAGTCGGTATACACGCATGGGTCTACTATGTGTGGAAATAGTCGCAGGAATCATCCTGGTAATGGCTTGTGTTGGCTTGGCTATTGGTTGTTTCATACAGATTGACAAATTGGACCAATCCTTTCATGGAGGTTTATTAAATGCAATGAAGTTATATAAGAAAAGTCCTCTGGTAAAAATGCAAATCGATAAACTTCAGATTGATTATAAATGTTGTGGAAGCGCAAGGTTTACAGATTGGTTTGAAATTGCTTGGAGAAAATCAGAGTTCATCAATCCGTCTGACCCAAGTTATAGACCCAGGTAAATTTTGCCTTTCATGGTATCCAATCCATTAACTATAAAGTCTATCAAAAAATTGAAATATTGTTTGACGCTTTTGTGTCATGTCAGGGGGTAGGGGCCTGTAGTTATACCGGTACTATTATAACCCGAGAAATCTAATCCTATCCAGTTCCTCGTTCCTCAGACGTACAGATGTGTACATATAAGATATCGTCAGCTCTATGGAACTGAGTAGGATCAGATATATGTCGGACTAGAGGTATTTTATGGAAATCATTCATGTGTATCATTCACGACTTATGATATATTAGATTAAGCGTTTTTAGATAATTACTTATTTTTAACAATTTTCCAGATTTTCCAGGGATTCTGTTGTAACTTTATCACACCAGCTAAGTTCACTAATGAATACAACACTCATATTGATCATTCTTGAGAACTTAAATTTTATGTTCATTCTAAGACAGTATCACTTTAAATCGATTGGCGAGTAGTGAAAATTATTAAATTTTTCCTGAAGCCCATTGGCGATATGATTGGCTGTCTCAGACCATCAGGGATTCCATTGGCTGCCATGAACATTCATACTTAAAATCACAGTCCATTGATATAGATATAACAAGAGAATGTGGTCATTGTCAAATGCATTTGCAATGCCTACAATAATGCCTTTATTCTTGTATAAAATTGTGATTTTACGGTAATAACGGTGTAAGCTATTTTTTTTTTTACAGAGGAATAGATGCAAAAAGAGAATATGTCAATGATGACGTACCGTTCAGCTGCTGTAAAGTCAATGTAGCAAGACCATGTATTAATCACCATGTATTGAATAATGCTAAGCATTATAAATATGACTTCGAAAAAGATATAACTCTCAATTTAAAGGGATGTCGACATGCCTTGGTCGAATTTTATGGTCACAACATGATGAATTATATGGCAAATATTGTTTTAGGTCTCGCAGTTGTGCAGGTATAGTTTATGGTTACTTTCATACTAGTGAAAGACTCAAATTCGATGACAAATTGAAACCAGGAAAAAGCACCTGTTTTATGTGCCCAATTTATAAAAAAAAAGTTGGGGCTTAGTGCGAAGAGTGGAGACGAAAAGGGATGAGGTGGTAAGGGACGAAACGAGAAAGTGGGACATTTATAAAAGATAGGACGAAATGGAAGGGGGCACAAATTATAAAAACTTACAGGGGCGGAGTGGGAAGGGGCGAAATGATAATGGATGAAATGCGGGAAAGGGGCATATTTTAGGGCCTATTTGAAAGGGTCGAAACAGAAATGGTTTAGAGACGAATTAAGAAGGGGCTATATGGGAAAGCACTTGCTCTCTACACAATTTGACTAATTTGCAACATGCAGACTTTCTTTTTGAACACTACTTATTTCACCCAAGACAAAATATTCAAGTGATGCCAATTCAACAAATTATGAGTATTCATTCATTCACATTCACTGTATATCTGTTTTAATACCAATATCAGATCTCAATATTTTAATGATCTTTATTTTTGATTTTATCATAATGACAACATTACAAATTGTCCAATATCTTTTGAATGCTTTTAGTTTGTGATTGTCCTATTCACAAGATTACTACATACATCAATAAAGGACGCTATATATAAATATGGGGATGCAGAAGAAACAACAACTGGTTATTTGTGTTCGCAAGGCGGTATGTATATATTTCACCCTAATTACATTTAGGTATATTTAACAATGTAGATCATACTACAGTTGATTATTTTGTGTGAATGAATTAATATATAGATTTACATCATGCTAATTAATACATTAAGCATCTTAAATTTCTGATTATTTTCAAGTGGAAAATTACTTAAACGGATTTAAAGAAGTTTTTTATCCTTTCTATGTGTATCGGGGATATGACTTCTTTATCACAACTTACATTGCTTAGTTTTAACGGATAAGAAGAGATGTATGATAATTGTGCCAGAGGGCTAAATATCCTTATTTATGATAGGCCTACAATGGCTGGTTTTGAATACAGTCTAGTACTACTGGAAGCTAACTTGATTTACCAAATGTTCGCACAACGCACAAATATCATACAAATCTTCCATTCCGTTAAAACTAAGCAATGTATGTTGTAATAAACAGTTATGTTAGGCAACGGCGAAGCAAAATGTGAACGAGTCGTCGATTTTTAGTTAAAATGCCGCCATCTTGTAAGGGGAGATTACATATATTATTATGTTATTGTGGTCTGGTGATATCATGGTTACGAATTCTCTTGCGAGAGCAACTTAGTTTTCGAATAACTCCTTCAGCAATTGCAAAAACCACAGGTATTGGACGAAGAATAGAAGTCAAAGGTGTCCCCGGTTACATAAGCTCATAAAAAGACTAGAAAACCTCTTTACAATCCCTTGAAGATTAAAGATATAGATTTATTTTTGGTTTTATGCAGAAACTAATAAGATGACATTTTTTTTGTGTATTACAGCTTATATGAGCGGCTATTGACAGCTTGGAAGAAAATATTCTTTTTATTTCTATCTACAAGTTCTGAATCAGATTAATTAATACCTTTCGTCCATATAGAATGTAGGCCAATCAAGTAGCACAGTATTTGATCGCTATAAAGAAAAAGATGAAAGAAAATCTAGACTACATTTATTAAGAATTAGCCGGGACTGCAAATTTTTTATTTGGAGGGGAGGGGGGGTTGGGGACTGGTGTCATGCTACCCCTAGTAAAAAAGGGGACGAACCCTGCATTTCATTTTTGCATTAAAGGTACAATTGTGCCATTCTTTTTGACCAATTATAATGATACGTTAGTCTCAATGGGCGGATATAACCTTGCCAGACAAGCTATCTTGTCTATTTCCTTTCTCTATTTTTCTTCTGTTTTTTCTTTGGCATTATCCATAGGCACCACGCCCCCTACCCTCCTTTTCGAGCCACCGATGCCGAATAGGGTGGATTTATACCTAGCGATACAGAGCCATGTTTCCCAGACCCTACTGGCTCCTCTTTTCTGGACTGTTCAAAGTCTCTTCCATTTTGCTGATAATAAGTAGACAAATCCTTTATATTCTACAATTTTATTCAGATGCTAATAAACTTCATTATTATAAAGTGGTTTCAAAGGGGTTAAACTGGACGATTTGATCAAGCCTTGGGTTAGGCCATTCTAGATTTAACAGGCCTCTGTATAATGATAGATAAGACGGTGATTGGCTTGAATTTTTAAAAGGGATACAACTGGGATTCGAACCCTGGACATGAAAGTCATCAAACCACTAGGCCACCGAGAGCTAGGTTTCTAGTGAGTTTTTACCCTAGGATTTAGGTTGCTTATCTTCTCACCACAAAATGGTCCGGAAAAAAGAATGACACAGGGGTTTAAATGGGCCCGAAACAATTTATAGCCCCGCAGTGGTACCAAAGGGGTTAAAGTGGACGATTTAGATTTCACAGGCCTTGTGTGTATAATTAAAATGATAGATGACGGTATTTGACTCAGCAAAAAACTGGCACTCGCCTCGCAAGTGCGCATACCACTATAGGACACCAAGACCTAGGGTTAGTGAGGGTTAGCGAGGGTTAGCCCTAGGGTTATTGTTGGGAATTTAAGGTTGTAATATTGCGGTTAAGCAATGTTACGAAAGCACAGGCACAAGCATGTAGTCGTAACCTCTAGTGATAGAGCAATGTTTGTGAAGTTAGTTTAAAAGAATGATATAGAATATTTGAAGTGCAAATCCATTATCTTCCGAATCTGAAATATATAAGAAGAATACTGGTTCCAACAGGAACATTAATAACCATGGAAATCATAATAAACATTTTCACTGGTGAATATATATAATTTATTAAGTGAAAATAGTATACATGTATGATATTTTTGCGAGGAAACTCTTCAATTGCAAGTTATCATAAATAAGAAATATTAGTTAAAAGAAATGTACTAAACCTATCTACCACGGACTAAGATATCATTTAGATTTTTATTACGGGTATAGGCGATAACTAAATCATTTGTAAAGACTGTTGGAAATTTTCCCTGCAATTCTTTGTAAAGACGGATAATTATTCGGGGAACTTGACCAGCTGTGTTGTTGTATTGAATAACAAAAGGTATAATTTGGAAATCAACTTGGATGTTCATTCCCAAAGGATGCATGGTTTGTAATTTGTTTATCCAATAATTTTCGCGAATGAGTCGAATTTTCTTTGTATCAATGCCAGGTTGTTCGTATATCTGTTCAATGGGAATAATTTTCAGGTCTGTTAATTGGTGATCGGGTTGATTGAAGTGTTTTGAAACGGTTTTATTAATTTTTTTTAAGTTGATGTCAGACTTATGATGATTGAAACGGACCCTTAACGAATTTTTTGTCTCCCCAACGTATTGCTCGTCACATTTTGTGCAAGAAATGAGATAAATGATATTTTTGCTGTTGCAGTTGAGTTTTTCATTTACTTGAAATATGGAATCTGTGCGTCTATTTCGGAAAGAATTTGTTGGTAAAATGAAGGGACAGGTTTGACAGCGAGGGTTGTTACAAGGATAAACTGAAGAATTTGGTATTGGCAAAAGAATCGAATTATTTTTAGCAGAGATTTCAGCAACGGTTGAGCTTTTAATACCTCTCAAGAACCTTCTAGAATATCCACGTTCGCGCAATTTTTGGAAAACAATTGAACAAGCCTCCTCGAAGTCCTTCTTGCGCGTACAAATTCGGTGAAATCTCAAGATCTGCGACTTTATAATGCCAGAAAAGGTATGTTTAGGATGAAAAGATGATTTGAATAAAAGTTGGTGAGTATCAGTGGGCTTGAAAAAAACTTTAATATCTAATTGATTGGTTTCATGAAAATTGGTATCTTTAAAAACTGTGGTGTCTAGAAAATCAATCTGTTTGTCGCTAATATTAGAAGTTAATTTTACAGAAGGGTGGTGGCTATTGAGAGTATCAAAATATTCCCAAAATTCATCTATTGTATAAGTCCAAATTAAGAAAATATCATCAAGAAATCTTACATAAAAAATTGGTAGTTTGGGACAGAGGAGTGAAACTTCTCTTTCCCATTCTGCCATGAAAATGTTTGCATAAGAGGGCGCAAAGCGTTTAGGGTTATCCCTAGTTTTGAAATATCATTTTTTAAAAAGGAAAAAAGCAGAAAGTCAGTTATGGCTTACGCTTACGTCATTTGCATGACGTCATCGTTGACACTTGACGTAAATCCCGCCTTAGACTAAAATTCATATCTTCATCAGCCAGGTAGGCTTAAGACACAGAACTAAGACTACAAGTAGGCCTTTAGCTTTTAACTCTTATACCATCAGAAGTCATGCTATCCGAACAAAAGATTTGGAACATAAAATGCTTAAATCCTGCATCCTTATAGGCCCCCGTAGCCAAATGAAACCAATTGAGCACGAATTGAAAGTTCCGTAGGCCCACATCATTTTTTTTAACTGATCTGTCTTCAAAATGTTTTTCTCAAAATATAAAAAAGGAATAGGCTGTATTTTAAAACCATTGTCATTAGAAATGTAGACAATATTGCCTATGATATTGTCTAATATTTTTACTAATTTTAGTTTGAGATTAGGCCTATCATGTTGAAAACATATTAGCCTATATGACAAATATGTGGATGCAGACAGAAAACGGTGATATGGGTGTGAAAGGTATGTATATCACAGGTATTAGAAACAGGCCCATAGCCAGCCTACTTCTGGAGACCTCCTCTAGAAAATTTGACTCGCTGAAACGCTAATTCCTGGCGAATTTAAGGTTTATTTGTGGGACCATCAGAAGAAAATTTTGAGAATTAGACGCCGTGAAACGCAAATTCCTGACATTTCCCAGCGAATTTAAGATTCAAGATTATATGTAATGGGTCTATGGGATCTCGCCTAGGAAATTTTGAGAAGAAAAGCGATATCCTGACATTTCCCACCGAATTGAAGGTTTAAGATTATTTGTATAGGGTCTGTGGTTTGCCAGTTAGAAAACGTTGAGAATTAGACAATTTTTTTTTGGGGATCAAATTTCGCACACATACAACCATCCAATCCAAAAATAATCACGTTGGATCTGCGCACTTCTGGTTTTGATTCTTTCTATTGACCCATTTCATCAATAGCTCTCAAGACTGATTGAATTAATAAGAAATAGATTGGTTTGTGGTTGATTTAAGGAACTAATAATAATGCTTTTGTGTTTTATTAGATTACTATGATGTTTCATATAACCAATCTAATAATTCGATCGAACCTGAAATTGATTGGTCCTCATATGCCAAAAACAATAACGAAAACATTCCTTATTATGATAATAACGATGACGATATCTACAACACCAAAGACGACGATGATGATACCGAAAACAACGCCGGTGAAGTCGGTGATGTCTACAACACTGAAGACGATGATGATTATGATGATAATGATAATTATGTTGATGATGAAAAATATTATTATCGATCCAAACATACACCTGGCTTCAATCTAAACGTTCTAACGACAGATTTGTTCAAAACACCATATAATAATAAGAAAAGCAAGATCAAAATCAAAATTGGATTTGAGTCTGGTACAAGTGATTCATCACCAGACAGTAGCTTTAGTGATGATGTTTTGTCTCTTAATTTGTCTGACAATTCAAGGGACTTTACCACTGTATTCGAGTATTCTGGAATAGGGTGGATTTTGATGCCATTGAAGAAAACTTTCTTATTGCGCATACTTGAAAATATTAAATCATTGTTGCTTCTTGCCTCTCTGTGTTTTGAGTAACTGCTAATCATTTTTTGGTTCAACTGTGTTAATAAATATCATGTATACTGCATCTGTAGACTTCCGTTTCTATTGCGTTCGAGTATGTATTCATACATTTAATCTGTGCATGAGTTGTCTTAATATTATTTCTAAATTTGAAAAGTGTAAATTTGTGACACAGAAAAACTTTAAAGTTGAAGTGCGAAGGAGCTTTTTATGAATTTAAATGACATTAGATAATCTGTTACATAACATGTTATATAAGGCCTATTATTATTCAGTTAGAATGAAAGAAAGAAACGAGGACTCGACTATATTTTACAAGGATAACAACTTAGGTAGGCTTACACAGTTAAGGATCCTTTCTTGGCCCTTGGCCAAAACTTCTTAGCATTGATCATCCCATTATAACTGACCATCTTAATGCCCTTGACCCTGAACAGGGGCCAATTGCTTGACCTGTTACATATCCCCTTTTCATTGGTGTGATCTAAATATAGAAATGATGAAATGTGAATGTTGGTACGTCCAGATGTTGATCAACGTTCGTCGAAAATTTTGTATGTATCGATGACACACTAAGGTCGGTTAGTCCACAATTTTGATTGGTTAAATTCTTCACAGTTAAAAAAGCAAAGCAGAATGCTGACAGTTCGGTGTATGAAAACAACAGGACTACACGGATGCTGGATATAGCAAGAACATGCAGGCAGGGTGTGAGTGTGTATCTTAATTTCTTTTAACAGTTTCTAATATTTTTTTAAAATAGCTATATGGAAGCTATTTTATAAAATCTTGAAAATTATTGTCTCAGCTTTTCTATTTTCGGCTAACTAAAAAAGATTGAAGTTCTTTTAAGTGTTATACGTATAGTCTGCTATTTTGTATCTATTCTTAGCTAAAACTCTGCTATTTTCAACTATTTATGAATAAAGCTAGATATTAAAATTTATTTAGAAAATCTAAAGCTTTTTTCCGGCTATTTTTATTTCTCCATGCTATTATAGAAAATGATTGAAATTATTTCAAAGCCTGGACATATGTAAATAGTCTCCAGGAGTAGTACGAAAATAGTATTATTCCGTCGAAAATACCCCAGGATTTTAACGTTTTATTTCTATGTATGTCTTTTTATACGCTCAAATAAAACGGAAGGGGCGTATATTGGCGTTACCCATGTCCGTCCGTCCTAAATTGCTCGTAAACACTCCAGAAGTCACAATTCTTGATGGATTTTGACGGAACTTGGTGTGAGTGTTTGTTATCACCCAAGGGTGAACTCTAGTCCTTGTCCTTCAAAACGCTTTCAATTTTTAGCTCGTGAACACTTAAAGGCTTGAATCTTGCTCATGGATTTTGACAAAAGAAAAATTCAAATGATTTTCTATTCTGATTCTTAAAATAGAGGCTATTTAGGCTCTATTCTCGAGCTATTTTCTATTTTAAGTGCGAAACTCAGATCCTGCACCTTCATGTCCCGTTTCTAAAAGGAAGGTACGATTAGTCAACAACAAAAATAGAGCATCTGTCCCTTAAATACCTATTCTGCTAATAAAAAGTAACTTATGTACAGTCAAGTAACCTAATTTCGTGCTAACCTATTTTTCGTGCATCTCCGGAAATGATTAATAATTTATTTGTGCGACATCGCGTGACATCCGCATTTGCTTGTTTTGATAAACATGGGTTATCTGTACAATGTCAGCTAGTAGAATGAATCCAGTAGTTTCAAGCAAGGTTAAATGTATTAGTGTATCATTTGACAAATACAAAAAGGCGGATTTCAGTTATTACCAAACATCACAATTTTTTATCGGCTAAATTTTCTTATAATCCCAAGGTGTAATCGGAATTCCAAGTGTCGTCTGCTAGAATGTAGTCCAATGAATGCAGTCACGTGATCAACTGTAGCGGATTCCGTGTCAGCAGAAAAATTCTATGGAACACAATGAGGGCCGTATTTTTTTGTTGTTTCAATGACTTTTAGCAATAAATCACGCTACGTATCTATTTTTATTCAAATCATAGTTCTTTGAAGGAATTGTCACTAGTTATAATGAATTAATATTAAAGATAAATACTAAGAGAAGTTAATTATACCACTCGGTATCCATACAACGTGTTTTTCTAGACTTATTTATAGACCAAACATTGTACACGAAAATAGGTGACGGATTTTGCCGCCGTTGTCGAGTTGGTTACTCTTGAAATATGGGTCAAAGTGAGGGATTCATAAAGAAAATCGAAACAATCCAATTTTAATTATTTTGTAGAATATCTGAGGAAACATCTAAGACATACAATTTCGGTTTTTTTTTTAACTTTGACGAAATTCTGTGTTGAATCCTTATATACACGAAAATAGGTTACACCACTGTATTTAAAATTGGTGTTAACCCTATCCCGAAGGCTATTTAAAGATATTACATTATTGTAGCTTCTGTAATTATAACTGTTGCAAGCCCTCAACTTAACCCTAAACAACCTATAACTCTAGTGACAAAAGCTCTCAACCTAACCCTAAAAGATGTTACAATAGTAGCTTATGTACTTAGAACTATTGCCAGCTCTGAAGATGATAGCCTACATCAGTAGCATTTAGAAATGTTGCAAGCCCACTACCTATACTACTTAGCTAAAATCAAAGATGTTTTTAACTTAGAATAGCAAAAAATTTGGCTTTTTTTCTATTTTAAGTGCTAAACTCAAATCCTGCACCTTCTCGGTGAGATTGAATTAAGGCCAATGAGTATATATATATACATGTATATTTGAAGTAGCCTTACTATACGGTTGCAGATTGTGATCTTGAAATAGTTTTACAAAGTAAAGATGTGATGTCAATATACCTTACTCCCTGTAAGTTATGACTCTTATAGAATATGTAGGCCTATATTAAATATTGTGATACTGATGCTATTTCTTTCAGGAAGTACAAGGTTTCACCAACATGAGTAAACAGGCGAAACTTATTATGAAACCATGCTTTATTCAGCACAACTTCAGAAGGTGTACAAAACTAGACGTCTCTCGTGGTGGAGCTATGTACCTGGCTGGAGTGATTGAATATGTAATAGCTGAAATGATGGATTTAGCAGCACGGCAAGCTACAGATTACAAAATAAAACCACGAGACATTCTGACATCAGTTCGTTATGATAAGGAGTTAGATAAATTTCTACTAAAACATGAAACTAGTGAAAGTTCAGCTTCTTTTTTGAATTTTATCAATTGAAGACATTTTTCAACAGATCAGTAACTGGTTTTATAAATGTAATGATTAAATACAAGTATAAAGAGTTAAAGTTTCTAGGTGTTCAATAAACTTTGACCCAGTGACGTCACCATTTAAATGAGCAATCCAGACATTACGCCGTATCAACATGGCGAACCTAGTATTAAAAAAAAACCTATTGCCCTGAAAATCTATTGATGTACAGATACTTGGGTCAGTATAGGATATAGCTGAGCCAAACAGTAATAGTATCCACAGCTCACCGTTGAAATTTGACTATTCAAATCCATGTTCATCTTGAATTTTCGAAAGTTACTCTGTGATATATAGAAAAGGTATAATATATAGAAAGTGAGTAAAATTCCAAGTTTGAAGTTTTTTTCAAGGAATTATGCGATTTTCGTACATTAATAGTACCTCTGTAGACTATTTGCATATATATTTAAGACCCACATGGGATTTCAAACTTAAGGAGTCAATTTGATATTTTTGGGGATATTAGACTTTATGTATAAGGATAGGACAATGTAAGTCTTTCTATTCAGTCTCTGGACAGCAGTAATAGAAAGCAAAAAAAACAAATACAAACAAAAGCTTAATTCAGCTTTATTAACTTATTTGGAACTGCATATAATTACGGTTTATAGGGAGAGGTACTTGCTAGTCTATAATAAGTTTAAATATCACAATAAAGCTGGTGACTTGAACTATAAAGAGAACATTATTTCCTTTAACAACATGGTAAGAGAATGGTCTGTTTGAAAAATGGTACAACTAATTCGTAGCAAGCAATACAATGATAGAAATAAATACCATTTTCTCCAGAACTGAATCTTCATTTAAAAGATGATACATTGAATCATACATGCAAAATGACTATAGATAAAAATATGGCTCTGTGACAGAGGACTAATGATACTATAAATTAATGTGAAGCTGTTTGAAATGATTGGAAATATTGATCAATATTGTTCTCTTAGATCTAGTCACTACAGAAAATATAGGTCATCTTCCTGCATCTAGTGTTACCTGGTACCTGCTCTATTCAAATTTTAAAGACAATTTCCTTCTCTTTACCAGCAGAGTCTGATACTCTGATACCAAATGTTAGCCCTGCTCAACAAACTTCACCAGAAGAAAACAAAAGATGCAATAAATTGGTACAAATGACCTAAGTAATTAATAGTTATATTAAGTTAACTAACAAGTAAAGATATAAGCAAGTACCTGAGCCTATATAACAATATACTCATTCCCATTAGAGAATGAATAAAACCACAGGCAATCTAAAAAAAAAACACAAAGAAATACATATACATGTAAATAGAGAATTCAGTAACCTAGATTTCACTATTTCAAATTATTTATGCTATTAAGGTTTTATTTGTGTGAATGAATATTATGACAATATTATAACCTCACCCTTGAAAAAACAAATTAACTCTACATCTCTTCAGTGTGCAAACCAAGTAAGTTATAATAATTATGATATTGAATATAAATAATGAATAATATTAATAATTATAATATAGTATCATATCCAAATTATTAAATATACTATAAAACTTTGCGAAATTAAATAACTTATTAACAGCTACTGTTTCTTCACCTAATAAAATACAACACAGATCCGGTTTTGAACATGTTTTATAATATCATTCAAAAAGTTTTGCCAACACGAGAAACTTCAGCTTTAAAAATGTGCGTTCAAGTACGGTATAACTTAACTATTGGCAAGGCCATATCAAGTTTAATCCAGGCGATTTTTATCTTTTATCTAAATATCTCAATGTCATATATTGACATGTCATTGATCATCTAGTAAAAACATGACACTTGATTGTCTTCACTATCCAATCTGTCTATTCACAAATTATTGATCCGCAACAAGTGAAGAGTATGTAAATCTAATAAATTTACACCATCAGTTACTGTCAGGAAAAGGGCATGCCGATCACTGTAAGTCAATTCTTACAGAAACAAAATTGTGCCGAAATCAAATCAAATGTGACAGAAAAAAAAAAATTTCTTGATAATTTACTGAAATGCAACTTTGCACTCAATAACATACCCTTAAATATTAAACATATACACACACACAGTTTATTTTTATATTTTCATCAACTTTAACCTTTTTTTTTGCAATTTTTAAAAAGTTACATGAAATAGCCTAACTAACAATACAGTTATATTAGTTCAACAAGGCAAAAAACAGTAGGAAAACAAGAAGGAAACAGATTTTAAAAACGGCACAAGCCTTTTCTTCATACATACACCACCAACATAATTAACAATTTAATAAATAACAAACCTAAAAATTACTTATATCCTTGACATTTAAATATCAAGCTCATTGGTTTCAGTAGCTTTTTAAATACAATGTGAATTTTAACAATTTTTACTATTAAATGAAGAAAATGCTGCATTAATTCGTACAATTTATGCAAAAACTTGAAGGTTTTGTATGTCACAGAAAAAATGGGTTATATCACAGTTATTTAAAGGAAGGATGTTCACACATCATCTCTAGTCAACACTTTACTAATTATTTTGACATTGGGCTTGGTTTAATTATTTATTTCTATGTAGACTAAGTTGATAGTAGTCCTTGTTAATTAATTTCCCCATAATATCAACATTAACATTGTCTTTGTCTTCATCACCAACAACACTTTTACTATCTATTTCTCTATTTTCAAATGATCTGTTATACTGGATCTACCAGTCTTATAATAAAAATATTACTTTATTATCCAGTCACAAATAATTGTAACTATTTAATAAAGATTGTCAATTATGCCCGGCACCAAAAAAAGTTTATTGAATCATACTTGAATACTAAATATTGTATAAACCTATTTCTTATATATAATATATACATAAACAGAAATTTGAAAATAGAGAAAATATTTTTGGTCTTGTTTCACATCACTTTCGTATTTTACAATCCATATATTTTATGTATGTACGTTCTTATTGTACTACATCCAGAAAGCCCACAAGTGACACCAGGACAGTTTAAATATCCATGGCAATATTGTAAACCTCATGGCAAAATGAGGTCTACTGATCAAAGAAAGACAATCGGGCTGTGACAAGTACAGATCTGATGAAAAAATCTAATGAGTTTATTATGACATCTTACCACAGAACTGATCTACTATTTTAATATCTTTTCTTAATATAATGGTAATATGAAATTAACATGGACTTGATTGTGAATTTTTAATTCTGTTTAATTAAACTAGTTAATTATGTTATGTTTGGTAATCAAGCTAATTATCATTAAGATATTAGATCAGTTTAGAAGAAGATGATATGGGTTGATTGACTGAATGAAGCAAGTATAAAATGCTTTGAATGGTGATATTGAAGAGAAAGTAACAATCATAACATGCAGTATAGAGACGTAGAAATTTAGAATGATTATATTTCAAGGATACAATCCGAAAGACTAAAAAAAAACAACAACAAATGGAAACACCCACACATAATGAAACAATAAATCTCCATCTCTCAATTGGAAAGATGTAGCAGATTTTTTTTTCTTTTTCAACCTAAGATAAAACATGAATACACACTTGGTATTCCACATGCAAAATGATGCTAAAACCAAAATAATGGTGTCCAACTAAAAGAAGATTTGAGATGCTTGTTGTTTCTCAATGAAATAAAAAGAAACTTTGAGTTCCTTTAAAATAACTTGATTTAAAAGTAAACATTATCTATGATACTTTTTATCAAAAGAAAACTCAAAAAAATTATAAAGTGAATATCATTTTGTGCAAAAAACCCAAGATGTAATTAAACATGGGATGTCCTATCCCTGATACCAAATAAACTTTCAACTCAATTTTATCTACAAATTTCTTTTTCAGTTTCTGAATTTCATTTGCATAAAAATTTAAAAAAGAAAGAAAAATCAGATTGAAAAATAAATATCTTTATCTTAAAAAATAAATTACTGGCCAAATTTAAAATTAAGCCAAAATAATGATGATACATGACATCGAAAAATTAAATAGTTTACTTAAAATAAATTACATCAAATTGATAAAACCTACAGTGTTTTCAACTGGTTTCAATCTACAAAACGGGCATGAGAGGTGAAAAGAATCACAAAAAAAAA
Source organism: Lottia gigantea (assembly GCF_000327385.1). Taxonomy (NCBI): domain Eukaryota; kingdom Metazoa; phylum Mollusca; class Gastropoda; family Lottiidae; genus Lottia; species Lottia gigantea. Next base: position 341,612 of record NW_008709577.1, read on the forward strand.
CATGAATATCCAACTGACATTAAAATAATGTAACCACAAAAGAAGGTGACAGTAAAGCAAAGAAAAGGAAGAGAAGAGAGATATACCCGTTCAGTTGGAATCAACACACACACAATGAAAAATATGAATCCATGCAATTAATTATAATAATTAATATATGACAGTTCTTCTACTAAATGGTTCTATGGTTTAAAATAAATATGACTTAATTTCAGTTGATTTAATAATAATAATTATAGGCAAATATTTCGATATTTAAATCTTTACACAAACAGTGGTTAACAACAAATATTTTAAATAATAATAATAATAACAAATGATTGACTAAACAGCTTTTTACATCTTAAAGTTTACGATATTTATAATAATAATAATAATCCTAGTCACACGACAACAAATCAGTATATTTATATATATAATACAATTTTCTTAACATGATATATTATGTTTTATATAATGAGAGTATGATATATGTAGTCAAATGGGGAAGAAGAAAAAGTACAATGAGTAACTGATATTGTCTATTAACTTTTTACCATATATACTATATATAATGTTACTTTCTAAGAAAGAGTCTCAGCTTAAAATACACTTATTCCATGAAACTGTTGAAACTTGATTTGTGGACACGGGATGAAACGAACGTTCACTGATTAAGAAATAAACCGGCATTTAAATGGCAACTTGAGCAGCTCACTGAATAAATCCTGCTATAAATGAAAGAATTGTCAAATTGCATCTGTTGAATAATAAAAACATGAGGTGATAACTGTAAGTCTTCCAATTCTTGCACTAAGTTCTTTATTCACAGCGCGCAAAGTTTTTTATATATAGGTAATATATTAATGTGGTCTGTGTGAGATCGCAGAAGAAATATGGGTATTTACAGTTAAGACTAATGTAGATGAAACTTGTTCATCAATGTTCTGATACAGGAGGAGTTGAATGTTTATTATGTTGGTATGAACATTTAACATGCTGAAATTGACCTTTTAAATATGCAAATCACCGATAATCCATTATGCCATTGGTTGAATAGATAAAACTAAAAAAGGCGATATAGTTCTGTGTGATAGTTAGTGATATAAGAGTAACTATATTATAACATCACGAAACATTAGCGTACTGAAGCTTGTCTAGCTCGTTTGTATTCTTCTTGCTGAATACGTTGTTGAATCATAAATGTAGCTTTACTGATATTAGCCAGGGTACCAGTTATTGAAACCAGTCGATTTCTTGTACCAGGTGAATAAACTCCTTTCTTAGATATCTGAATATTTGTACCAGTATACTGTTGTATTTCTACAATACCCTTTCCACCAGGTCCTAAAATAGCTCCAACAATACTCTCAGGTACTTCTAATTCTTGTTTGGTTGCACCAGCAACACCAGCCTTTTCATCAGTTGGGCTATAAATGGCTGTTCCAAGACCAAAAGAATTTTGATTTATGTTTGGCGATCTGTCAGCTGTAGGGAAACCAGCTGTGGTCTGATAAGTTCCTGGACTAGTAAAAGAATCGCTCAACATAGGACTGCTCCCAAAACGTTCTGTACCAATACTGGGAGACGAACTTCCAAATAAGCTTGAGCTTGCACCTGCAGATCCGGAACTTCCAAGACCAGATCCACTACCAACAGGCCCAAACAAACTGGAAGCCCCAGTTGAGCTATTACTTGTATTCAGAAAAGCATTTGAGACACTGCTTGTTGGTGTAGTAGCTGAAGTCATCATACTGTTAACTCCAAGAGATGGTGTACCTAAACTGAGACTGCCCAAAGCTGGTGCTGGTGTCATACTAGGAGTAGCTACATTATTACCCAAACCAAGTCCAACACCTAATATACCATAATTAGCTAGAGTGGTCATCGCTGCACTAATCTCCTCTGTAGCCTGATCTGTAAATCCACTATTTCTTAATGTAACTTTTAAATTATCCAAAGCCTGTCCTGTCATTGAGTTAGCTGATCCTGAATTGACATTAAAGTTAAGTCCACTGGTACTGTTAAATGTGTTTCCATTGAATCCAAAACCAAATGCTCCGCCAGCGAAGTTATTGTTGTTAATAGCAATATCTGAAGTGCGACTCTGTAGAAATGTTGTATTTGCGAAAGGGGAACCTGTTGGGTTGGCACTTGCAACAGGTCCTGTAACATCTGCATAGCTTATATTAGGACAACTACCACTCTGTGGATCTTCAACAATTTTTTGTAATATCATATCTACAGCTTTTCTATCAGCCTCAGAATCACCTGAAATATCGAGTTAATGTTTTAAACACTGGCATTGATGCATCAAATAAAGTAGCCTGGATACAACGTCATTTTTTTCATTTACAGGAAATTTAGATTGTGTTATGGTATTAACCTGTCCATTCTTCTGCCAATATGTATCAGGGCTTTGAGACACTGAGATAATTTTTTTTTAAGAAATACAGTTATCTGCTGGGTTGATCTCATGAATTTTACATGAAATTAGAATTATTCAAACTTTGACAAGGCCCAGCCACCAATATTTTTTTTTCATAAAATTTCCTAAACTGCTGTAAATGCTATTACAAAAATTTATTTGGTATTTTTATTTTCGACATATAAATGTTATCCTTCCAATAAAAAATTTGTGGCTTTATATGGTAAACATACATCCTTCTTAAAAGGTCATACTCCAAATAAAAATTTGATAATGTTATGTAAATTTTGTAAGGTCACATCATTTGATATACAATGATGTAAGAGAATAACCTTTACAAGGTTATAGTTCTAGAGGAAGGGAAATAACTCTACATTGAATAGACTTCTGGAAAGAATTTGGATTTTCTGTAGGTTAAACACTAATGTGACATTTGACATGTGCAGTCAGTAATCAGGAGATAGTTATGCCTTTGTTCAGACAGTTGCACATCCTGGTAATAATGTTAAAAATAGGTTAAAAAAATGACAGCTGTAATTTTTTCTGTCACGGCTGATTTTCGTAATTCAATCAGTTATCGTTGAATGTATACAATCCATTTTGTTCATAAATTCCAAAGCTTCCATAATTACTTACATTGCATATTCTTTTCACAGGCAATAGTAACACATCTTTCAGGTAAATTGGTTTCTTTAGATTTTTGTGAAATTTGTATGTAAGCTCCAGTTTCTTCTTTAATTTGTTTGATATAGTTACCACCTTTACCGATGATCATACCAGCTGTACTATTGGGTACTAATATCTTAACCTACAAGATACAAACAACAGTAATATTGGGAACAGAACTAGTGACAATGCATTACTAACAATGCAGGCCAGGCACAATAAGGGTGGTAGTAGCTTGAACTCAAATCTGTCAGACACTCATTCAAGTTTTCATGAACAAGATTTCTTATAATGTGATGGCCTAGCTTTTCAACTTTCTAATAGTCAGGGTACTGACTGTAGAACAATTCATAGTCTTTTGTGTTACAGTCTTCCGATTTTGGACATCTGTATTTAGGTTACGCTCAAAAAGACTGTTTGATACTTTTGCTGGCCATATACCACTTTTATTTTTAACTTGCGTTATTTATCAAAGGGATGTGGAATAATGCTACAGTTAATGGAACATGCGGATTAACAATTCACCCATCTCTATGAGATATTAATGAAACAATGAATGCATGAACATGTGAATAAAAGCATGTTAGTTGAAATGAATAAACAATGAAATATGAAAAAAAAACAGTACATCAGTTGTATGAGTACATGTTATATGACATATAGACATGAAATGACCTTTACTCATGACACATGGTTAAATAAGGTGTGGAGAATCCAAATTTAATTTGTAGAAATTCATTCTTCAGTAGGATGGTTCAAAATTGCCAACATAGATACAAATGAAAAACTACAATTGTGAAATTTTATTTCAACGAAATTTCCCTAATCATGGTATTCAAAATGATATGATTGACTGATTGAACAAATGAATGAATGAAATGTTATGTTAGGGTGAAGGAATGAAATGATAAACCATTCAATACATTTCAGTATTCAATAATTTAATTTTGTGAGGTGATTAACCCAAACACACAGTGCATAAACAAGATGTGTTAATTTTTTCTTTATATTAAATTTAACCATTAAACCATTAGGGAGTAGGTAGATTTCGGAAAACCACAAGACTTTTTCCACAATAATTTAACATAGGTGTATGAATATTGTCTTGTCATGTCTACTAGTCTTGATAGCACTTACACTTACTTGTCTATGCCTCTCAAAATTCGATTTTGAGTCATCTAATTTTGGGTTAGGGTCAGGCTTTTCTCTGATTTTTTCCATGATAAAATAGTGAACTTTTTGTACAGCTTCAACTGGGCCCATGATGAGACATACTCTTTCTGTTGTGCCTGAAGTAAAGAATTGTTTCAATTTTATTTTTAAAGTTTTAATACACTTCGTTGTGCAGTATACATTTCAATCAAATTATTTGTTTAAAATAGTCAAAACTATTCCTCCAAATCTTAAAGTACTTTCTGAGTTAAGTTAGGAATAATAGATAAATATTGAATATCCGTTAGTTTGTCAGCAAATTGAATATAACATTCTGCAAGCTGTTCTCAAATTCCAATAACATTATTCATAATCTGAATCTAAACAACTAAATGACAATATAATAGATATTTCACTTCTATTTCCTTTTACAGAATCCCTTACTTCAAACAATTCTAATAACCATAAATAATCATAAGCTTTACCTGGATAGAAATCATTGGCTTTTGACATTTTAACTCGGGCTCCAGCTTCTTTTTGAACCTGAGCAATGGTTTCTCCACCTTTGCCAATGATGGCACCAGCGGCAATACTGGGCACTAATATTTTTAGATGGATGTTTTCGCCTGAAAATATAAACAAGAATGATTAAATGATGATGTGGAATCCAACAGCCAAAATGAAGATAGACACAATCTAGATATATTAGTGAAACATCGCGCAAATGCCTTATTCCTTTTTTTTGGCAACAGATATGAATCAAAACTTCTTATTTCTCAATATAGCTCCTGAATTCTCAAAATTTTTATTTCAAAATGCACTAATTGTCTAATTATATTTTAATTACAACCCACAAGTTTGATGCTAATGAACTTCATCAAGTTACTCAAAGTCAAAAGATGAATTGATACTTGTGTTTTAATTGGACAAAATTAAGGATGCTATGATTTACTAAGATTGATGGGTCGTCCATTAATAATTTGTTTGTGGGGATAATTTATTGAAATCTCCCTTACATTCAATGAGAATAAAGTCCAAGTTATGGTGAAAGTGTAGGAGATCTAATTTGATACTGTGAACTATATTAAACAGGTTTAGGTATGCAGAAAGTAAGTTTATATACATATCATTATAGGGTACAGTAGAGAATAAAACACAAAATAAACCAAATATTTTCAGCACTTGTTCACTCATCTATGATATATATGGTTGGTTGAAAAGGAATGTTAGGTGTTGTTTTCAATGATATTTTTAACATTATAGTTTTAACAGTACAAATCTAACTAAAGTATCTGTACCAAATCTGGGTACCATATCTCTTGGTTACATTTTTAGACTTTTATCAGTTGTAATCAAACAAGCCAGTTTTCTCATTTGAAACAATATCCTTATCTCATTTTAAAGGCCATAAAGAAGATAAATCACATGTGTATTGTTCATCATATTTAATGTCTTCAGGGGTTATTTAAGATGCTATCTGTACACAACAAATATTTAGTTTAAGTGGCCTAAATATAGTCTGTGTTGAAAACCTAGACTCAGGTATATACATAGATAAAGGTAAAAAGAATGGAATGCCAGGTAAAAAACAGATGTGCCAAAAGTAATAAGCTTGCATGTAAATTTTCTTAAAATAAAGACTACATTAAGACAAATCAACTCTTCATTAAACTAGATAATTTCTTGATATATACATACAGAATCTAGAATGTAGAATTGAAATCAGTAAGAGGGGGTGGGGTATCATTATAAAATAGAACTCAAGCTATATTTGTATAGGTAAAACCTTGTTTTAAGAGTGCAGTACATTCCAATCTCAACAGGCTATAATGTAACAATATACTTTAAAGCTACACCTATGACTGCAGAATTCCAACCTGAATCTTTCCACCAGAAACAATCAAGACCTAATATGACATCTATAAAGTATAATATGAAATGTTGATGAGAGAGCCAACAGGTAGAGAGATATTGATGACTGGAGGTAATCAATTCATTATTGAACATTCCAGTCATTAGTAGATTTTATTTCTCAATGTCAGGCCAATGTTAGAACTATAGAATAGATTTCATCTTATTTCTTTCTCTCATTCCAATACCTGATATAATTATATGTACACTAGTTTAGGGAAATACTCAATTTGAAATGGCCTAGCACTGAATTTGATATCTGCGTTATAACCTAGTCTAAGTCAAGCCATTTTCAGTCCATATTTAGTATGAATTTATAGCCTACATTTAGGTTTTGGGTGCATCTAGATAAAATTCATTCAAGGTCGGGGAGTAAGTGAATATATAAGTAATAGCAAGGTTTTGTATAACAAACATACAGTGAAACTTGACCAACTAGATATAATGTTTACCAATGTATAATGAAGACTATATATGTATAAGGTCTACTGCTATGAAATATATAAGAAATTTTCAACAATATGCAAACACAATATGGAGAGAGCTTTATCATAAGACAAATAATAAGGTGTTTTCAGTCCATTTCTAAATACATGTAAATATATATCAATAATCATACAATTTCCATGTATTCATAGACAGATATACCTATATAATATAAATAGAGCCACATATTGAACAGACTTTGATCATTCGCTAGCTCAAATCAGCCCACTAATAACATCAGACCAAACATATTGTTCTAATCTAAAACTAAAATAAAAGTAGAAAATATTTATAAGCAACTTGCCAGTATTGCCAGCTGAGGCGGCCATGGTGTTATAGAGTAGCCCGGTCAGTCCATCGTCTATATCTAACTGTTGTAGTATGGTCATAGTTAGAGCTAGCTGGCTGGTTGTTTTCACCAGGAAGGTAATGGACTGACTGAATAAATATATGGTAGATATAATCCACTACCTATCTAGGTCAATGATTACCATCAGCTCAGCTGAGTTGAGACGTCCAGTTGGCCGGTCAGTATCAACTAACCAATAACCTGAGTTCAATCCTTCATACCTCACTGCCCAAACATGTCTAATGATATAGAGTTTTGGTAGCAAATGGTTGAGGGTATATCATTAGACAGATATAAAGGTCATATGACTATTATCTAATAATTATTATATAATCTTTACTGTAGTCTTAATAATTCAATAGTTATTATCAACTCTCAATATAATATTATATAATAATCTCAATATAACCTCTCAATCATTACAAATATCATTTACATTTTTTATCATACACCTTATATCTCTCTTTTGACCCTTTCAAATACAAACAGCCCTACAACATTCTGCAATTGCCAATAAATATGGGCCATATTGAGATAGTGCTGAGTCAGTATATTTTTGTGAAAATAGAAGTCAACTGGAAGAAGAATCAATAATCTTCATTATCAGTTTACTTGCCTCAATCTTCACACATTCCAAGTGCTTCCATTCCATACTTTACTCTCCAGGGTTATTTTTTTGCTTCAACTGTTACTGATTGGAGGACTCGTTATTTTTCATATGTTAACACTTTTATTAAATCATCATTTGATTTATATTAATTAGATAATACTGTATTTTAATTTAGAGAGTCACATAATTTCAAAATATGAATGATATAATTACAATTAATCACAGTTCAACAATTTGATTTGGAATTTGTTTGTAGCTGCTGCTCTTTTAATTTTGAAAATACAAACTGGAGTTAAAATTGCAAAAAATGTTTCAGACTTATGACCAGTATTGTAGCCATGCCAACCAGAAATTCTTCTATTTAATCATGTAATTAAGTGCAATCTTAAGATAGCTACATCAGAATTTCAAATTCATCTCAAGTGTTCTTTTTAACACATAATTATAAAGTCAATTGGAAGTAATTACAGTAGATATTCAAATCATTAGTGTATGGAGTATGGAAAATGAGAAAAACAAACATTAATATATTTTTGTAGGTGTCATACTGTACAAAATTTAACTCTTCAAACACTTCCCTCTAGGATCCTGCCCCTTGTTATAGAATAATAAATAGGGAATGTAATATTGTCTGCTTGTAGCTGCCTGAGAGTAAACATATTGATATTTGGTGGGTGGGGATGTTAATTTATAGACTAGTAATTATCATTATGCCAGCAGAATCAATATCAACTACATACTCTAGTAGTCTGCTAGCCTGCAATGTTTCAATCAATGTAAAGGTATGACACCAAAAGACCAACTATCAAATCATCTCAAATAGATTAACAGCCAGGATTTCATTAACGTCAACCACCATTCTTATCACCATTAATACCAGAAAAATACTTCTTGCCCTGACTTTTCTTCAGAAGGATATAGAAAATTTTTAATATTCAATCTAGAGCATGAAATGATCAAGAGGGTCAAATACAGCTGGCCACAAAATATGATTATTTCTATTAATATGAATGGTTTTATTAATATATGAATACTAAATGGAAATTAAGTAGAAACATGGACAACATCTGGTTCATTATAAATAAAAATCATACAGTTTGTATCTAATCCTGTACAGATTCACAAGAAAAGATAATGAACAGTGATGGAAATAAAAAAAATGCAGATTAAAATTAATTTCAAATGAGAATTTAATGAAGCCATGTTTGCATCTATTGATAAATGAATTGCTTGAAACTGTTGAAAATTGGAAACAATTTTTGCGAAGAAATAGTTCACATTGTGTGGAAATTCATATCATTTTCACAATAATTTCACCTACATACCAATATTACTTAGATATCATTGACTGTAAGTAGTGTATATTTCTTATTTTTATTTCAACAATTAAGGGCAGGCCACCGTAAATTTCACAGTAGTAGAAGTAAGTATTTGACTGTCTTTGTGACAGCAATGAATTTATGTATATAGGGGTTAATATTCTATGGGGAAACTGCTAGTTGATACTTGCGAGCTATGTTTCAATTAAGATTTACGTTTGAAAATTCAAAGAATCCAAAATGGAGAACAGAAAGCAAATCAACCTCGACCATTTACAGAAATATAGAATTAGACTTGGCATTGGCGTTTAACTTAGTGCCATTACCTTTGGCGAGAATTCAATTCTACAACAGTATCAAGCAGGTTAATATGAACTTTCCGACTAGATAGTATGATAAAACTGAGAGAATGTTCAATAGTCTATCTAAAGTAAGAACTAGTCAAAACACGGATAGATCTTTTCCTACGCACAAATCTCACGAAATGGACGACATTTTGAATAATGCTTAATGACAAGAAGGAATTAGGTCAAAATCCCAAAAAGGGAAACTTGGTTTGCAACAACCTGTAAGAGATGCAGTCTGAATCTCAAGGGGCCTCAGTTAGCTTTTCCATGCAAACAATCTTAAGTAGCAACCTTGAAGGAAATTATAATCCTTTGCAAGCAGCAAATGCTCAAATCATAGAGCTGAGACATTAATACTTTTAATACAGAAACCATTTCACAAATTCGATAGAAGCCTTTATAGCAGTCTTGTCTTGTGTTTGAAAAAAAACAGAGCAAATTTTCCAAGTAGCAACGAGTAAAACAGTGAAGTGAATATTATCTGACTATACTACAATAAGTAACTAGGTATAAAATCTGACTTCAATAAAATATGTTGATCAAGACAAGAATAACCTTCACGCTTCATATCATTTTTATATCACATGTAGCCAAGTAATGGCTACAAATATATCATCTTAACAATTCTAAAAGTTTTGACTAAAACAGTACAGAAAATGTTGACTGGAAAAAAACTTTAATATTTTTTAAGTTGAAAGATATAAATAGACCTTTAAAGTGGAAAAAAAGTAAAAACTTCCTTGAAATATTCTTAGTCCAATGTCTTATGTTCCAAGCTAAGTTATCAAAATCAAAAATATGAACATGCTGTATTGTATTGTTTTTTTTTTATCTACTAGAGCATGTACATACATCTTTTAAAGTGAAATGAAATTTGGTATATATATTTTGCAACTGATTGAGCTAATAAAGACAGGAAACTTTGCAAATTAAGTGCAAATTAAAGGAACTTGCTAGTACATCAACATACTAGGATTACTTCCAGTTGTCCAGGCATCTTATGTGCACAGGGCCTTAGTTGGTAAATCCTACTATTGTTTGTAAGCTGTATAGAAATATTGGTATGTAATTAAGATGGCAGAGGTCACTGATTAAGAATCAATCAATATCAGCACTCAGAATGTCTGGACCTACGGACATACATTTTTCTTCTATAGTAAAGGTGATATAGGTACAAATTTTGTTACATATGGTTAGAATTAACCTATTCCTACAACCTTGGTTATTCACTCAACAATTGATGTGGTTCTGGGTTTATTCAACTCTTAACTTGACCACAATTGTCCATAATGCTTAAATAGTATGTCAAGACATTTATGTTTCCTCTGTATTTTGTTAGCCATGGACATGAAATTCCTTTACAAAAATAGATGCCAAGGGTAAGTCCTGAAATACCCTACAGATTTTGCTCTGAAAGACTATATAATAATCAGATTTTGACATTCCCTTTTTACTTGCTATCGTTTTAAAAAGTCTTATCAATTCAGATATAAGGAAGCAAACTCAACATTTTTAAAGAATTTTGTGCTAAAAAATGTGAAAATTGTAAGAAGTGAAAATTGTAAGAAATGAAAACATGTATTATATGTAGAGTTGAAAAGAGTTTGTATCTATTTTTACTGTGCAATATAAGTTGAACCTATAGCGTAGATTGGTAAAATGTAGGTAAATAACCTCAATGTATATCATCACATGATAATGTGACGTAATAACACAGTGAGATATATACCTGACTTCTATTAATATTATCATGTACATTCTATACCACAACTTACTTATATAATATACTTACTATTTCATCTTATTTTTATTGTAAACTTAAATAATGTAACAAATTTCCTGAAAAATTGTTAGAAAAATATCCTTTTTATAAACCTTTAAAACTTTGTACTTTTATTTTTAAACTAGGCTGAATAGAATTACATATTATCAAGTTGTTAAGATGCCAAGAAACATCATATTACATATATTTAAAGTTCTTGGTGTAATTTTTTAAGTAACATTCAAGAACCCTAGTTTTATTCAAAAGAAATCAATTGTGCTATTATAAAGCGAAATGAGAGTATATTTCTAGTATTGCTTCTCAAGGCCTATATTTCTAAGTTTAATTGTGTGCCAAGATCCTTAGGTGATGAAGTGTAACTACATCAGAAAGCACAGTTCAAAACGTCCAGTGAAATTTTATACAACAGCAAAAGAGTATTCAGATTCTATTCAGTAGGTAACATCAAATGATGATCATATGAAGAAATAGTTTCCACAATAAATTGGAAGAGAAATGACAAGAGTATGATTTACTAAGGGTGTGGGGGAGTCTAACATTAATAGAATCAACAAAGCAAACCAGTTTACAACACACTAAATAATAAACAAACTTAGGACAAGTTGAACAACATCATCTAGATGATGAGAAATCTTAGCCATTTTCATTAAATATGTTAAACTTGTTTCCATTTTACCTTACAAACTCTTTCATGTCCTACTACAGGTTTACAGTTGGTCTATATGATATGGGAGGGAGTATTTTTTTTTTTTTAAACAGCCTGTATTTGGTCTGAATGCCTACATATATGGAAATATAGCCGTAATTGGTAATAATCGCAAATATGACCTGCTTGTCTCCTTATTTTTTCAAATCAAATTTTAGTAAAACTACCAACAATATTTATAAAGTCTCATCAACATTTTCTGCATATTCATTAGAAACCTAGCCTTATAATGGAAAGTCCAAAAAACAAGAGATCTTTCATCTAACTTGCTCGATCAAGAAACAGGCCTAAATTTGGAGATGAGATTATTTTGATCGTAATAATGTGAAATATTATTTAGAAGTAAACTTACATCATAAATAGAAAACAATGGTTAATTAATATAGATTTTGGATAAATGAGAGCTATTGAACAATCAAAGTTATGAATAAAATGAAGTCGTGGCTAGAAACAGTGTCTACATATGTATACATCAAGTTGCTAAGTTAAAGTTGGATATGTGCCCACATAGAATCAATAAGACTACCATTATACTTGGCTCGTTTCTCTACAATACTCAACAATTTATATATATATTATTTAACACTGCACCATATCATTCCTTTATCTAAAATCATTCAGCTACATGATACACAAAGCCTCATATTAATTAATGATAATGAGAAGAAAGACTAAATGGGGGAAGTAGGGGGGAATAAGCTCTGGAAATAAACGAGACTTATTGTACAGTTCCATTGATCAATCATTTGAAGGCCACATCAATTCTTTACACTAAATTGTTGGTCAACATGTCTATATGGATACTGTTAAAGTCAAATCAAAGTGGTTTGTCATATCCTTCAAATTGAACTTATCATATGGTTGTGTATGGTCAGTCACATGCTTAGTAACAAAGTTCAAGTCAGAATAAAGGTCATTAATGATAGTAAATATTCTGTCTATAATTTGACCTCATTTCGGTCATACATAATCATTTGGGGACAAAACTGATAAAACACAGCTGACTAGAACTAATGTCAGTTTAATTCTCCTGCCCCAATGCCAGATGATTCTTTTTTCTTCAAAGAAATTTATTCACGTGCTATTAGCAATATTAGCATGAATGTCTGCCCATAAAATAATCACATGACTTACTTATATGGAAAGAAATCCAGACAAATAATAACATAGTTTAGCTTAAATTAATGAATGAAAAAACCAGCATAATATAAATGTAAATTGGACTTACATTGAAACATTGTTTTCTCTGCTAGATCCATTATTTTATAAAACATGATTAACTAGTAGACTGATATGAAATGATATGAATGATGATCTTGGTATAAATGATCAACGTGGTCAACACAGTAACCTCTGACCCTTTATACCATATCACCCATATTTATACCTTGTATTTTAAATGTCATACACATCATTCAGGTAAAGTTTGTTTATAGATACGTTGTCCAGTGAGTGGAATTCATATTATAGATTAATCAGTTGTTAACTACCAGTTTCATTAGTGACCATAACTATTTTAATTATAGTCTATACATTACAATGGTCACTAATCAATGCACACAATAGTCAGTAGATTACAGTAAAAGAGACTGAAGATAGGGGGTGTCACCAGTTCCCTAGTTTTATAATCACATAATCCTTAATCTACACTAATCACCCTATTAATTTCATGTTTTACTAAACAATATGACTGTTTTGTGCAACAAATCATCTGACATTATTAAACAGATAAGATCATACAGATGACCTCAACAATAGCAAGTCTGAACAAGGTATTTTACCTATACTTTCTTTAAAAAATATTGTTTATTTGGTTTATGTTCAGGCGTTCCACAAGTTCTATGGGATTCTTAACTTCCTCCTGTACAGAATAGAGTTTCAACGCAAATATTGCACAAAGATTAACTAGTCCTAAAACAGAGAGGAAGGAAGAACTTCCACCAACACCTTAACAAACCTGATAAAGAATCTAGCATACGGGTCATTCCATGTCAAATCACCCAATGAGGTAAACCGTACCCCCTTTGAATTTGCTTAACTTTGGTTTGTATGCTTATTTGGGCTGAAAAAGCTGATATTCAAAATTTTAGCTTCATCGGACAAACGGTTCATGTGTTATGCCACACCCAATTTGAGGAATTTCGGCCAAAATGGGCGTGACCACCTGTAACCGATAGGTCAAAATTGCTGAAATAAATATTTCTAGAAAGGGAATTGGACAGGGATTCCAAATCTGTCATTTTTTTTTTTACATAGGTGTGTTTTAAAAAATGATGACCTTGGATATGCACTTTGACCTCGAATTTGACCTTGTGGCCTTTTTGACCTTGAGAAAAATTTAGCCCAACAAGTTTTCTACACAATATAAAAAATTTGAAGTTTTATTTTTTATTAAGCCTGGAAAATCAAGTCAAATATCCACAGATGAGGCTAAATGATCAGACTGTTTCAAAGAGGATGACTATTTGAATCACAGTTAGCTATCTTTAGGTAAGTCTGCAGCAGGTTACTATGTATCCCCAGAACCTATCCATGAGCATAATCCTGCTTTAAGTGCAAAGACACTGATTTTTAGCCTCATCTGTGGATATTAACCACAGATAGTGGAACTCAAATTCAATTAAGACAGACAAACCAGTTCTTCATACTTTCAAAGCTGTGGTAATACAAGTGAGGGAAATTACGAATTCATAGCTCAATATTTTCCAATCAAAATTGGCCCTAAAATCTGTCTAGGAAAACGAAATGTGATGTAGTTATGAAATGTTGTAAATTGATTTTCCACTTGCAATTTTTTTTAATTTTTATAATTAATTATACACTACACCCCAAAAAATCCAACATGGGACACTTATAGTTACAGAGAACTAAGTTTAGCACAACACAATGGCAGTTTGATGAAGTTTAATTTTTGGTCTCATTGCACTTTAACATTGATTCTACATCTCGATCATCTAATTGGCTACAAAAATCAACATCATCGCTGCCATAATTGTTTATGATTTTTATTTACTTGATCCTCCATTATTTCCTAATTGGACATATTTCTGTGCCAAAATTTAATTTCTTTTAACGCCTTCAAGTTAATGAACCTCATGAAAATACAGATATGATATACTGATTCTTTGTTCCATTACTTACTGATATCACAGAACAGTAAATCAGGAATTTAGACCTTAAACATTAAATCTGGTCATATCAAGTTATTATTTTGTTTCATATGCTTACTTTTATGTAGCATGATTTTGCTTGCGCATAGCAATTTTTGTTTTGTTTTGTAAATAAGAAAACACAATAAACTTGTTCTACATGAGTACGAGTATCCCTTCTCGTATGAACAAGGTCATTCAGATTGGTTAAGATTCAGAGCCTTGTACATTTATTATTTGGATAAAATCCAAAACCCCATCTACTTATTGATTAGATGTGTTGCTCTATTGAGGATGATCATATCCTAAAACTAAATCACATTTTCAATATGCAAGATGACAAGGTATAAATATCATTGGTTTGATATTTACAAGCACTCAAATTGGATCTTGATCTTCATTGTATAAGCTTACTTAACTTATATACTTAAAAAGCTTGAAAAAAATCGGCCTAAAACTGTATATTTAGAGCCTTTTTGAGGAAGTAAGTACTGCTAAAGAGATTTTGGCATATATATATACACGATGGTGTAGTTACCTCACACATTATCCATAACATGCAGTTAAAATAGTATGAATTAGTTATTCCATACAAACATTTTGGAACACATGATATAGTCATCTTGTAACTTTCAAATAACACAGGTGAACTTGTTTTTATCTACAACTTTCTTACGTCAAGACTTATCTGTAACTTGTTCAAGATTTAAAGCAGAAGATATATCAAATTTATCATACATTGACATGCTCATGCTAATCATCAGTCATCTTATACCTTGACTGTAATGGCCATGTATCTTGTATCACAGAAGTTTGCAAATACAGCAATTTGATTGGATACATCTGCAGTCAAATTGTGAGCAGTTTTTCTGTTGTGGGCTATGATTGGTTGAATTCGTTAGCGTAATCAAATATCTGCATTTACAAACTTCTGTGAAACAAGACACTTTTGCAGTCAAGGTATTTGACACAGATCGTAAATGTTTGACATTGCAAAGATGCATTGCAGTATCACTATGGATGTCGCCTGTCACTAATTAGCAAAAATCTATCTTCTATGTATCATATATGTGCTTGGAATAAGCATGGGCAATAGAAAGAAACAATTTAGTTTACCTGTATCTGGTAATTGGCCTTCTGGATAGGTTTCATGACCTGAAAAATAAAAATTTACCAACACCATATTAATATATTATTTCAGAGATATTTTGCTCAAAAATGGTGATGATGTAAAAATATGGTACAGTTTAGAAATATATCATGTGCCTTTCATTATCAAAGTATTTAACAACCTTCAGCATCTAGCTACATATTTCAATGTAATCAATATTCAGAAAGATCTTGCAAAATACTGAAGTAGGGCTTGGAAGGCGTGTATGTACAAGATTCTTCTTTATAGCATTCTCATCATAGAATATAAAGAAAACATATTAGATATACAAGTATAACAAGAAGGTTTTCCAGTAAGGAAAGCAATATTTCTGTCTCCTGACATTCAACAGGTGAGACTCAGGTTTATCTACTGGCATCTAATTTTTTTCTGTCATGTTGCAAATGTTTATCTGCCGTTGCCAAAAACAACCTCTTTGTTGAAAGATGGATTCCTTTCGAGGAACAATATATTTCAGGAATCAAATAAGATTAGAAAATAGTAGCTTGTGGTGCCAAACTGGTTGTAATTTGTCTAGTTTGACTAACCCATTACCTGATTTTTTTTTGTTTCAAGCAGATATGACTTTTGAACATTATGTTCAAATGACAAGTTGTTACCAAATCAAAAATCTAATAATGGAAATTGCATGTCACCTGATATAAGCTCATACCACATTACAATCATAAAAGGTGCAATATCGTGATAAACTTGCATAATGAACAGATTTATAAAATCATTATTCAATATATTTGAATAGTTGATGCACTTTCTTTTTGGCATTCCATAGACCAATCTGCAGGACCTAGACCACCCTATATATGGTTTTTCCACAGAATTCTAAAATTATATATGATAATGAATGCCAATTATATGAAAATGGAATGGTATACAAACTGCATCAACTATTCAGTAATACTACTATAATTATGATAATGTACATCATGTATGAGAGAAACAACATCAATACAATTCTAGGTACATTACAATAAAGATCAATGAGAACATGAACAGAATGTAATATCATGATTCAAAAATAATTGTACTAACACAAATTCATGAATATGATTTGATGTGGCGGTATATTTTTAGCAATGGTTTAAATGATATTGAAAGGAATGTGGATTTACGGCAGAAACCAATGATTTTATGCATCACATACATAATACTGATACCCACTAATAAAACCGCAGCCAGGTCCAGTGGGCATGCCATCTTCCATTATTAGGTCGAAAACCGTGAAGTGTTATTGATGCATGCCTTGCAGTATAAGTCCAGTCAATTAGTCCCGATCTTGTAAACTATTTCCTATTTAGATAGTTTTATTTGGATCTATAGATATAATTTAAAGTTTGTAAAGCATCAGAAACTAAAAAAAAAAAAACCATGAACGAAACTCTTATTCTCCACAATTCTGTACCTTGTACCACTACTTCTCGATTCTTAGAAGTATTCCATAGGATTAGTTTCCAATAAAAGGCAATTTTTTTTTAGTGTTTGGCAAATTCCATATGGATCAAGTGTATTTTTCTGTCTAAATGTTTGTCACATTGTTAATTAGAAATAAGGAATTTTTTTAAGCCATAAAAATAATGATATTGATAGTAACAAAATGGAAGCCTCAGCCTTTTGTGTCTATGCACTTGACTCAAGGTGTAAGCTTACACAAACTGTGATCAAGTATGCCATGTTTGCAGCCAAATCATAAGCTTATCTGTGAGAATAAATTTTCATTCAGAAAATAAAGGTAACACCTTACTCTCTTCCACTGAGCTATCATGAATGTGATCACATGATGTTAAAATTTCAATATGGAACGTTCGATCAGCATTTTCATTGATGATCCAAACAAGCCGGTTATTTCAAGGGTAATACTAACAATATATAAAGCATAAGGCCACGGGCCTGCATCATTAACTTCGTTTATACCTGAAAAACTGTTATAAATTGGAAATTTCATCATCAAACGTGAACAGATTTCTTATCACTGAGAACGAGTTTCGCCCACCTCACCGTATGGTGCTGTCATTTACACGTTTCAGAAGGATGTTCTATTTTTGGTAACAAAGTTCATTAGCCAATCTACAGGTTCGAGAACCAAATTGGGAATGGGGGTCTTGGTTACAGTGAGGTGTGTTCACACACGGACTAAGTCAATAAGGACACGTGGTCCCGTCATGCATGCATTCACAAATTGTCATCTCTTCCGACGGTCGGAGTCAACATAACTTAAAATACCGATTGGTGGGTGGATCTCCCAGAACGAGTCCGGACCGAGTATGATCAATTTTTCGATGGCGAAATGAAAGGATAAATGATTGAAATAATGAGTAAATTTTGGGTAAAATGAAATTTACCTCTCCATATGTGAAATTTATCCTCGTCCTGAGAATCTACCATGTTCACATCCACGTTATTGAAGCAACAATTTAGGTCGAGGAGCGTCATAATTCGTTCACAGTGACCGTCCTTCGCGCAAACTTGTCTGACCTCGGTTCGTCTGCTTGCCCGTTCAGTGATGTTCACTATTATGGAAAGGCCTATAGCCACTTAAAGAGCTCCTATTTTCTCAGTAGAGTATGGACAAGGTCGCGCTGTATCTGACACTCTTGAAATATAGGCTTGTACGAAAAGAATCGAGCCTAAAAGTTAGACACGTTTGTACATGCATGCCCTTACATAAAATCGGCTATTGCGCAGGTTGTCGCCAAGACAAATATACAGTTATTTTACACTAATCAAATCCACTTAAACCATTGCTAAAAACACAAAATTTTGAAGAAATTATTCATTATACAGTTCAAATAAAATTAGTATAAATAATTTCGTAATTATCTTTGAAATTCCAAGAATTTCTCAGTGGGCCACGAATAATTTCACCGGCGGAAAGCCGCCATATTGGTTCTCAACGCAGCTTAGTAGGTGTAAAAACTTCGATATAACACACAAAATATATAAGATGCACCCTAACCTCCGCCTTGGTTAGATCGTTTAGTGACCCCGTTATCTGTTTCTCCATCCAATGGCCTTTTCCTAGAATCAGAAGTGTCCATATCTGACCCATTCATGCCGTCAAAATTCATGTTAGCCATCGTCAGCTCGCCCAGTTCTCGTGGGGTAACGTAGCAGACGGTACACGAGTCACGAGACTTTCCGGGACTCATCTTCAACACAAAATTATCATAGTTTCATGAATTAAACAATATAAGAACACCTCTTGAAATAAGAAAATATTAACGTATTCACCCAAAGATACCGGAAAAATGTCTAAATTGGGTACCGATTTCGATGACGAAGCCATCAAGCATACCGTTGCATAGTAAATGTGTCACGCCCCCTATTTAACCAATGAACTGCCTTGTAGGCAATCATAATACCGGTAATATACTATACCTTGATAATTGACAGGCATATTATAATAACTTGCCTCATTTGTCTGTTGTTAACATACAAATAATTTTGTATTTCATAACTATGTTTTATTTTCTGGGATATAATTCCTTAATACTTGAAAGTCCTGCATTGTATCAGGGCGGTTGTTGCAAAAATAATGACCTCTTGATTTCAACAGTAAAGGCTTAGCCTAGTAGCCTATTATAGATGCATGTATTTTGTCGGCATTTGTAAATCGAAGCGGACTTTTTCGGTGCTTGAGACCAATAAACTATATATCCCTAGGTGTAGCTAGCCTACTGCTTTCGGAACAGACAAAATGGCAAAGCACTAAATTAAAATTTCATTCAAAATGCTGCAACGACTTAAAGTATATATAAGCTAAAAATGAAAAATGATAATTTAAAAATAATGATAAATTAAGATCTATTTAATGGGTTTCAGAGCAACACAAAACTCGTTCAGAGAAAGTAATGCTATTTACTTCCACAATTTAAAGAAATAGGCAATCACCTTAAAGAGAGCAATTACGGCAATTTTAGCTACAGTTAATCTAACGCTAGGCGCTTATTATCTACGGCATTATATAGTCTCTAGTAAAGTTTTCAAGCTTGGCTACAATTTAGCATTATTTCGCATTTATTTTCATCTGTTTTGGTTATTTAATAAGGCTTTCATCAATCGCAAGAAATCAAATAAACTCATACGAGTAACATTTCCCTTTTTAGTAAGTCGATTATATTTTGTGGTCAAGGGGGGATAATTTAGGCACAGTTGTGGTCTGTACTCATGTAACTGCTTTTTAATTTTATGAAAGAGTGGCAACAACTAAATTTAACAGGTTTTAGGCCTATGTATATATCGGTAACGTACGAAACTGATTATTCTCGGCTTCAGTATTTTCGGCAAAGAAAAAAAACGTAAAAATAATGGTAAAAAAAAATGTATTTAAAATTATCATTTGACTGTAATTGAGCAAATTTGAAAAATGTGGCCAAAGGGGAGTAATTATTTTATAATAATAGTCTGTAGCCATTTATGTTATTACAGTTATTCCCCTTGAAACAGGTGAAACTCATAGATATCCTATATATAGCTCAGTGGTGAAACTATAGTAAATCCAATCCAACTACCAACTACTACGACTACCAACAACTACCTAGTTTGCGATATCAGCATCCGCTGGAAGCGAACGTTAACTTGTCATCTACCTACCTAACTATAGTAAATAATCAAGGTAGGCCTACTTGAATCAATTAATTATCTAAGATAAAACGAACGTTTGACAAAGATGCTGAATTGTTCTGAGATTAAAACGATCACTGGGTTGATAAAGGCTAATCTTAATTAAAGAAATTAAAACGGTAACTGATTAGGAGTTATTCTACAAATGATTATAATTTGGGTTGGTCTAAATACCGAGTTTAAGCACAATTAACCATTGAATGTTTACACACGTTTAACGTTGACTGCCAGGAATGAATCGGTGCTGGGGCTCAGATTTTGTACTCACAAAATTTGGAGAATCAAAGTCCCAGAGAACTCATTTCTGACAATTTTGAGGTGCCAAAAGAGTATCAAAATCTTTTTGATTTTTTACAAAATCTCTGCTGAACTGAAGAAGGTTTTGCTGGGGTTTAATTCTCACTTGCTGGGGTCCAGCCCTCACGGACCCCACCCTAACAACAGGGCTGGCTGACTGTTTATCTGTGAAAATTATATTTGAATTATATGTAGGCCAACAATTATCCATTACCTATACAATACCTAATTACCGATCAGTTGCATTACAGGTTGCAGATGTTCAGCTGAAAGAGTGCTTATAATCTACTACAATAGAAATATCCAAAGAAGCAACACATCATTACCATTTTTGTTGATTTGCAGAAGATTTCATGGATGAAAGTTGATTTTTGAATTATTGCCCTGTATAATCATTGATAAAATGGTGAAAGTTGCCATTATTGGAAGTGGTTTGATGGGATCTAAAATAGCAGGTATAAAATTATTAATATTTTCTCTTTCTAGAGTGAACCTTACAACAAAAACGATTATTATGGCACCTGTTAAACTAAATTAACAAATAATATCAAAATTTAAAAAAAACAGCAATACAGTGATCTTTCTGATTTATTTCAAAACTGATTTTAATGTTACATTCTATATTTGAAGAATCAGATGTCTTGAATATGAAAATTATCTTATCTTATTATTATATAAATAATAAACAGGAACTGAAGTTGTTACTCTGAGTCTCTTGAGTTTCAGTTTGTGATCCTCTTTAGTCTGTGTCCCTGTTCAAGTGAAACCCTAAATAACAATTAACTTCAGACTCTGATTTGATATTTCTTAAACACTCCTTAATTCATGTGACAAGCACAATTTTTACAGTACTGTTTTTTAATGTCATAATGATAATATATTCTTGCAGGTGAAATGGCATATCATGGTCATCGTGTAAAAATAACAGATAATAACCTAGATAATTTAAACAAGGTGTTTGAACGCTTACAGGAAGATAGGAAAATGTTAAAACAGGATGGACTTTTACCTCATGATAATTTTATTGTAAGTGATATACTTTAAAAATGGCTCAAGTGACATGGATGCTACATCTGAGTAATATTATTTAATCAAGGATTAGATTAGGTCATGGTTCTGGACCAATGTAAAAGAAACATTATCAAATGATCTGTATTTGAAAAATTGTTTGTGAGGATAAGTTTATAGTAAAGGTATATGAATACAATGAATTCCCCTGAATAAATCTTTTGTGATTTTATTTTGTAGGGTCAAGTTTTATGTTTGAGTAGACTTGAAGAAACAGTTTCACAAGCAGATATTATATTTGAATGTATAAATGAAGATTTAGAAGCTAAAAAAGATATTTTTCGAAGTGAGTTTTGCAGTATTTTAAAAAATATGCTTTAACTTTCACCATTATGAATTGAATGCTCTTCTTGAAAATACAAAAAATGGCACAGGCATCAGAATTTTTGTTACCTTGAGGAGGATTCGAACCCAATTAAAGGCACCTAATCGACCAGCAGACGACATTCAAACTTGCTACTGACTGAGATATTCTATGGCCACAAAAAGACAGTGTTCCAACCCAGCGCTAGAGGGAAGTATTGACATTTACGCAGTTCGAAAGTTGTTCCCCTCAAGGAGATATTCGTATAGTCTGGCATGGGCAAGGACAGTTATTAGGGGGTAATCCCCCTTGACAATTCTGTGTTCCTCAAGCTAAAGATTGATAGAATTTCCATTACTTTTCATTCATATTACTATATAGATATTGTACTGGTGTTACATATTTGCATGGTAATGTAATGTAACGGAAACTGGAACAATATCTGGAAAAGAAACCCTATAATTCAGTCTTCTGTAGCGATAATACAACTATTTTCTGCTTCACTTTTCAGGAATATCTCATCTCTGTAAGCCAGATGCCATTATAACAACAAATACACTACGACTTGATGTTACTGATATTACAGAACATACACATTTACTAGAGGCAAGTTTTATGATATAGGTCATTGTATTTCACATCATAAGATATAGGGAACTAAATAATTGTTTATGTATCACTTTTCAGAATAAAAATCTGGCACCTGATTCATCTGTAATTAGAATTGTTTTATGTTACAGAGAACAATAGGGTTAAGGTTTTTATATCCAGTGTATTATATACCAGAAGTTGAGATAACAGCTGGTTTACATACCTCACCTAAAACTATAGAAAGAGGTGAGTTTCCTCATTGTAGACAAACTGTACCCCAATGGCTGTTGTAACTTAATCATTTAAAATCATTATCATATACTTGAAATTGTATATACTGTAACAGGATACAGCAAGTCTGCATTAACATATTCAGTACAGATAGATTCTATTTTCTTATATAAAGAACATGAATAAAATTTATGTAAAAGTGCTTGATAGGCATAAAGTCTTTTACAAGCTATTTCATATACAAGTTTGATTCACTCTTTGCTTGATATTTGCAATTATTCTATTTTTTTCCCGCGCTAGTGCGGTTTTTTCTAGAGAAAATGGGTAAAACATTATTTTTTCGATCGGGTGGACAGCCATTGATTTTAACAGAAGAACAGAGAGAGAGCAGAAAGAAAGGTAAATTAAACATCACATCAAATTCATTGAAACTTGGTTATTAATCATTGTACAATACATAGGGGTAAGATCTGTTGAATGATCAAAAGCGTTTGATCTCCATTACTGATATTTACATTACAGATAGAATAGCTCAAATACTTGACATGAATAGAAGTGGCCATCTCAGTACATTACTACCATTGTTAGGTCACCGTGGTAACCTGATACCAAGACAAGATGAAGAAGATGGTACGTTAATGTTTTCATTTGAAAAAAAGAAGGATTGCTTGAAAATTCTTAAATCGTTAAAAGTGCATTGTTTCAAATCATTAAACTTTGACTCATGAAACCC
This sequence comes from Lottia gigantea, assembly GCF_000327385.1. Taxonomy (NCBI): domain Eukaryota; kingdom Metazoa; phylum Mollusca; class Gastropoda; family Lottiidae; genus Lottia; species Lottia gigantea. Next base: position 365,509 of record NW_008709577.1, read on the forward strand.
TTGATGGAAACTGAAGATCTAGTTAATTTTGTAACACATCCAACCCTGTGCACAATCTCAGATTATTGTTGAATCTTCACAAATTCTCCATCTCGTTTTTCAGTACTGCAAAGCTACTTTTATACTTTTATATGTCCATGTGATCGTATATTGCTGTCGCCCCTGTCTGTCCGTCTGTCCGTTCACATTTCTTGTAAACACAATAAGGACTACAGTTCTTATCTGATTTTAATGAAACATGGTATACATGTATATATTGATGAGATCTTGATCAAGTTCAAATTTGGCTCATTTTGGTTAAATGGATTTTGAGTTATTGCCATGATAAGGGCTACAATTTTATTTGATCGAATGAAATACAGTATGCAAGTATATATTAATGAGATCTCTGTCAGGTTTGAATTTAGCTGGTTTTGAGTTAACCGTTTTTGAGTTATTGCCCTTGACATAGTAAAAATGTGTTAAATTTGGCCTGTAAACATGATAATTTTTGTCCGATCTTAATGAAACTTGTGATGTAGGTATATATTGATAAGATCCCAGTCAATCTTGTATATGGCTCGTTTTGAGTGAAAAGTTTTTGACTTATTGCCCTTGACTTAATAAAAACGTATCAAATTTGCTTGTAAACACCATAGAGGCTACAGTTTAAATCTGATCTTGATTAAACTTGGTATGCATGTATATATTGGTAAGATCTTGATCAAGTTCAAATTTGGCTTTTTGGGCTATTGCCCTTGACTTAGTAGAAACACCAAATTCATGTAAACGAGATAGGGGCTACAGTTTTTTTTCAGATCTTAATAAAACCTTGTATGCTTGTATAAATTGATAACATCTCAGTCCCTAATGATTTTGTCTCATTTTGAGTGATTTAGTAAAAATGCACCAAATTTGACTTGTAAACATGATGGGGGCTATAGCTTTTATCAGATATTGATGAAACTCAGTATGCATGTATATATTAATGAGATCTTAGTCAAGTTCAAATTTGTCTATGTAGATGAGACTATGTTAGTGTGAATTTGATGATACCTTTATTATATATCTTTGAAAATTTCAGACACGAGAGGAGTGTGATAATTCAATGCTTCTGGGTTATTGCTAGTGATTTAAAAAGATTTGTGAAAAAACTCTGCATAACTGACCCTAAAGTAATGAGATATTCAAAGTTTTTGAACTACAAATGCAATATGAGGTTATTTAATATAAGAAATTTCGTATTACTAAGATTTGAAGGACATTTAGAAGTTGAAAGTACAATGTAACAGAAAAAACAAGGGAATATATTATGGTATGCACTTCTTTAATAACAAAGTACTTAAGGTTTCAATTACACGTGTCATCATCAGATATTGAAAGGTTATGTACTTTGTTATTAAAGAAGTGTGTTGAATGTTGATTTGATTAGTTGTGATTTGAGAAGCTAAATGTTTATTCCATTTATGATATTATCTATTATATTTCAGCTATCGTACCAACTGAGGTGGATCACGATTGTGCTATTTGTATGGATAGATCACGTGACTGTGTATTAAGACCATGTAATCATATGGTAACATGTAATCAATGTGCCAAGATGTTGTTTAATAGAAGAGATGGTTGTCCTATCTGTAGAAAAGATATTTCTGATACAATTGTAGTTTATCATTCATAAGAATTCCAGAATAAATCACGGCAAACAGTATTTAGGATAAGTGAGTCAAAATTGTGATATAGATCATGACTGTGTCCTCTTGATTGTTTCTTAAACGGATAGGTGCACCATTCCTTTCACCAATCGTAGCTTAGTCTCTTGAGATATTTTTGAAGGAATTATGCGATTTTCGCACATTTCTGGTTCTTCTGAAGACTATTTACATATATTCAAAACTCAAATCAACCCCCCAAAATGTTGCATCCATCCCTTTAATGAAGACTTGTAGCAGATGGATTGGGTAGCATAAATGATAATATATGCCGGAAAGAAAACCCAGTAAATGATACCCAAGATGTGTATTATCAAAACATGTTCAATACTGTTTTAGTATTTGTTGTGAGGCTTAAGTTTTGTATTCAAACTGTGGGCTAGACTCATATTTCTCAACCATCATAAATAAAAAAAATTATTCTAAATGTATACATAGTAATGTGATATCAAAAACATGTGGAGATATCCAAATTAATCAGAATTGAAACAAATTTATCGAAAACTACTTTTGTGGATATAAAATAGTCTGGTTCTTGGATGATGATTTAGGAATACATATTCTATTTCCATATTGATATTTTCTGTTGTGAAGTAAAACATTCCATCCTGCAGTGTAGAATTTATAATTAATTAATTCAATATCCACATTAATCAGAATTTGCAATATGACATGGATTGTGTCATACAGTGGACAAAATTATTTATATTAAATATGTAAAGAACTGGAAACTAGCCATTCCAGCTTAAAAATTATCTGGCTTCTCTTGGCATTTCCTGTAAGGATAAACAATTCTATAGATTATAATATATTCAATGTGTTTTTTGCTTAAAGTCAATATCTAGTTATTGAATTTCGGTCCTTGCCGTCCTAGTTTTTTTATGAACTGTGATATTTTAATTTATGAGATTATTGTGTTGTTAATAAAGTTTTTATTGTTATTTTTTTCCCATTATGCATTCTGATGGTCAAAAAGGAGGACCTTTTTGCAAAAAGCTATCTTAGAATTGGGGTTCCCCTTCACAGTATGAAAACAGTTGTTCGAATGGGTTTGAAAAAACCATTGCAATAACATCAGACGAATGGTCAAATTTATGATGTGAAAGATAATTATTATACATGTATGGGACACTTCATAAATAGCTCCTTCACAGCCAACTCATGAAAAATCATCTCTTGCTCATAATGCTTAGATCCTTCCCTTCAAATTCTGTTCGTACAACACACAGTTGAATGGTGTTAGAACTTGATGGTAATAAGGCAAGCACCAACCTACTTCTGTCTAGAAATAATAGCATTATCTCCCTTGTTTGTCAGCTTTACAAAGGAAACTTGTTCTTTGTACAGGCAAGCTACAGTTGAACACAAGAATATTTTTGAATATTGATGTTTATTATTATAACTGTATAATATTATAAATGTTTTAAGATATAAAAATATTATTTCTGATTGACATAAAAAAAAATTCTATTTACATAAATAATATTATATATATATTAAAAACACTACAGACATAAAACATTTAAAAATAAAGATATGATATGCTTAACATTATTACATTACAAGTGAATGTAAACAAACCCAGGTTTTCAAAGTTTTATCAATTTATCATCATTGTATTTGGTTCAAAAGAGTTATCCTCTTTCATGGATCATTTTCTAATATTTCATGAAACTGCATGGCCTCACTTTAATGAGATACCAATGTTAATAGTTACATGGGCTATTAGATCTAGAATACGGTTGAGCAAAGAAATTTGTACACCAGGAATAGTTCAAAATATAAACATGATCAGTTGGTTAAATTTTGATTTATAATCCAGCAAAGATGTTTATGCACTACAATCTTATTTCAAACATAAACACAGAATGTCCATATTAATTTTTGAAGTAAAATCAATGGTAATGAATATTAAATAAGTCTTGCTTATACTGTTCAATTACTATTATTCTATGAAATAGACCTTTTGATTTTATGTTCTGAATCAGACCCAAAGATGCAATTATATTTTTGCTTGACTATAGTTTAAAGACTGGTTTGGACAACTGGAAGAGTAAGCAGATATGCACTATATTTGTTGGTGCTCCAAATGTGAATAAAAATTAATGATAGTATTAAAAAATTGTTGCACATTTATAAAATTATTTGGCTGAATGTTTCAAATGAAGGAGACATAATTTTACGCATAAAAAACTGTTTGATTGATATTGCATATTATAGGAATGTTTAGAGTATTAAATATACAGTCAAAAAATTAAAGATTTTCAGCATGTTTTTACAGCTAATAGGTTTTCAAAGTTATTTTTATATGAAATATGCATTGTTATTTAGACTTTTATGAGTGAAATTATAAAGAAGAATTCTTCACAAAAACCAATGTCTTTATTTATTTTTGCATGTTATGATAATAAATTATTACCTTCAAAATTTATTAAATAATAAAGTATTTTGATCTTACTTTTTTAATAATAATAAAACTTTGTTATATAATACAATTTTTTACATTTGTTTTTGATTCTAGGCCTATATATTATAATTAAACTGTACAATATGTATTTCATGATAAATTCTCACCCCTTTTTGGGTATTATTCCACAAGTTATTTCACAGCCCATGAACATACCCCTTAACCCAACGCCTGTATGTGTTCATGCAAATCAAAACATACAAAAAAGAAAACAAATCCAAATAATGACATCAATAGATCTTAAAAACTATGGGTTTAGTAGGTCTATCTATGAAATGAAATGTCTTACGAAGGTAATTGTGAAATCAAATTCAGAAATTTTCTTGATCAATTAAAAAATAAATATTCAGGTGGTTTGAACAATATAGTCCATGATATATAAAAATCAATAAAATAAGTTAATAAAATTGAATTGAATGCATCAAAAAGTTTTTGTGCCCTCATTTTAATCAATACCCGTCTAAATGGAGCTTAAAAATATCAATTTTGATGTATAATCAAAAATCTATATGTTAATTAATAATATTAATAGAATTTTAATAAAAATACAAATCAACTGATATGATAAAGCTTTCAATCTAAAAGTTTAACATAATATTTCATTATATTTTTAAAAGTATTAAACTATACAATTATTTCTATATACAAACATTTTCACATATAAGTGATATTTTTTTTCATATTTTGTAAATACAATTTGTTCCTCAGAGAATCCTCAAAATCTTTTATGTTGCTGTTTACAAAATGTTACACCTATATTCAAAATGTCAAAAATATCTTTATATCTTGAGTGCTGGGTTCATTGTCTGGGCCTTAGGCTAAGTCTGGAAGATATCTAATAAATGATTTTTGATGAAAATATGGAAATGTATCGTATTTCTTTTACATTTTTTTTTTAAATAACATTATTAGCTCCCTTTAATGCACATGTGTTTTGCATACATTGCTGCCTTTTACTGGCCTAGCAAGGATGATAGTCTCCAATATCCAGATCCATTGCAGTTTCACAATATTCTTTTAGATAACAGAGACTATAAAAAAACACAGTTAACATTCAGCATCCTCTTCATCGCCAGATTTATTTATAAGAGTAAAAGAATAGCTGCCTGTTCTACTGGAAGAACTGTAACTTTCAGAAGAAGGAAAGTCTAGAGCCTTCTTCAGTGCAAGGGGGGATAACTCTGGAGGTCCGTTGGTTGTGGTGAGTGGTGAAGCACTACGTGTAGAGGAAGGAGAATTAGAACTCGAGATATCTGACATGTTAGTCAGATCTAAACTTTCTTTTATAAGTTCCTGTTTTAAGTCATCAGAAATGGGAATGATCACTTTTTTATGATTATCTGTTTCACCACCATCACTGATTTTGCTCTGATCTGTAAAGTCTTTCACTGAATTGTCTTGAGGTATTTCTGCGAACTCTCCTGATCTTATCAAACGTTTGCCTGACCAATCAAGATCATTCTTTATGTGGTGTTTGTCTTCCTTTAATGACCCAGCTCGTAAAATTTTAATGTTTATTTCATCATCACTCTCATGATTATTAGAATGAGGAGGTATTATAGCTTCAGACACAGTTCGTGAAATATTACTTTTCATTATGTCCACATTCACTAATTTACCACTGAGATCCTCACGTATTTCAAATGCTTTACCACCAGTGGGTGATTTTGGACCATCTTTTTCAATTTCAGATCTCAGCTTATTTTCTATTTTGTCCAAATCTGCTACCTGAATGTCATAAGAAACACCTCCAAAATTTTCTTTGGTATTTCGGCCTGGAAGGCTTGCTGGTTCAATTGGTCGGGAATTCATGGCAATAATTTCATCAATCAATTCATCATCAATATCATTAAGATTATTATTGATACCAACTCTTTTACCTGGTTTACCATCTTCTTCTGATCTAACAGTCCTTGGTAATGGTGGAGCAGCATCCTCTCGGCTCACTTTAACAGCTTGTATCACTTCCTCTTCTACAGGATCACCTTCTGGCTCAGGTTCTTTATGGACTTTAACATTGTCCATACCATCTAATAATATTTTACGTAATAATGTTGGTGATGGTAGCTCAGTCTGGTTTGATTCTTTTTCTTTAGCAGCAAATTCAATTTTATCAGACAGAATACTTATGTCTCGTTTTTTCTTTTCTGCTACAATGGAGTCTTCTTCAATCATCTCACCAGATGGAGGTGCAGCAGAGACATCTTTCACTTTAGTAATTGTCATTAAATCTTCTACCACAGACGGCTTGTCAGTGTGTTTATCAAAATCTATCTTAATGTCAGACTGACTTAAACTTATTTCCTCAGATGAATTACTAGCAGTGCTGGACCTTTTCTTTTTTCTGGTTGGTTTAGTAGGAGGACTCATTTGGTTCTCTGTAGATACTGAAGCATCAAAAGAATCCTCAACAACTAATGATCCGTTAGAGATACTTTTCACCTCCATAGAACCAAATGGTTCATCTGATGATTGATTCATGTCTAGCATCTCATCCATAAGACTGGCAAATTCTCTGGCATTACTGGATTTCCTTTCATCTGGTGTCCTTATAGCTGTTACTCCATCTGATAGTTTTTGTTCTCCTTTCACTTTCACCTTTGAGATTTGACTGTTTACACCACTGGTTACTTGAGAGGAGATATCACTAGGAACACCAAAATTGTTCAGTTTATCTGTTATCTGTCCAGAAGCATTTCTACTGACTCCATCAAGTTTATCCGACATATCAATTTTGTATCTGTTCAAGTCATCTTTAGCTTTTCCTGTCACATCGACTGAAACATCATCTACTTTACTTTTGACACCACTGATATCAAAGTCTTGTTTATCCATTCCAATTCCAGAAAGATCTAAAGATACTTTGTTGTCTGACACCAGTCCTGAATCTTGTGCCTTATGGACTAAAATATCTGATACTTGAAAATTACTACCATCCACGGTCTTATCTGTAACTTTTATTGGTGTTGAGGTAAAGCCTTCACTGTTGTTAGATACATTGCTAGATAATTCTTTCCTAAGAGAACTATCCTTCCTTGAATCTGATTTCATTTCACTAAAGGTACGTTTAGGTTTAAAGGAATCCTTTCCGACACGCTGTAAGGCATCCAAGGATTGACTTCTGTAAAGAGGATGACTTAATGCTTCGTTGGTAAGACTGCTACGTCTATCTGTGACCATGACTTTCTCCTTTTGGAGTGTGACTTTTACTGGATAGGGTGAGGCATAACTCAGAATGGTCAGAGCATCTTCATAAACAATATTCTCAAATGATATGGTAACACTTAATATCTTATCACCTGGAAAGAGAAAAAAGAATATTTATTACCAAATACCCAAATTCTTGGTAACTCTTATGGATTGCAACTAAAATAAGATTTAGAACTGTCTTTGGGTTGGCCTCAGATGCATATTCATGGGACTTTCAGGCATTGATTGCTTTTTTGTTCATTGTCCATCAAAATTCTAGAATTTTAAAACTAATTTTCATTTTTCTAGTTTTTTTTCTGTACCAATTGTAACATATTGTCTTTATACTCTTTAATCATTACTGAAACCATTGCCTGTCAGTCCATCTTAACAGGATTAATATTACTAACAGACTAAATGGTTTTCTATTGAATCATTGGCTGATTCTCAAAGAAAATATTAATGATTTCAGTTGTTGGAATAATAAAACACACATTAAATCTGTTGCCAATGTTCCTAGCAGGTAAGGACATGCTCTTGTGGAACAGCTGATGCCAGTTTGTGACTCAACTTGACAAACCTTTTTATATGCCCACATCTCTCTATGTGGACATATATTGTCGGCACCCCTGTCCGTCTGTCCGTCCGTCGATCCGTCAACATTTGCTTGTAAACGCTCTAAAACCTAGAGTTTTTGATGGAATAAAATGAAATTCGGTATGTGTATACATATTCATAAAACGAAGATCAAGTTCGAATTTGAGCTATTTTCGACTGTTGGAAGCAGAGTTATTGCCCTTGCCTCAAAATCTTGAATATGCTATTACTCTCTTAGTTTTCAACCGATTTTGATGAAACTTAAAATGGATGTTATTGGACCTAAATCGAAAGGCTTGAGAAAGTTTAGTTTACTTCTGATTAAATTTAAGGCTTTTTCAAGATTTAGGCCTTTTACGTCAGTTTTGAGGAGTTATCGCCTTTAACCTTTATACATTAAGGGCTTCTATCAACATCAATTGTAGTAAACACTCCGCCCGTGCTATTTTCGACCGTTAGAAGCAGAGTTATTGCCCTTGCCCCAAAATCTTGAATATGCTAATACTCCCTTAGTCTTCAACCCATTTTGATGAAACTTAAAATGGATGTTATTGGACCTAAATCGGAGGGTTTGAGAAAGTTTAGTTTACTTCTGAATAAATTTAAGGCTTTTTCAAGATTTAGGCCTCTTACGTCAGTTTTAAGGAGTTATCGCCCTTTAACCTGTATACAGTAAGTGCTTCTATCAACATCAATTGCTTGTAAACACTCCGTCCGTTCACAGTCCGTCTTGTCTGTCAACATTTGCTTGTAAACACTCTAAAAACTAGATTTTTTGATAGAATCAAATGAAATTCGGTATGTGTATACATATTTATAAAACGAAGATCAAGTTCGAATTTGAGCTATTTTTGACCATTAGAAGCAGAGTTATTGCCCTTGCCTCAAAATCTTGAATATGCTATTACTCTCTTAGTTTTCAACCGATTTTGATGAAACTTAGAATGGATGTTTCGTTTTTACCATCAGCATGCCTTGAAGGGCGGATATGGCTGTGGTCCACTATCTTTAGGATTCCTAAATTGTCAAATGTTAATAAATTGTACTTGCCAATTTTAACTTTATTTGATTCAATAGCTGGACCACGATTATGGACATGACTGACAAATATACCATCTCTCATATTACCAGATATATTGAAACCAAGACCAATAAAATCTTGACTTTGTAACCAGACACTTGTTACTTCTGGATCCTAGAATTATAAAATATCAGATAACATAATGTAGCCTGTTGCAAGAACAGTCACAGTAAAAAAAATAAACTTAAGAACCTTAATTGGTGCATTTGATATCTTCTACTGTATAATACTACTGGATATTCTGCCTCACTAAATTCCAAATTTTTGACAGCGGTGCTGTGGTGTTTCAGTTCAACATGTAATCAATATTCTAGTTGGGCGAGGAAAATTAATAAGTAATAAGGATTCAAATCAACTAATATTCCATTGCGAAATGATTTCGTATTTTCATTAACAGAAGCAGAAGCTAATAAGACATTTCAAACTAAAACAGCATAATTTGATTTTCAAATCAAAATGACGTAGGGCAGAATAAACACTCTTCAGTGTGCAATGAGAAAATTTATAAAATAGTAAAAATCTAGATCAAATTATCAATAGTTGTATTGAATAAAACACATCTATACATATTTAAAGGGGCATTCTGCTTTTTTTGTAGGTCGAAATATTTTTTTGCTCAAACTTGTGAAAACTGTACACCAAAATCTGGAGAAATGTGTCATTTAATGCATCTGAAAGTTTTAACTAAAAAAATCCAGCCATATTCATTTTAAAAAGTTTATGTTAACTTTTAATGTTCGTTATGCTTTTTGGAAGCTGTTATAAAACTAACATGTAACATGTTCGATAGGTTTCAACTAATAATATCAAGCCATTATAAAGCGAAACACCAAAACTAGGTCAAACTGCTCAATCAACTATCAGCACTCTCTGTTTTTATTCAATCCTTTTAAAACAAATTCAGTTTGGTCAAGAAGATATAAATAACAATCATTTCAGGTATTTAAGATGTTTTTAATAATGAAAATTGTGCATACTGCCCCTTTAAGTAAATTTAGAAAGTATTTGTATTGATCATATTGTGGACAAATTACTCTAATAAAAAAGCAAACATAAAAACAATCATTTACAAGCAATAATTTAGATTATGCTAGATAGTTCTAATGCTAATGTAAAACTGAAAAAGATGGCTGCTGACAAGGCTAAATTACATCTAATCTAAAAGCGACTAGGAATGAATAAAATAAGTATATACAAGTACCAAACTATTATGCTTATCCTGCAGAAGAAAACAAGGAATTTAAAGAAAATTATACCATTTAGTATCAGAAATTTAACTTAAATTATTTAGTTTTCTTATGTTATTTGGTTATAAACTTTAAGGCATTATAAACTTAAGTGACAAATTTGAAGGTCAGAAACCTTTGTCTCTTTTGTGAGAAACTAATCTAAAAAGTTTCAAAACCATTTAGCAACTGACTCAGGATAACAACTTATTCTTGTGAATCTATGAATATCTGCAGTAATGCAACATTGTCCGAAAATCCATGTAAGTTCCTATGAAATAATAGGTTGGTTTAATGTAGGATTTCACAACAAATAGCAGACCTGATGTTTTGGATAATCATTTGCATTCAAAATGGCACACAAACAAAAATATTTGTTGAACAAGGTGTTAATTTGTGGCAAGGGAAATGTAAATATATATGAGAATAGACATGCTGAGATATAATTAAAAGAAGCAACCCTTTCCCAACTGAACTTGTACACTCTATGATATACTTACCACATTTAGATAGTTATCATCTAATGATCCACAGCTACCTTGTCGATTAAATGGAGAAGAGAAATCATTGCCTGGTAATGATGCCCAAGTCTTCTGATTGATATCTTTACCACTGGGTGACTGTAAAGAAAATAGCTTTAAAATAACATCAAATTATATCAATAGAACAAGAGATCAGGGAGTGGACAGAAATACCAAGAAAAATATTATTGAATTTGTAAAAAGGGTCTATGTTATTCCATTAGGAATAATAGTTGTAAGGTTCTAGGAGAGTAGAATAGTAATATATAGAAAAATAGTTGATGCATATTTAATTATTAAAATGAACTGGGGACAGATTGTCAACAACTCTTGCATAACTTGACAGAAAATATAATAGCTAGCTTATGTTTTCATTGATGTACTCTTCTCATAGATAAGTCAAGTAATCAGATTACAAAAATATCTTATTTCATAAATTGGTGTTGGGGTATATACCAATGCTTTGTGATATCTTGCAGTTCAAACCAAATTGTTGTGGCATCTCTGCATGGGTGCTGAGACTTGCAGGCTGATACAAGAACGTCATTATTCCTATTTATTATAATAACATACCTTGTTATGATCTGGTGATGTGAAATCTTTAAACCCACCAGTACCTGTAATACACAAATATATACAGTTAAATTCCAGTAGTATAAGTAAACACAAACCCAAAGTGGCAGCTTTGCGTGACACAAAGTAATGCTAAGAAAATTTCACCCTCAGTGTCATCAGATTTTTCATACATATATCTAGAAACTGATTCTAAATATTTTCATAAATTATGATTTCACAATAGTACAAATAGTCACAAATACGAAAATCAAAGAATGTGATGAACTGGTTTTATCAATTTCAATATCATATATCCATTGAAAAAGTTAGATATTCAAGCCACATAATGAAATGATTCAGAAATCTAAAAATTATGCCAGTTGACATATATATGTTCATTTGAGCATAATAAAGAAATGATTTGCAATTCAATTTGTCCTTGAAAAACATCCTCATATAGCTGTATTATGTATTTTACTGTATTCTACTGTATTATATATATAGCTGTATCATGTATATAGCTGTATTATATATACAGCTGTATCATGTATATTAGCTGTATTATATATATAGCTGTATTATGTATATAGCTGTATCATGTATATAGCTGTATCATGTACATAGATGTATTATGTATATAGCCGTATCATGTATATAGCTGTATTATGTATATTGCTGTATTATGTATATATAGCCGTATCATGTATATAGCTGTATCATGTATATAGCTGTATTATGTATATAGCTGTGTCATGTGTATAGCTGTATCATGTGTATAGCTGTATTATGTATATAGCTGTATTACTTATATAGCTGTATCATGTATATAGCTGTATTATGTGTATAGCTGTATTATGTATATAGCTGTATTATGTGTATAGCTGTATCATGTGTATAGCTGTATCACGTGTATAGCTGTATCACGTGTATAGCGGTATCATGTATATAGCAGTATTATGTATATAGCTGTATTATATATATAGCTGTATTATGTATATAGCTGTATCATGTATATAGCTGTACTATGTATATAGCTGTATCATGTGTATAGCTGCATCATGTATATAGCTGTATTATGTGTATAGCTGTATCATGTAAATAGCTGTATTATGTATATAATGAAGACACAAATCATATTTTATAGTTGATTATTTAAACCTAATTCAATACACCAGAAAAATTACACTTTTAGATATCCTTTTCTATTTACCTTTAGATTTATTTTTTAACAAGTTCATGGTCATAATAATAGAAGTGACTCTTATCATTTCTTCAAACAAAATTGAAATGTGGAGTATTAGATTTGAGATGATCTAATTTCATCTTTGAGTTAATAGGAGAGGTTCTGGAATGTTTATTATTTACTTGGAGAGTTTTTCACCTCACCCTACTGTTAAATAATCATAACCTTAGATACAGTTATCTTGAGTTTTTTCATTGCTATTATTAGTAAAATATTTCAGTTAAACTATCTGGTATATTCGGATATTCAAATTGTTAAGTAGTTGATAGAGCTCAATTTCAGGTATTGAGAACACTTTATGGAATCAAAATATCTATAAGGCTATGGTATATCTCTTGTTGTCAGGTTGTCTAAATTTTCTCAAATACTTGAATCCAGTTATATTATAGGATGCCCTACAAACGTTGTAGTACAAAGATTCTAATATAGTGAAAATATTAAAATATTGATGTTTCTATCAAATATTAGAAAACATTATACAATTATATCATCTAAGATGTATTTTCTGTAAGTTCCAGTAAATGTTTCATCAATATCATTTCATTTAGGTTTTGATAAATATTATTAGTCAAATTTCAAATCATACTTTTCTATTATAACCTTTAAAGAATAATTCATTTATACTACCCTTAATAATAGAAATACTATAAGCTTATAAAGACTTGATATTTCTATCATGTTATAAAATCAATTTAATAGTCTTGAATACATCTTCTAGGTAAGTAAATGGGGGGTTTTGATAAGAAAATATTTGAAATTCATTCTAGCATAAGATACAAGGTGACACAGGCTTTCATTATAAAGAAAGTATATTGTTAGTAGAGATTTTCATTGTACGCTTGGTTTCATATCATTTTAGAGAGGAATGTGAAAATAGCTATTTTTATTATTATAAAGTCTTAGTTATAATTCAACAAGTCTCTTATTTAATATCAACAAGTATTTGATAAGTAACCTGATTTATAGGGTATAATATTCCCATATACTGTCATATCATTTTCATAGGTAACAAATTTCATTGATATGTACTAGATGCATATTCTTGAAGAGGTAAATTTGTGGATTATTATCCAATTTAAATTTTGTGTATGTATATTTTGTGGAGACATATATGACATCTGCCAACTCTTAGCCTCCACCCATGAATAATAATGAGTTAAATAATTAAAATATGATATGAAATAATTAACAAACCCAACAAACTTGGTAAATTGGCAGTTTTCTATGGTTAGATTTAATACTATTAGAATATTTCTTAGGGGGTTCTGTGGTACAGTGGTTAAACTGAAAACTTAACATGAGGTCATCTGTTTGGTCACATCAAGCAAATGGTGGTCAAGGGTTTTAATTTTGGTGCCTGAAATTTGGTTTCCTTGAATAAGAGAATTATTGCAGTCCAGTATGGATAATCAGATGCCAGACATATCAATGCCAAGAGGTTTGGCCAACTGGTAGAAAGGATCCTTGTGATCTTTGTAAAAATGGTTGTTTCTTTCTTTTTCTTCTATTGCCAATACTTAGTCCAAGTGTATGAATTGTAATTGAATCAAATTGAAGTTGTAAATGTAAATATTCTTTTTATCAAATTTCAGGATTCAAGTATCTTATTCCTACACAGGAAGAACTAGTAAAATTCAAATCTTTGCGAACTGTAATACAGGATTCAAAAATTTCATTAATAAATGAAGCAGACAATGTGAAATGTAAAAATGTTGTAGTATAAATCTAGTAAGACACTAATGATATTATAATTTATGTTGAATGTCTTCAGTTATAAATTATACTTGTTCTACAATGTAAATTAATTATGTTATAAGTACAACACTGTCACTGGTGACTTTCTACCTGAAACAGGTCAACTAGAAAAAAACTGTTTTGCTTGAGGGCAGATTTTAAAGTGTCTATTCATTCCTGTTTTAATTCACAATTGTATACATGTAAATATTTTCATCAAATATCTCTTGAAATGTTTTAAAGTTAACTTGAATTACACACAATGAAAAGATCAAGGTTTAATAACCTACAGCTGTCCATGTGGCAAAAAGCTTTCTACCATTATAAAAGGGCTTTGAACTTTGCTTGCCCACTGAAGTATATGGAAAAAATGCCTTATAAATTCTCAGAAATAATTAAATGCAGTGATGAAGCAATACCGTTCAGTGTACAATGATTTGAAATTATGCCAAGACAGTGACATTAGCCTACATTATCTGGAGGATCTATAATGTACACATCCTGTTGCACAACTTGGCCTGGGTTTATTGTTCCATCTCAAGGAAGCATGCTGTTTTATCATTGTTAATTTCACCTGATAATGAAGAAGGTTGACAAAAAGGTTTTTGAGAGACTCAGACTCCCTTAGGTAAATTGAAAGACAGAGACATTTTAATATTATATACAATTTTCTTTGTAGTATTATTTATATAAATGTAACAATACAATTATTCTTTGACCTATGAACATTTTTTCATTTTTGAATTATTATACTTATCTTTTGAAATCTGACATTTTTATGTTTCCTTCTCATTTTTTAGGGACTGACATATTTCATTTATTACCATTTTTATTGTACTACTATTTTATGATAGGTTTCACTGTGTGTGTATGAATTATTTTTATCAAATATTTCTGAGCTGATATCACACCTATGAATAGAAGTTAATAATTCAATACCTTGACAATTTGCACTATAGCTTGAAGAGCATGAAAGCTAACAATAAAAACATTGGAGGAAATTCATATTAATGCATACATAAGAATGGTTTTAGAATGACTTTCCTATGATAATCATATTAACGTTGCCATAAATTATCATTTGAATTTGTTTTAACAAAGGGCTATTTCTATTCAATTTTCAGAATATGTAATATTAAAATGTCCATGGTCTAGAGATTCTCTTTCAACTTCATTGCACACTAGTTGTATTGTACAGTTACAATCTTGTTTAGTGCATATACCCATTTGTCCTCAACACTAATGGATGTTATAAAACTGCACTGGGTGTTGACATTTTTCAACTGCATTTTTTCCAGTGATATGAAAGTTGAAGTTGTTGATAAGAACATTTTACTACTATTTACTTACATCATTATACTTGTCAAGTTTTACACTTTAAACATTTTTTTGGCAAACAGATTTGGTCTGAATAAAAGTTATTTCTTGTCAGGGGATGATGTAAATTGACTGATTTTCCAAAAGATCATAAAATAAGACATCCATTTTCAGTCATTTTCTTGCTGTTACAGAATAAAGAAATTTAATTTCATTTTAAACCTAAAAGTTTTACAAGGTTTTAGGTTAGAGTATTTGTATACTACCAGAAAGCTATCAATGGGTATGGATAATCAGGAAAAGATCATTATCAAGAGTCCTGGTTTGACACAGAACCAACTTGCAGTCCTTGTAAATTATGTGATTTCATTTCAAAAGAATTCATATCTATTTTAATTTAATTTTTATTCAAAATGATTCATTCATTTACTTCTATATTTAAAACATAATTTCTATGCAATTGTTGAACTGAATTTCCTCAGGGATTCAAATCCTGAACATAAGGACGTCACTGTTCTTATTTTTTACCTTAAGCCCTGTTTTTAAAATATGATAAAAACTTATAAATGAAATGTTGAATTTTAAACTGAAAAATATATTTAATGCTAAGAATGAAAATTGTAAGATTTTTTCAGAAATGGGGGCTAGTTTAGTTTGCTATATCTACTATCAACTGAAGTAGTTTTAACAGTTAGTCTCCAATGTAATTATAGGGTAATTTATTCTTATCATACTAATACCACATTCCAGACTAACTTTTAATGTGACTATTATTTATTTTACTAGGTTTAAAAACACTGGTCAACCTGCGTAGGTTTTTGTCCTTGATACCATTCAGACATAATAAATTGATTTGACAATATGAAAATTTGTGCCAATCTGTTGAAAAAGTAATTGATTATTACATATACCCAATTTTGAAATTAAAAATAAGTGGCTAAGTAGAATCTTGACATGGATAGGTAAAGAGATAAAACAATTTCTGGTCTAGTAATAAATAGACAATGGATAGTATTGGGTGCTGTGTATGATACAGGATCAATGATACAGTAGAACATAGAAAAAACAAATCGTGTCTAGTCCTCTATCATATGTAATAATTTCTTCTATATTCTATTTCTACTGAACACTGTACCTAGTGTATTAGCAGGTTTACACATTTTGTAACATTCATTTTGAAAACTTTTCCTTTATGATAATGTATTCATAACTTAGTATTCATTTTTGATTTGTACTGATTTGATTTTAAATTTATCTTGGTTGAGTCAGAGTAAATTTTATCATATTTCTATTAATCCTACTTGAAAGTGTCAATAAAAGAATGTGACAAGTTTCTATTTCTCTGATAGTAATATTAGGTAGTTTAATCAGGGCTATATGATAGGGTTAATGTCTATATTCAATATATAAACAAGTCAATATTATCACAGATAACTTCATCATAATTTTATTATTCAGTCAGTCCTCATAAAGAAGACATTCCTGTATTAAAATGTCAAAATATATCATTCTAAAAAAGTGTCAGCTTTTTAAAAAGTTTTTTTTTTTGACATTAAGAAACTTTGTTAAGAAGAAATCTTGTCATTTTAATCCACAATAACAAGTTTTACTCCATATGCAATCAGATATCCAATGTTTCAAGTATGTTGTTGAATTCATTATTTTAAATATATACAAAATGAATCATTTATCTACTTTAAGCTAAATGGCATGCTGTTTGAACGTATAATCCATTCAATCTGATAAAAATGAGTTTTGATCGTTTTGTTTGTGGTTTTTGTAGTATTAGTAGTTCACTGAAGTGTATTATTAGCCATTTTCTACCAGCATGAATTTTGACAACTTTTAACATTTGACAACTTTTAACAGTCAAACAAATTTCATCAAATCATAAGCGGTAAGTCTCCCACAGTGAATATATGAAACAAATCATATTGATTGAATTGAATTAGATTGTAGTTGAAGTCAAGAAATCATTGAAAATATGACAAAATCCAAACATCAGGAAAACAAACTCCTGCAAACATACAATATAATTAGTAGCCTTTGAACAGTGGTTGGTGATGTATGTTGGTTGGGGCTAACCCGACTTTTGGATTCACTACTTAAAATGTCTTATCTTTGTACATTGAGAGGAATTTCCTGTGAGCCCCCCTTTAAAATTCTGTGGCATTAAATTTACCTTCTTCCATAGAGATGATGCCACTTTCATTGTTGAATGCTGGATTTACATGACCCTCTCTAGTTGGAGAAACACCACTCTCATTTAATAGTCCTGCATCACCTTTTTTATTTTTCGTGTTTGGTGTAGAGTTTGATTTGACAGAAAGTAATCCTGAAATAAAAAAAATAACTTAACCTTTATATTTTGATCTAAATAATGGTTTAATAATCTGTGATATAGCAAGTTTCTTTCTTGTTTAATTATATACTTTTTTATCTTTATTTCAATATTCAAGGTATATGATAAATGTTTTAACAGTATTCTGTAAATATTTGTAAACTAGGTCATATATACCAAATAAATTCCTCAAATCCTTTCAATCAACATAATATCCTTCAACTTATTTTGAAAAACATACTGCACATATCAACATCTTTTGTCAATTTAATATACAATTTATAACAGAAGCCTAACAAGAAATGTCCATTAAATCTATAGCATTCCACTTTAAACAATTACCAGCTTGATTTCTACATCAGCTAATGTTATGATCATATAGCTTTGATTTCAATTTCCCTATAGTGTTCACAAATCACACTGCCATTTATAGAAAAGACATCTATAGAAATAGGAAAATAAATTCCTAGTTTGAGAAAGAATTATGTACATTTCTAGAACTTCTGTCGACTATGTACAAATTTTCAAGACTCAAATCATCTCCCCAAAATGGCGAATATGTCCCTTTAAATACGCAACACATTTATTACATGCAATACATTGAAGATAAAGAATAATATAACATTTCTATAGCCTACATATAATTTATATATACATGTTATAGATATATTTCAATGAAATTTGTACATTAACAGTAGGCCTATAAGTATATAACATATATAAAACATTACTTAATATTATAAAACTGAACTGCAATAAAAAACGTCAACATATCAACACACCTATATTTACAGATCATTGATTTTACCATTATAAATTATCTATTGATTTGAGCTTATTGCTCCAACAATAGTATTGAATATAATGTAGGTAACATGGATCGTCTATTGTATGCATGTTCATGACGTCTGTGGCTCACTTAGTAATGCAAAAAATATAGCAGTTCAAACAGAAAATGTTCAGTTTTAGCATGGTGGTTTCTAACACTCATTCTTTTAATTCAGACTTAGATTATATATTCAACATGCAACTATGATCTGTATACAATACACGGTTAAAGTGCTCTTGATATACCTACTAGATAAAGTAAGAAAGGAAAAGGATTGAGAGCTAGACATCATTGTTCATAACCTCTTTACAATGCCTTTAATTTGCAAGTTGACTGTCCTAATAGAATATCTGTTTGTCTATTCATCAACTTTGTCCATTGCCAATTATAATAAACAGTACAGATAAAATCACACCTTGTTAGATTGTTGGTGATAGAAAAAAATGGGCAGAAATTGAGTGATAAATTGATAATATGGCAAAAGATAAAATATTTATTTTGTATCCTCAGGCAGGTAGAAGCCTATTGTTGACAGTAAATTTATCAATGAATGTTGATTCATACTCTAACATCCAATATTAAATTTGTTTCTACCAGCTCTCAGGATTAAAAATTAATATCAATGTTAACATCTACTAGAGTAACTAATGGAAATAGATTTTTTGAAAAATTGCTTCACAACTCAAAAGTAATATCCCAGATGAATGTTTCACCCAAAATTTCAATAAATATTGTGGTTAATTAGGATATTAAAATTTTCAATTTTTGCCACATGTGGACAAATATTCCTAATCTAGAAAACACAATGTATATAATTAGTGAATAATCCATATTAAATATATATAAAGTCACCACATTAAGACTAATGTGTTGTTGAATATATTACATAACAAAGCTAATCTGTAATTAAATAACACTGTTCCCAGTCCGAAACTGGCTGACATTTCTATCTTTAAAGATTGTCAGTCTGACTAGAGTCAGAAATATTTTCCATGCTCTATTGACACTTTTTACACTATTTTCCTAGAATCTTTTCCATTTTCAACCTTACATCCCTGAGAATAGGTCATTTCCACCTGCTTGATACCTGGACCTTCAGGTTATTAAGCAAGTGTCTAATTCACTCAGTCACATATTAAAAAATAATATGGTCTAGTCTCTGTGACTCTCTTGATTGACTGACAAATATCTATTAGAAGCTGGTTGAGAATCAGACAGTTTCAGACTACACTGTTTATAATTTATTCACTAGGATCAGACATCAAACTATTTTATTTGATTTTGATGTCTGAGTATAAACCTGTCTAAACCATGATGTAATTTTTCTGTGTATCATCTCCATCTATTTTCCATTCTTTTTACTTTGAGAAGTTTTTATATCTTAGAAAGAGACTTTGCTCTTTTACTTTTAATACCTACAGCGTATAACAACAATTAATCAAATCTGAAAAACAAGGCCATAATAATAATAAGGGTGAAAAATTGGGCCCAAGGCCATGACCAAATCTCTTAAAAGCCATTTATAATACTAAATATTTGCACCTATTTCCAACTTTGCGAATTATTGAATTCGTGAATATCTCAGACTACAAAAAAAGACACTTTTCATGTCATGTTGATTTGACAGGGTCATTGAAAATAGTCTTCAGGTTAAATTATTTCAAAATAAGCTATTCAAAAAAGTGGATTCTTCAGATATTCTTTAGCAGATTTTTTAACTAATTTTTTGATAGAAATAAATAGTGATGCACAACATATGTCAATATATTGAATTGTAACAGTGTAAATTGTTGAAAAATTGTGTAAAATAAAACCCAGGAGTAGTATACCATAATATTGTGTTATGTTATTTAATGTGATCTCTACTCCTAAATGTTGCTGAAGGATAATTATATATTACAAGAAATACAAATTATCCATTCATTCAGCTGTCAGGTTTTTCTAGGATTGACATTATGACTTAAGTAAAAATAAGACAGCCAATAAAAAATTGCATCAGCCAACTAACGTTAATCTTTTAATCTAGCCCAACACTTTCCTAATCCTACACACATATTATCCTCTATTAACGTGGCAGATTGGTTGATAATCTGTAAATATTGATATAGCTAGGATAATCCAGTCTTAACATGCAAACAATGCAAACAAATTATCTGTGAAGACAACAGAACAGACATGTTGATTGATTATTGTTGAATATCGTTTTGGTATAATCCTGCACCTTGGAATGTGTAATTGCAAATCATTTGAATTTTTCATATTAAATTGTGGATGCTCTATCAGTGACAATTAAGCTGAAATCAGGTAACAATGTAATGTGGTATCAAGTTATGTTCATAACCGTATGAGTATCGGTATTTTTCATGTACATATACCCAAGCTGTAATATATGCTTAATAAATACACAATATTGGCCATGAGTATCAGGTTATTCTGACTCTAATTTGAGTGCTTTATCACATTTGCTCACCTAAACAAATTCTTGAGATTTTCTTGGTCCACCCTTAATTACAATAAATGCAACACAATGCGTACCAGTACTTTAATACTATTTATTTCAAACATGATTCAACAGTTAAGGAAAGACATAAAATATTTATAATTGTTATTGTATGAATAGTAATAAATAGAAGGTAATATGACCGCTTCAAGAAGATCTTTTCAACAATGTACATAACACCAAATCTTAAACCATACAAATATTTTGACTTCCTTCCAATTTAAGACACA
The DNA here is from genome assembly GCF_000327385.1 of Lottia gigantea. Taxonomy (NCBI): domain Eukaryota; kingdom Metazoa; phylum Mollusca; class Gastropoda; family Lottiidae; genus Lottia; species Lottia gigantea. The sequence goes on from NW_008709577.1 coordinate 387,027, forward strand.
ATAATTTTCTTAAACAAAAACTTAAATGTCATAAGAAGAATTTGTGTGAAAAGCTATACACAATTCTAATTTTCTATTTCAAAGGCCAACTTAATGACATTTGAAATATGAAAGGTATTGTTTGGACTATGTGATATCTTGAATGGGGACTGAGATGAAAGTAAGAAGATTTATTCAGATAAAAATATTTAACTTCCTTTACCCTTATAACACTTCACACAATTCTTTCTTTCTTATATTGAAGGTCTTTTTAATTTTGCTAAATGGTATGAAATCTAGTTTAGCTTCCTAATGTTCTGAAGCTTTCAAGAGAGATAAAGCCAAGCAGAGAGTTAACTTCCTTATTCTATATCAACACCAAATGTGTTTTGGATCAAGCTAAAAAAAAAAAAGAAGAAAAACAGGCAACCTGATAATGAACGATCAAATTTAGCAGGTCATCAGCAATAGTTTACTGCAATGATTACCACATATCAAGGAATTATAGCTTTCCATAAGCAAAAACACACAGTTTAGAATTTGCATAACTGACTAAAGAAAATTTGAATTGAAAGTCTTGAGGGTTGAACCTCAGATCTCCAAGTTGGCTTCCGAAATTCACACCGAGCTATAGTATAAACTGGGGTTTCCATTGCAAAGATCTGAAAGATTTTTCAATGACATATCATGACAACAGAAACTGGTAAACACATAAATTCTGTGAGCTTGTAAATAAGTGCATAAGGTGATGCAATAAGCAGCTATTATCTATTTATAACTTTTACGAGACATGGTACACCTGACACAAGTTGTTTTTTAATTGAGAGGAATAAACACTGCTATTAAATAGCAACAAATGTCAGATAATGCTCATTCTATGCTCTGAATTACACTTAAATGCATACAAAATATTTGCAATCCATCAAAATCGTTTCCTATTGTAGAACTTAAGTACGGCTATTCTTCATCCATTGTTGCAAGAATTTCAGAATTTGATACAGAAAATAAAGAATACCATGATACTTATTGCACAGCAGGACAGTAAAATGATTGTATGTACTGGATACCCTGTTTACAATTAGGCATAACAAATCAATTACATGATAACTGGATGCTAATTTTTACTGGATGTTGGCTGCACAACAAATCATTCAAACATTTACAGACACCCCCAAGTTGAAACACCAGTTTTACAACACTGTGCACTCTTAATCAGGGTCAAATGTAGGTACTTAACATGTAATAATTGTGAAGTAATAATGATATGTCAACTTGGACATGTATAACTGACATCAGGTATGTCAAGTTGATAAATGATAAGTAATATGATATTTATATGTATATCTATCTCATTATATCACATCTTGTGATTAATATCATTAGCCTTTTCAAAGATAGCAATGGCCATCATAATACGCCCAAATTTGTAATGACAGCCAAGTCGTCCTGGAGGTTGACAGGAGCTATCAGTAAATGAAACATTCCGAGAGTAACATTTCATACTACAAGACATTTATTTACAGCCTATTTCTTTCTTCTTTAATTTTCGAAGCATTCATCATGGCTGAGAAATAACAGAACAGAAATAATCATGATCAAATGTTGCTGTAAGAATGTACTGCTGCTATGATACCAGAATAAAAACACAGTATGATGTACTGCTGCTATGATATCAGAATAAAAATACAGAATTATGTACTGCTGCTATGATACCAGAATGAAAATACAGTATGATGTACTGCTGCTATGATATCAGAATAAAAATACAGAATGATGTACTGCTGCTATGACACCAGAATAAAAATACCAGAATAAAAATACAGAATTATGTACTGCTGCTATGATACCAGAATGAAAATACAGTATGATGTACTGCTGCTATGATACCAGAATATAAATACAGTTTGATGTACTGCTGCTATGATACCAGAATAAAAATACAGAACGATGTACTGCTGCTATGATACCAGAATAAAAATACAGTATGATGTACTGCTGTTATGATACCAAAATATAAATACAGTTTGATGTACTGCTGCTATGATACCAGAATATAAATACAGTTTGATGTACTGCTGCTATGATACCAGAATAAAAATACAGAACGATGTACTGCTGCTATGATACCAGAATAAAAATACAGTATGATGTACTGCTGCTATGATACCAGAATAAAAATACATTGTGATGTACTGCTGCTATGATACCAGAATGAAAATACAGTATGATGTACTGCTGCTATGATACCAGAATGAAAATACAGTATGATGTACTGCTGCTATGATACCAGAATATAAATACAGTTTGATGTACTGCTGCTATGATACCAGAATAAAAATACATTATGATGTACTGCTGCTATGATACCAGAATAAAAATACATTATGATGTACTGCTGCTATGATACCAGAATGAAAATACAGTATGGTGTACTGCTGCTATGATACCAGAATGAAAATACAGTATGATGTACTGCTGCTATGATACCAGAATATAAATACAGTTTGATGTACTGCTGCTATGATACCAGAATAAAAATACATTATGATGTACTGCTGCTATGATATCAGAATAAAAATACAGAACGATGTACTGCTGCTATGATATCAGAATAAAAATACATTATGATGTACTGCTGCTATGATACCAGAATAAAAATACATTGTGATGTACTGCTGCTATGATAACAGAATAAAAATACATTGTGATGTACTGCTGCTGTGATACCAGAATAAAAATACATTGTGATGTACTGCTGCTATGATAACAGAATAAAAATACAGTATGATGTACTGCTGCTATGATACCAGAATAAAAATACATTATGATGTACTGCTGCTATGATAACAGAATAAAAATACAGAACGATGTACTGCTGCTATGATACCAGAATAAAAATACAGTATGATGTACTGCTGCTATGATAACAGAATAAAAATACATTGTGATGTACTGCTGCTATGATACCAGAATATAAATACAGTTTGATGTACTGCTGCTATGATAACAGAATAAAAATACATTGTGATGTACTGCTGCTGTGATACCAGAATAAAAATACAGTATGATGTACTGCTGTTATGATACCAGAATAAAATACAGTATGATGTACTGCTGCTATGATACCCGAATATAAATACAGTTTGATGTACTGCTGATATGATATCAGAATAAAAATACAGAATGATGTACTGCTGCTGATAACAGAATAAAAATAAGGGATGATATGTATCTGTAAATCTATTAATGATATAATATTGATTTAAGATAAAACTGTCTTTGATCTGAGATTACATCTGCTGTTATCATCTCCTGCAGCCATTTTTGATCTCAATATAATAAACAATATAATATTCTATAACAACAATACTAATATTTTATTACATGTTATTGTCAACATTCTATCAGATTGAAAGTTTATGGCCTTGATCATTAATTTATGTGAGATAAATCTTCAAAACCCAATGCAGTCCTATGTGTTGATAATTTTCAGTATTCCTATCTTAAATGTCACTAAGTTGCCTATTTTAATGTTCAATAGCTTTCATATTTTCTGACAGGTCAATCTTTTTGATTTTTACATACAAAAATCTATTACAGCAATACTTGAGTACTCCAAATTAATTTTCAAATGTAAACTGATGCTCAACGATGTAGACTATTACTTGTATTGAACATAATGTTTGGAGAGAAATTGATGAAAATTGAAGCTTCATGGAATTTCAAGGCAGATTTAATGACAAGGATTAAAATGTGTCAAATTGATATGAAAAGGAAGTACAGACTGCCTGTACTTAATCAAATATTTAGTCTAATTACCCAGCTTCTCTATATTACACAGTCTAGGACATGAATAGACATCACAACTGATCTGACAAATCAGATTCAAGTTGATAACGTCTGATTTGTCCCAAGTACACCATCAACTTGTTCAAAATAAATAGTCTAACTCACTAAGCGTGTAACAAAACAAACACACAAATAAAACAGATACCAAACAGTTGTGAAAGAAAATAAACCAATCAAAAGTCAATAAACGATTGGAGGTAAATTTGTGTGTAAACTTAGATGTCTACACTATGTGCCAAAAATGTAACTTCCAATATGGCTATTTTGAATGTCAAACTCACAAATTTACTGTTGACCCAATATGAACATATTGTATTTTACTGCACATTTTTTCCACTTCCTGTTGTACCAAATAAGTCTAGACCAACACATATGTAACTAAAATATAAACTGTGCTTTCACATCTTTAACAATGTAAAGTAGATTTTTAGTCATTTAAGTGGTGCAGACAAGGGGGCACCATATTTCATCAGAAGATCTCTTGTCTATGAATGCTGGAAATGACCTTCATATTTGCAAAAATCCCTGGGGAATCACTTGGATAAAGAAGGCCTATATTTAATTTGCAAGTAAAAATAACAATTCAAATTTATTGCATAAGATGTTAGGTCTCAGATCATTCTAAATGACATCTATGTGCTTCTTAAACTTAAAAATTCACCCTTCTCCCCCTTATTCAAGATGAGTACTACTGGAAAATGATTACTGCAAGTCACTTATGTACATCTGAAACAGTTCTCCAATGTATATGTATGTGATCCCATCAATGCTGTATTTGGATAAGTGACAGTTCTAAAAGGATATTTACTTTATCCATAATCTCTTGAGACTCCAACATATTATTCTAGTTTCAATCAATCTTTTAATGTTAATTTATTTAACAAATATTGACATGACATTGATCGCATTCACAACGTCGTCTTCTTTATACATTTCATCTTTAATTCTAGTGGGAAAACAATTCTTGAGACATTTTTTAGAAAGGTCTTCTTTAAAATAAGAAAAAATATCACTGTTTGCAAATTTTTTGTACAGTTTTCATAAATAGAAAGACATAATAATGTGAGAAATTCTTAACGGGAACTCAGGGGCTAGAGAAAGATAGTCTAGCTGGTGATGTTTTGTGTGATAATTACAACATTCCACTGATTACACCTTTTCACATGTCTGTTTATTTACTAAATATGACAACTTCATGTTTAAACAAACCTGAAACTCACTTTTCAGTCTCTATCATGTCAATAGACAAATTTATTGGAAAATTGTTTTCTCGCTTTTATGTTCATTATCCCATTTTAAAGTAAAATTAAACCATTATTTGAGTTTCATTCGTTAATCAAAAATCGAATGTGTCAGATGTTTCAGCGAGAAAGTGCCCTGTTCCAAAAAAAATCTTTGATCAATTTTGACTTAAGTATTATTAACAGTTATGTTCTTTTTCATGTATATTAGTATGGTGCTTATATTATTTTAATGTAATAAGCTATTGTACATCTAGAACTATTGTCCAAAACAATTGCAATTTCTCATTGCTGATAAAAACAATTTCCAAATGAGATTGTTTTATAAAATTTTGCACTTAAAACAAATGATGAATTTATATATTAAGACAAGAATTTATGAAAAAACAAACATTAACATCTGGTAAATATTTCTATCTGACATTAGATGATTGATGAATATGACTCAATCAAAGGCCAAGCAGTAGACTATTTTTCCTATTGAGATTGACATCATATAATATGCAGAATATCAGCCACACCCACATTCAATTGTGTAAATTTCTTTTGACACACAAATTTTTGCAAATAACTTTATTTTACAAAACTGAAATGGAACATTCTCAGACAGTAAAACTGTATCTCAATATTTTGTATTAGTCTATTTTGATAGACATTGAAGAAAATGGCCTACTAATGTGGAATCTTTTGTGGTGAACTAATCAATGATATCATATTACAGTTTTAAAAATCTGTCAAACAAATTTTAGCATTTTGTCCCTATTTACTTGCCACAATGGGGCATTTTAATGGTATATTAACAAAAAAATGAAAGAGAATTTCCCCCACAAATCCAACCTACTCCAACAATTTTCATTTATGTGGGAACTTCATATTGGATAATGACTTTATTATGTCAAACTAGCCCCCATAAGTATACAGTAGGTCCATTATTATTCTATACAATACTATAGTAATGTGACTCAATCAAACTCTATAAGATTATCTTCAATGTAAATAAGAGCAAGGTGTATCACTTGTCAAGCAACTTTTTGAAAAGCAATCAATAGACATAAAAATCGGTCAAATATGTTGACATAATCTAGGGTATTATTCTAAACATGCCAGGCAGTAAAAATATCTTCTATTGATAAGACATGGCCTAAATAAGTGGAGAAATATTTGTCATCTAATAAAGAGAATACACAATATATCTCTGAGGAGTTCTTCATTATTCTCTCAAGTGTTGTGGTATTATCATTATTTTCTGTGTAAACCTATCCTTTATAGGAGTGAGACTGGGAATATATCATGGTTAAAGATGCCTACCCTTCATTATTTCTCCCACTCTCATAATTTTTTGCCTCTTTTGTCCTCCATCGGAGTACGCACAATGGATACATCTTAATCAGAATAATTCTGTTCTGTTGCCAACTATCTACAGTCAAAAATAAAGCTAAGACATTTGGCCAGAAGTGTTGTTTACAAATTATTCTAAATTATGTTCAAAGAACATTTCATCAAGGCCAGTCTAGCTCTTAACTAAGCTCAAGAAACTAAAAATCACCAATACTCTAAATAGTTGGATGTTTTCAAAATTGTTATGTTCAATTTAAAAATCAGTCACCCAAATGAACACATATTAATAGATGCTCCAGTACTGTTAATATTAGTACTGTTAATATTAACTATGATGACTCTCTTAAAGAGGGCAATATTCATTTCCTAGTGATCAAATACAGTTAACAACTATAACTAGTAAAATATACTCATCATACTGAATTATACATTAACTCAATTTATTGTTAAGTTAACACACGGCAGCGTTTTTTAATGAAGGTATTCATCATTGATGATGAACTGTTAGTCAGGTAAGATATAGTATTCACTCACCTTTCCGTTTCTTCCATAGTAAAAATCCTATTATTCCTATTACTAATAAAACAACAGCTAAAGTTCCAAAAATACTGGCAACAACAACAACCGCAACATCGCATTCAGCAGCAGAACACATCCCAAATAACAGGCAGAAACTTAAAACATAAACAAACATTTCCATTGTAAAAGTTTTGAGATTTTGTATCCAGTTAACTTTAATTAAAATCTATTGGCTATATTGCCCTACTCTATAACACTTAAACATTCATTGAAATTATCTCACAAAATTCCAATATTACAACAACATATATCCATTGATTATTTTGATAGTGTTTGATAATATATCACTCCAACACACTAATTATATCCTCATATCTAGCAGTTCTGAAGATAAATGTTGACCGGTGTGTAACAGGTATAAGTTAACGATAGTGTACCGTTAGCCCGCTCTACCTACCGTGTGCTATAATGGTGGCGAACAATGAGCTGTTCGTTCTACAGGTAAAACGAGATAGTCGTCGTGCTTGAATGCCAATGGGACATGTCTCTATTCAAGTCAACACAAACGAAGGAATGCAAGCCATTCACGTCATAATTTAAAAGAATATAGCCACTCTCTACAAGTGTAGATTTATAGTTTTGTTGAATGTAATAAGAGTGTTTAGTTGTATAAAGTATATCAGATGTTGATTATGATTTCATTTGACTCATGGAAGATTGATATAGTTGATAATCGATACTTATTATTCAATCACCTTTTACAATCTGTTTGCCTTTACCCACTCTTTTACTATATCTACTTCTCATTGAAGAACCTCATACCAAGCATACACTTACTCTGACTCTTTCAGGACTTGTAGATGAATATAAAGTTGAAAATAGAGAGAGAAACTGACTTCGTGAGTTTCCTAACGATAAAATCATCACAGTGACCAAAAACCAGAAATGACCACCTAGAATCTGAAAGAGTAACGAATCCAGATGTCAGAATATATAAATCACTAAATGTATAGAATCCGTTATGACAAGGGTATCTCGACCCTAGAAAAATCAGATTGTCAAAAAACAACTATCTTGAACCTTATAGAATAACAGGTGTCAAAATATGACTCAATATAAAGAATCCAATATAGCAGAGGTATCTCGGTGCTAAAATTCCGTCTTCATTAGCCTACATAGTGCAGGAAAGTAGAACGTAAAACTCAATTCATTTCATTTCATTTCGGTCCTAGAATTAATGTCCAAATTCAAATCCGTGTGTGTCCAGAATTATCCGCGTTTGAATGTTAAAATAACGACTCGTCATTGATTGAGACTCTGCCATATATTAGAAAAGACAAGAAAAGAAATTCCTTCTTTGGGGTATTTATGAACGATCTTTTCGATTTGTGTACATTTCAATTACTTTCAAAGACTATTTACATGTTTTCGAGACCCCCGAATTTGTCCCTTTAAGGTAGGTTAATGCCCGAGTCCAAGTCCGTCTAAATCAGTGGTGCTACCAGTAAAGTACTATCTCTCATATTTATGTAACCAGCACTTTAATCATTGTGACATATTTCAGTACTAAATTATCAATATATTTTGACCTTTTCAATGTTCAATATTACTGTATTCGACAATTTGTCAATGTTACTGCATCAAGGAGTCAGTAAGTAAGACGCGTATCGCTAACCTGAAGATCTAGGGTTCAATTCCAGCATATGTCGAGATAATAACTTTTTTTCAATCTGGTTTCCCCTGTCAGTGATCCAGGTAAGAGTGGCTGCCATGGAAAGGGCATCTTCTTTTTCGGGTTGGACAAAAATCCGAGACTCTATGTGCTACAAGCTTTGCACGTTAAGAATCCATCGACATTTGAAAATCGAAAAAGAGTAATCAAATGCCACTGTCCTTGCGAAATTAAACATCATTGCTCAATGCATGTCGTTTCTCGTCCTCATTAGCCCAACACAGGTGCAGAATTTAATTTTATTTCCATCCATAGGAATCTTGATCCTGGCCACATTGAGCCAAATGAAAATAAATCCATAGTGAATCACCATAATTGAAGATCACAATTTGTTAACTCTTTCTGAAATGGGCACTCAAGATGTTGAAGAATGTAGTTAATTAAGGGACATGAAATGTATAATATATGTTAATCTTGCTGTAAATAAATTGTTGAATGAATGAAAGTGATAATGAGGTCAAGGTATTTAGTTTGTCGTCATCTATAATACCTGTATTCAATACTATACAGAACAAATTTATACTGTTGTCGGTTCACTTTGACATACCCGTATTGCAATTATAAACAGTTTTCTGTTTGTTGACGGACGAGCAATGTGATAAATAAAAGTCACCATTATACATCTGTGAAAAAGCCTACGCTATCAGCTTCTGTTGGAAGCGGACGTTAAGTTGTCATCTTCCAATGAAACATCATCTATGAAAATTCCTATATTCTTCTTTGCTGATCTGTTCTGCCATATATAATGTCCACGTTAATGGTTTACATTTATATTAAACTTGACCTATCTGGTTGATTTTTATATCACTATGAGGATCGGCGTTGCAGAGTTCTTAATATCGTATGAAAAGAGCTATGTCAAATGTCAGAGCGAGATAGATAGAAAATTTCCCCAATTTAAATCTAGCTTGATCGGTTGATTGGTCAAGCTTTTAGTTTAAGTATTAACTTATGAAATACCTACTGTTAAATTAGGCTGAACACCTTAATATAAATACTTAACATTGTCAATCTAAACCCTTTATCATCGGCTAAGCGTCGAAGCAAGGAGGTGTAAAGGATTAGAACGATTTTCCCAGGCCTCTGAGATTCAAGGCAAATCTGGTTCCTCTGAGATTCAAGATAGATCTGGAGTAACCACAACCACTTTTTTGACGCTTAAAAAAGAAAAAAGAACACTCTCCACCAAAATTGTCGACATATATACCATTTCTCTTAGCAATCAATCAAATGAATACCGCATAAACGGTCTATTTGATGCGAAGAAAATTTTCAAAGATGGTTTTATAGATCCTGAAAAATACCAATGTTTTGCCCGTGTGGGTATTTTGGAGATGAACTAGCATTCCTCATCGCAGATATATTGCAAGACAACACAAATAAGCATCAAATTATCAAGCCAAACAACTTTATTTTTGTTAATTGAATACCCTTACAGATTAAAAAACAAAATCCACAGAGGCATGACGAAAAAAATGGTACTGAATCTTCTGTTTAGCTTCAGAGTCAAAGGAAAACCTAAAGCGTCGTAACAAATTAATCTTTCTTATATATTATCTTAAATCTCGTTTTAGATATTATCACATTTTCAGGACAGTATCAGTTGTAGCACATCTCGTGAGTAAGGACCTTATATTTCTGGAACGTTGCAAACTTCAATTATTTGGGTAGGTATATAAATACAGAGATAAATACCGTACGTGTATAAAGGGTTTTGAATGTATTGGAATATAGAAATATGATTTGTGGAAGAAGCACGCTATTAATTGATCAAGTCTTGGTCTCCAAATATAATCCTGCCTCTTGTTTCTTGTCAATCAACTTCTAGTACCATCCAATGTATTAATTTGAACCATAATCTTCACAATAGTTTACAAGCTGATTAGGTTTCTGACCAATGTTATTTTAGGTCTTCATGATTATAGCTAGCCATGTCATTGGTATATCAACATTTTCTGATATCGTGGTATTAAAGACGAGTCAGCTTTAAAAAAAATTATTATAATTGGGTTTAACGGGTTTGTATTGAATGATTCCTTTGAGCTACACCAAAAGCTTGTGTTGGCATTCATAACAGCCTTGGTTACATGATAGAGAATATGTACATGATTTCAAATATTTCCTCACATTATGATCTTAGCTGATTACATGAGTAGAAAATGCATCAAGTTATCTACCAAGAAACACTTCTTTGATGTGGTAATTCGGTTCTTTTTAAGATAATTCTATGGGGATAAAATTTGTGTGTGTCCTGACACATTAACACAAGATTTGCTTCTGAAGTTTAACGAGTTCAAACTGCATAGAATACAAAGTAAGGGGAGTATTTACAGTACTTTTGTTTGAAAGTGAATGATTCTGGTGGTGTATGTTGTTAGTAAACGATTCAAACCTGACAAGCCTTATTTAAGCTTTATTTTTTCACCGCAGTGTTGATTTTAAGATTTGACTTCTGTATGCTGGCCGCCATTTTCCGCCTTCCATCATTTGGTATTGTCAATTTGACATTATGACACTTTGTTATTTGTAAAATTCTCTTAAAGTATGTTAGAATTAACTCCAGTGTCAGCATTCTTGCATAATCGACTTGGTGAATAATACATGTTGGTAAGAATACATTACAAGACTATCTTTCATCATACATAGTAATCATTGTAGGTAGCTTATGTTGTACTTGATTTTTAATTGGATCCAAAATCTTGCTAAAAAAGCAGCCATGGAGTATGTCTTTACTTTACCATTACGAATTGATCTTGCGACAAAATAACTCACGTTAATGACAAAATATGAAATGTAAAAAAATCACCACCGACTGATTACAATGCATAACGCCCTGTGAAACAAGCCTGAAACAGCAAGAGTTTATTGTGACCTATTATTCAGGAATGTCATATACACTGATAACAAAGCTATTCTTTTACTTTTTTAATATAAATGTAAATAAGGAGAGACTATTTATGGCATGACACAAGAAATATTTTACCTGAAGTTTATCATAATGTATTGATTAATATTCAACCCTTATCATATTTAATCACTTTTTCAACGGTCAGTTGACCGTTGAGGTTGAGTTGACCGAAGGCCTTCAGAATAGACAAATATTAGATTAGAATTAATTCTGTATAAAGAATGACAACCTATAGTTTGGTCGTCAAAAGAACAGCTAATAAAAGTCAACCGTGTTTGTTCTTAATGAAATTCTATTGATGTTATCAACAGGTGTTTGTCCTTTGATTTCTGTCTTTAATCAAAAAGTAAATCACTTTCATTGAATGCCTTGCTTGCCTAATTGACCAAAACAAATGTTCAACACATTTCAAGTGTAATAAGCGAAATTTAATTGCACAAGATTTGAAAAATCAACGCCGACCAGATTTGTTAAGGAAATTATAAATGGTATTTCAACGAGCTAGACACATGTTTACTTACTTACTGGTTTTCCCAAAGAAGGATCATTTTCAGCACTTGCACACTATCGTCATCCGTTTGACCAAACGTACCTTAATCTCAGAAACGAGATTTTTTTTTTAGTTATGCTTTTCATTTATAGTGTTCGCAACTCTCCGTCGAAATTTGAGCATTAAAATCCATGTGTGTCCAGAATTATCCCCATTGGACAATTAAAAAAAACGGCTTATATGTAGGAAAAACATATTGGGGTATTTTTGAAGGAATTTCTAGCACTTTATTATTATTATTTCTAGATTATTTACACTTATGAATCTAAACGCGCATCTTGCCGTATAAGATAAAATCAACAAAAGATATTAAACTACATTCTAAATACTACATTCTACAAACTAAATATCAGGAAAGGGCTTAATATATTTATTTAGAATATTTTGAGTTCAATAAGTAAACAAAACTATTATAAATGAATTTGACAAACAATGTTTGATGGGATTTCATTGAAATAAGATATCAGAGTACTATTTATAATGGTCACAGCAGGTTTCAATCTCTATGTTTTATTATTCAACTCTCGTCAAACGAAAAATATAGTAATTGTAGATATCAATTCGATCATTCAATATCAAACATAAACAATAATAACACCAGTTAGTCCACATCCTGGTCAGAGATGTCTGAAATCGATGATGTTATATTGACAGCAGCAGCCAGGATTCGGAAGCATTAATTACGACTAGTGATTCTGAGTGAGCACATGTTTCCAAAACTTACAGATAAAGTAATCAATAATATTACCAAAACTGTCATGTATTTCGTGGTTTGGATTTGTAACAGGCTATCCGGGAAATACCAAATATGCTAGTAGACTTTTCTCACGCCCACATAATGGAGGAGCTATTGTCCTTGACATATACTACCCCTTGTACAGTTGTATTATTGAATTCGGACTAGAAAAATCCGTTTCATTTTTATTTACTGCAATTCTATCTGAATTTGTGAAAATATCTGAAACTTATTCGGAAAGAAATGGAAATAACTTCTGTGATCAGTTGTCTCCCTTGACCTGTTGAATTTTTTCTAAAGAGTTCCTCCCTTGAACTTCGATGTGAATAATTTCATCAGTTACCTCCCTTGAACTTTTGAAATTTGTTTTGTTTTTGCTTTCTAGATGATTGTCGTGTATTTTAATCGGCCCTGATGGGTGTGGTTTCATTATGTTGTTTAAGGGTTTGGGTGGTTCGGATCGTTAGTAGCCTACTTGGTAGTTGATTAATTATCGAACTTTAATCCTTTGCAGTGCGAAAGATGTATTTGTTACAATATTTAGTGAGTTATTGCCCTTGTTCTTGAAAACGCGTTCAATTTTTAGCCCGCAAACTCTTGATGAATTTTGACTTGGTGTGAGTGTTTGTTATCAACCAAGGATGAACCCTATCGAAAATCAGAAGAATTGAAAAATATTTAGTAATGCCCCTGTTTTTAAAAACGCGTTCAAGTTTTAGCCTGTAAACGAGGCCCAATTCTCGACAGATTTTGATGAAACTTGGTGTGAGTGTTTGTAATCACCCAAGGATGAACTCTATTAAATGTCAGAAAAATCGAAACATATTTAGTATGAGTTATTGCCCTTGTTCTTGAAAACGCGTTCAATTTTTAGCCCGCAAACACTCTAGAAGGCACAATTCTTGATGGATTTTGACTTGGGGTGAGTGTTTGTTATCAACCAAGGATGAACCCTATCGAAAATCAAAAGAATTGAAAAATATTTAGTAATGCACTTGTTCGTAAAAACGCGTTCAAGTTTTAGCCTGTAAACGAGGCTCAATTCTCGACAGATTTTGACGAAACTTGGTAATATATTCAGTATCGTCTCAAAAAGTTCAAAAGAAGTGTAAGACTGAAGGTTGAATATTTCATACTGGTAATTGTAATTGCCAATTATTTTTATTTAAAATCAAAGCTGCAAGTGGAAGTATATTACCTTGCCTGGCAAGCTATCTTTGAATGTGCAGTAGACAATACTTATTATAGCTTACGTCTGAATTCCAATTTTCTGTCCGATTTCTGAAGATAATGACTTCCTTATAGTTTAACCCATTTGTGGTTTCAGCAAATCTTAACAGATTATATATCTGCAAAGTGTAATACACTAAATATCATACTTCCAAATTGTAAACAAACTGTTACAACTTTACTAATCATCATCCGATCATGACACCCACGACTGATGTTTTTGCTGTTAAAAATGTCTTATACAGGAATCATAAATCATTCTTACCGATTTCACATAATAGTCCATGAGAAATGGTGTTCGTTTAGTTTGTGTGCCAATCCATACAGAGTTTTGTAGGTTTCTTCAGAAGATTTAAAACCCTCAGCAGCAAATTTTGAATCCCTCAGTAACAAATTTTGATACTTCATTTTTACATCAACTAGTGTATGTCCATAAAACAGATGAAAATACACATCCACTTGACAAAGCGGGATCATTGAAGGTTCCAATCATGGAGATAGGGTTCTGTGATAAAAATTACAATATCTCACATTGTGTTAAGAGAAGCATTTAGTTAAATTATTTGATACAGATTGATTGGAGATAAACACAAGAAATCGATCTGAAACAAATCGTTCAGTCATACATCATTATACAGATTATACAACTTATGGATGAAAGACAACCACCATTTTGCTTGACAGCAGAACGATTGAGTGGACGAGATTTGTCTACTTTTATTTTATATCGTCAACATCACCAACCTTCTCAGACAACACAAATCAAGGAAATCCGATTAATATATATAATCTTATTGGTTCTAACAAGCCTTAAACTGATGTCGGTTAATCTCATAGTCTTTTGATGTGACAGGATTCATTGAATATAAACATATCAGTCAATAGAATGTTGATATAGCTTCAGTGAGAATAATTAAAATGTACAATACCACATAAAAGTGGTCAGACGAACGAAAAAAAACCCCACAATTTGATTAAACTTGGGTCCACCAGAAAAATGACATTGTTAACTTTCCTCAATGGTACTTGTTCCCTTTCGGACTGAAAAGCCATATGAAGAACCTTTAAATTCATTTAAAGTTTTCCACTAGAATGTTACCTAAAATCTCTTCCAATCAGTGTTTACTCCAATGACTCTATAGTTGTCATATAACACTTTACTTTTTTGTGTACCCAAGATTGAGATTCAGGTCAAAGGAGAAATTAGGAGCACAATACATGTAATTCTAACGCTTCAAGATCGTGCATACCGGTGGAAATGGACAACGCTGCTATATTCCTCGTCGTTTGCCATTACTATCAGTGCTGACTGAAGGGAGATAAATCGCCTACATTCTTTTGTCACAAACAAAAATAACAGAAAGCTTAAGTTAGAAATGAAAAGAAACAAATATAGAAGAAATGATTTATTTAAATATATATCGAAATACAAGTTAGTTTATTAGTAATTGAAGAGTAACAAGTTACTTATGACTAAAAATTCAACTATGTTATACTAATATTCAATGGACTAAATCACGAGAGGAAATCGTAAACGATAAACATACAATTAGTCTTGGATCTAACTTGGCTTATTTTTGGCCATAATGGAAACATACAACTTTTCTCAAACTACATAAATGTATATGATTTTATGTTGGCGTGTAAAAGTCACAGAATGTAGAGTTTGTGGTCGGCGTATAAGCATGATGCGAAACGAACGGATGTCATTAAAAAAAAACAAGCATGTCTCATTTATCTTTAAGATGTTATCAACATTTCTCCAACATTTTTCTATTTTCAATTTGACAACTATTCAACAACATTTAACCCACAATTTGGAATTTTTTCAATCACATGACCGCAAGTTTCATGGCCAGTCTGGTGTTGAAACTAAAAGAATGTTGGAGCAAAGGCGGATTACCTACAGGCAAACTAAGCAGCTACCTTTAGGCCCGTGACAAATTTTGTAACAGTAAAAATTATCAAACAGTTGATAAATTTCCTCAGGCCCATCGAAAATTGTCCTACTAGGAGCGTAATGTGTGAGAATCGACTAAATTGTTCGAGCCCAATGGTGATGAATGCTGATATCGTGCATATGATTGATGCTAATGAGCTGATTTATCTGTTCCTGAAAAAAAAGATAGCAAACTTCCTGCCATAAAATTGGAATCACACCATGCCCACTCCCTAAAACGAGAGATTAGGCCCTCTACCATTCGTTTGCCTACGGCTCAACAAGTCCAAAATCCGCCACTGTGTTGGTGAAATGTTGATTATTTTTTTCATTGTATTAGTTGTATCACAATATATCAATAAACAGAAACATAAAAAATGTTTTCAAGTCTGAGAAGACTTAACACATAATGAACATTATATAACATAATTATAATGAATAAATTATAAACATTAATGAATAAATTATAAACATTATACACAATTTAAAAACTGAATCAAAATCTTATATACAACATTCTAAAAGTATTTGATCAATTTAAGACAAAATTAAGATAATCAAACATAACTAAACGTGCATTAAATCTAAAAGCTATTAAAACGGATACAGTTCTCTACGGCTCTGGTGTAAAAGTCCTCAAAATTTAACTAAATCATGTTGAGCATACTATCTTATAATTATAACAACCTTTTTCTACAGCAATTTTTATTCCCATTCACATTATTTCTATCCTTTTTCTATTCCCAAAATTCAAGTTCATTTACCTTATTTTTAAGTAATAGTAACACTATGTTTAGTAGTTAAAGACGTACAAACATATATTACAGTAGTGTAACCTATTTTCGTGTATATAAGGATTCAACACGGAATTTCGTCAAAGTTAAAAAAACGGAATTTTTTTTTATGTTTTAGATGTTTCCTCAGATATTCTACAAAATAATTAAAATTGGATTGTTTCGATTTTCTTTATGAATCTCTCACTTTGACCTATATTTCATGAGTAACCAACGCAAAATGCGTCACTATTCTCGTGTACAATGTTT
>NW_008709577.1:404140-566826 GCF_000327385.1 Lottia gigantea
CCAATTTTCTGTCCGATTTCTGAAGATAATGACTTCCTTATAGTTTAACCCATTTGTGGTTTCAGCAAATCTTAACAGATTATATATCTGGAATGTGTAATACATTAAATATCATACTTCCAAAGTGTAAACAAACTGTTATAACTTTACTAATCATCATCCGATCATGACACCCACGACTGATGTTTTTGCTGTTAAAAATGTCTTATACAGGAATCATAAATCATTCTTACCGATTTTACATAATAGTCCATGAGAAATGGTGTTCGTTTAGTTTGTGTGCCAATCCATACAGAGTTTTGTAGGTTTCTTCAGAAGATTTAAAACCCTCAGCAGCAAATTTTGAAGCCCTCAGTAACAACCTTTTTCTACAGCAATTTTTATTCCCATTCACATTATTTCTATCCTTTTTCTATTCCCAAAATTCAAGTTCATTTACCTTATTTTTAAGTAATAGTAACACTATGTTTAGTAGTTAAAGACGTACTACTTAATCAGCTAATGACAGATATTTACAGATTCTACGAATATAAAAACATATATTACAGTAGTGTAACCTATTTTCGTGTATATAAAGATTCAACACGGAATTTCGTCAAAGTTAAAAAAACGGATTTTTTTTTTTATGTTTTAGATGTTTCCTCA
The DNA here is from genome assembly GCF_000327385.1 of Lottia gigantea. NCBI lineage: Eukaryota > Metazoa > Mollusca > Gastropoda > Lottiidae > Lottia > Lottia gigantea. The sequence continues at coordinate 404,786 of NW_008709577.1, forward strand.
GATATTCTACAAAATAATTAAAATTGGATTGTTTCGATTTTCTTTATGAATCTCTCACTTTGACCTATATTTCATGAGTAACCAACGCAAAATGCGTCACTATTCTCGTGTACAAGGTTTGATCTATAAATAAGTCGAGAAAAAAACGTTGTATGGATGCCCAGTGATAAAATTAACTTCTCTTAGTATTTATCTTTAATAGGCTTATAAATAAGTCGAGAAAAAAACGTTGTATGGATGCCCAGTGATAAAATTAACTTCTCTTAGTATTTATCTTTAATAGGCCTATCAATTCATTATAACTAGTGACAATTCTTTAAAGAACCATGATTTAAAAAAAAAAAATAGTGACTGAAAAAATAAGATACGTAGCGTGATTTATTGCTAAAAGTCATTGAAACAACATAAGAATATAGCCCACTTTGTGTTCCATAGAATTTTTCTGCTGACACGGAATCCGCTAGTTGATCACGTGACTTCATTCGTTGGACTACATTCTAGCAGACGACTCATGGAATTCCGATTACAGATTGAGATTATTAGGAAATTCGGCCAATAAAAAATTGTGACGTTTGGTAATAATTTAAATCCGCCATTTTGTATTTGTCAAAGTATACATTAATACATTTTACCTTGCTTGAAACTACTGGATTCATTCTACTAGCTGTTATTGTAGTTTATCAAAACAAGCAAATGCGGAGGTCACGCGAGGAGGCACATGTACATTATTAATCATTTCCGGAAATGTACGAAAAATAGGTTAGCACGAACTTAGGTTACTTGACTGTATAAGAAGATAAAAGTTTTTGACCAAACGTTTCTATAATGTTCACAATTTAAAGTATACTATCAAAGTTTAGAGCCTGAACTAATTTCTCTAATTTAGAAATACCCATGAGTATATACTGTATGTGACTTACGGACATTATACGTCCAATTTCTTCGTCAACTAATAGCTCCGTTTATGATGCATTTATTGCCCTCTCGGTATTTTCCAAATGAGCCATCATGGCTTCCATAGAAACCAACCCTTTTTCAATATTTTCTTCAAAATTTTTCAATTCCTCAGATATTTTATGCTTGTCTCCCTTGTGTTTGGCCATAGAATTGGTCACAACCGTGTGAAAATCTATAGGAAGAGATATGATTGAAAATACGACCCCAAGAATAGACATACATTTGGCAGCGTCGCGGACCAGTCCGTAGGCTGAGCGACCAACAACAATAGCTACATCGGTGATTCTTGTGAAGCCGATCAGATTTTTGACTAGGCCTATCGTCTGATTTCCCTGTTCTGCGTTTTTGTTACGACTTAAAACATGAAATAAAAAATTACAATCTTCAAAAAGATGCTGAATTTTTTCCAAACATTTTTCGTCCTTTTCTAGCAACTTATTTATTAGATTTTCTTCCCTTTTACTAATAACAAAATCAGCAATTGAGGCACCAGATGCTACTAAAGTGCTAAAACCTCCGACCCCAGCACCAACGCCTGAAACTATAAGGGATGTGCCAAATGTAAAGAAAGATGCAGCGAATCCACCAATAACCAATCCAGTTCCAACAGTACCGGCGACTCCACCAGAAATCTTACAAATTTGGACATCACTGGCTAATTTATCTAACGCTTTTCTTTCCTCTGATAAAATTGTCAGCAGTTCTCGACGACCATGAATGCTTTTACTAAGACATTTCTTGGATTCTGAAACTTTGTACTTAAATCTGAAAAATCAAACATTTAACATTGAAAATATATTCTGCAATTGGCAATAATGACGGCCCGAGTTTTTTTCTAGGTTATTACGTCTTTAAGAAATTTAAAAATTGAAAACATATATAGTTATACGACCATATTGCGTTCTAAGGTTTTTGCAGCTTCTTTGCCACATGTGTACTGCACTTTTATACTGCTCAGATAGGAGATATTACAACGCCTTTGAGACGACCGTCTCGATCCCGTGGCATTCTCAACGCGTTCAAAAACAGATCGCCGAACATTGACGTTAGTTTTGAACAAATCCAAAACAAATGCTGCGACTCGGCGAATATGTGGCGACAATTGCATGATGTCTGATGTGTCCTACACGCTCATACCACGCTTATAGCGACCTAAACACGCTCTGAGCCAATTTTCTGTCGAAGTATTAGCGCAGTAAGAACGCCTTCCAGTATGGTGGGGCCATTAGATAGCAAATGTGATGAGTTTGAAGTAGGCGCACCAAGTTGTTGTTTTTTTTTTAAATAACTATTATGGAGACAGCATTTTCGATTTTTTGTTTTTTAAAATATATCAATTTTCAACTTGGCTTTGCTTTACCATTGAGATCTTGGATTCATATTCTAGCAGCATTGTAAAAGTACTGATTTCGATATCATATTAAAGACATTTTTCCAGTGTGGTATGAAATAAATGATATTTTACAGACAAAAAAAAATAAACGGTTTAGTGTTTCAAACTATGATCAGTTTTAACTTTCGGTGTAATTGATATAGGCTATGTCAACCAAACTTATGCAGATCGGTATCCTGCATCGGTTTATCTGATTTTGAGGAGCATAGAAAATAGAGAAAAATGTTGTACTTTTGATTTAGCTTTTTTGAAATTTTTTAAAGGCTTATATCTCATGACCTTGACCTTTGACCTTGACCACAATGACCTTGACTATCAGGTGATACTTTGACATTTGAAGTCCGACACCCGTTTTATAGCTGTCCAAAAACAACCAAATTTGACAATATGGACTGCTAAAGCACGTGACAATATTCACCTAGAGGGTTAATTCTTTAATTCTAAATGTGCTTTTCAAACAAAAATTTCAAATGAAAAACTGAAGTGATTTTTCTCTTTTTTTACAACTCGTATAAATTTCATTTTTTCTCAGATGTTTCAACTTTACAATTAAAAACACGTTGTTGCCTACGCCCAAACAGATGATCACACCCTTTTAATGACTTTGGATCAATACCGTGTGGAGGTTCTGCGTGTCGTAACTGCGATCATGTACCTATTCTCATTATTTTCAAATCAAAAACACCAGCTAAAATTTTCATTTCAGTGACCTACTTTCTTGCATTGACCAAAATGTAATATACCTAATTTATTTTTAACGTCCAATATGTTGGCGAAACTAAAAATATGTTGAGAAACCGCTTTAATGGCCATCACTACGATGTCGTACATGACAAAACAGACCGATTGCGAATCATTTTAACCTCCCCGACCACTCCATTGAAGACTTGGTAGTCGAGACTGTTGAGCCGATGCTTAACATTAAATCAAAACAGAAGATTATAGCGCAAGAGCTATTGGATGGACAAGCTGGACACAGTATATCAGAATCATGGTTTAAATCTACAGCACGGTAACCACATAATCCTCTTCATTACTACCTATAATCATAGTGCGACCAGTGAATAAACTCTATAAAGCTCTGCAAGAGAAATACCTGTTTATACCTAAACAGTTGTTACAGCCTTCAAGAAGAATAAAAATCTCAGTTTTCAACAACAGGATAATGAACGCTAATTGTGGGATTTTGCTTCCTCAAAGTCCCAGTTTGTTATCGAAATGTCAATTCTTTTTGTTATCGAAATTTCCACACCTGTTCAAGCAAAGGCTGCAACGCAACAGCTGCAGCAACATTTCTACATGTGTAGACCTTCTGTAGTGGCAACGGACATGTAGTTATTAAAAACTTCATTGCTTTTTGTCTGAGTAATCTAAAATAAATTGAGCAAAGACAGTTCAACGAAATGAAGACAATTGTATAGTCAAATTCTTTACTTTACTTCCGGTTTAAACCGGAAATCGGTTCTCACTTCCGGTGTAATTAATTTAGCGCGACGAAACTTATAAAAATCGATAGCCAACGTTATGAAAAAAAACGAAGAAGATAAGACGTTTGACCTTGACCTTTATTGGGTCAAAGTTCATTGACTTTGACTATCAGCTAATACTTTCATATTTGACATCTACTTCCGGTATTATGGATGTCCAAAAACAGCCAAATTCTCAACTTTGGACTGCTCTAGCACGTTACCTGCTCTTTCCAGTTATATACAATAATAGTTTTTTAATGCAAAATTGAAATTTTTTAAAAATTTAAGTCATCCATTTGGCCAATTTGTGTTAAAAGCTCAATTGTTTCAGCTTTATAGTTAAAAAAAAAGGAACGGGTTTTGGAAATTCCATATTTTCAATTTTTGACATTGAACTTGATTGACCTTGACCTTTTTAGGATCGAAGGTCATTGACCTTAATTATAGATTCATACCTTTGTAATTGAAGTCTAATGACAACTTCCGGTTAAATAGCCGTATGCATTTTGAAAACTTGACTGAATATCTCGTGACCTTGACCTTTGTTGACATTCCCTTTTACAAGGTCAGAGGTTGTTGATTGATACTTTCTGTTGTCTGACGTCTACTTCCGGTTTCATAACCTTCCAAAGACATAAAATGTCATAACTTTAGACAGTTCTGGCACGTGGCTTAATTAACCCAGAAGGTTGATTTTTTTCAGACTCTTGCAATTTGCCACATTAGCAAAGTCCTACTGTGTGCCACGTGTGGCTCTAGTTTTTTTTCGATTTTTACAGAGGGCACACAGCTAAGCCTTTATCAGCTGCAATTGTGGACCTTCTGTAGTGGCAACGTTGTTAATGAATATAAATTGGAACATTTTTGCCAAGTCGATATTTGCACATTACCAGAGACTCATTTCGGCCGAATTTTGCAATATTTGCTTTCTTCGATTAATTAAAATTTTTAGGCGCAAAGATAGATTATGTTATATTCGATGAAGAGTAGGTTTTAAGATTTATTAGCACACATCGTGAAGATTACAGAGAAAATATATGATGTAAACATCAGGAAAGCAAACCTAAGACTGACGGTTTATTTAAAACCCAGATTATTATGCACTTTTGAAATGGACACTGATAATCTGTCACAAAGTCTTTGAATCTAGTTGGTTACCTAATTCGTCTCCCATAACTGATAGTCCTGTGTTCTCTCTTCTTTTGAACTGGAACTGGATCTGACGGATGACGTTCAATTTCAGGACCACTGGCAATAATGAGATCAAAGTGTGGTAATCCATGTAAAAATATGTGGCATTTCTTCACTGCCCAGGCAGCACCGAGGGCTTCAATCTCGATCATGGCATACCGGTTGGTGTAACAAATCTAGAAGCAGCTTGAATTAGGCGACACGTTCCATCATCTTGAGTCTGTGTAAGAGCTAGGTCTAAACCATAAGCGTCTACTCTCAATTGGGATGGTTTTGATCGGTCGAAATAAGCTAAGACCGGAGTTGACGTTAGCAGTTCTTTGGTAGCTGTCCTCTTGTTCCTGATTCCGAACGAATTCGTTCTTGGGTTTCAGAGACGTAGTGGCTGCATAGCATCAGCTGTATCAGAGGGAAATCTGCTAGTTGATTTACCAATCCAAAAAATAAACGAACATCAGTAATATTGCCAGATCTTGGAAAGTCTTTCACGGCTCTAGTCAATTCTGGACTGATTTCATATCCGTTGGATCTCAAGATGTCACCGCAAAATTGTACTCAGTGTACACCAAATTGACAATGACAATGTCATCAACTATTTTGACGACTCCTTGTAGGTCGCGTCTATCGTAATGTTCCGATATGTTACTAATACCATCAGGTGCCTTGAGACAATTATACCGTCCAAAGGGAGTAATGAACGTGGTTAAATGCTCAGAGAGTTTATATTGCCAATAGCCTGTCAATGCATCTACTTTACTAAAGCTACTAGCTTCTTGTGATGGAATAGATGAGGCAGCTGCGTGAGGGGTAACTGATTGGTAACGCTCACGCACTATTGACTTGTTGGGCTTGGTAAGGTCTATACACATGCGGATATCTGTGGAATTCTTTTTTGGTATGACAACAATGGGGTGGCACCATTCAAAGGTTCCGTAACGGGACTGATGACAACTTGTTGCACTATATCATCCAACTTTTGTTTCAGTTTATCTCTAAGTGGAATCGGAATTCTGCGAGGTGTATGAACTGAAAAAGGTTTCGAATCTGAAGTCGACTGCATCTTTAAAGTTTCACCTTCCATGTCCTTAGGTTGATCATCAAAAACACTTGGATATGATCTCACCAATGTAGCCTTAAGTTCATGCGAAATTGTATTTCCATGCGACGTTACGGATTTGATCCAATCTACTGAGATGAGTCCTAACGTGCGTAATGTTGGTCGACCCAGTATAACACCAACCATACCTACATGACATAAATTCTCTGTTGTATGGCGTTGTTGTAGACTGTTATGCTGGCATCGAAGTATCCTTCACACTGTAGATTTTCATTATTTGCTCCAAGTAAGGGTCGATCTGGTGGAGATAGTTGTGCAGTGAGACCAGTAGATCAAAAAGTATCTGTTCCCAAAGCCGTGACGACAGACCCTGTGTCAAGACAGGCATCAAATGGTCGTTGGTTAATTCGGATGGTTACAATAAACTCATCATCACCATGACTGGATGTCCTTAAAATAGTGGATCGGATATATCTGACCGTCTGTACGCTTTTGCAGTGTGGACTGTTCTTGAAGTGACCCATACATTTACACATGGAACATGTTTTACCGTAGGCAGGACATTAACGTGGAGAGTGATTTTTAAACACTTTTTACAGTCATAAGTCCTGGGAGTTTTAGCTGTGGGTATATGAGATTTAATCTTGTAAGGTGGGTTCGCTTTAGTCTTGGCATTCTGATAGCGCGAGGCACGATTAATACCATTGCATCCTCCAATCTCGGAAACTTGCTGAGCTGAGCTGACGACTCCTGTGAACGGCAAATGTCGATTGCTTTTGTTAGAGTTAATGCAGAAGATTTGGCTAGAAGAAGTTTACGAACATCACTGCTGTTTATGCCTATGATGATTCTATCAGTATCACGTATGAGGCGATGCTGAAGATCCTCAAGAAAAATTGCAAGTTTTTAAAAGTTCCTTGACTTCCGTAAGAAAATCATCAAAAGTTTCATTCACTGCCTGTTCGCGAGTGTTAAAATGAAATGTTACTACAACTTCGTTGAGGTTTCCTTGGGCATAAATTTCTAGAGCATGCAATATTTAGTTAGCCTGTCTTCTTTGAGCATCTGTGAGTAAGAATTTTGATGATTCGTCTCTAAGGCCTCTTTCAATAAAGAAATTTATGTTGTTGACATCGGCATAAATATCCGAACTTTCTTTCCAAGTTTTGATATTTTCACCTGTCTACTGAAAGATCAACTTTGTCCGGTAGAAGGCCAAACTGGATTTTGTTGTGAAGAGGATAGGGAACGTTTATCTGTGGTACTTCAGCTTGTGGAGCGTCAGCATTTTGATTTTGTACATGGCCCGCCATGATTTCACAATAACAACAAATATGGCGTCGATTTTCCGATTGTTGTCAACAAAGTTTTTTCACTCAAAAATTAACTCACTTTTTTGTAAAATTGTACTGTCTTTTGGACGACGATGGCGTGTAAAACTGTCGCAGCGCCATGTTATGCTCGATGAAGAGTAAGTTTTAAGATTTATTAGCACACATCGTCAAGACTACAGAGAGACAATATTATGATGTAAACATTAGAAAAGCAAACGTAAGGCTGACGTAATCAAGCAAGTCTATCTCTTTCGACTAGGGAGTCAATCAAGGGAAGCAACTTAGTTCCATTGTCTCACAGATTACTAAATTAAACAAAATGGTACACAGTCAAATTTTTAGCTTCACTTCTGATTTAAACGTAAAATTGATTTTAACTTCCGGTTGAATAACTTCTAGTTTAATTTTAAAATCTAGACCGGAAGTGATTCTTTGGCCGCCATATTGATATGACACACTTGTGTATAACTCAAAATGGGGCCTCAGCGAAGAATTGGACGTGTATAATTTTTATGTGTATGTAATCTGTAAACGATTGCCAACAAATACTAGGAAGCCGATATTTGAATTTCACTTTTGCTTTTTTGCAACTTTCGGTTGAAGTTTCTATTAAGTTTTGTAATTTTGATCTCGTACGTGACCTTGACCTTTATAAGGCCATAGGTACTGGTATTGGATATATGTTATATTTGATATAAATATGATGATAGCTGGTATTTGATATAAATATGATAGCTGGTATTTGATATAAATATGATAGCTGGTATTTGATATAAATATGATAGCTGGTATTTGATATATGATAGCCAGTATATGATATAAATATGATAGCTGGTATTTGCTATAAATATGATTAAATATGATAGCTGGTATTTGATATAAATATGATAGCTGGTATTTGATGTAAATATGATTAAATATGATGGCTGGTATTTGATATAAATATGATAGCTGGTTTTTGATAAAAATATGATAGGTGATATTTGATATAAACATGATAGCTGGTATTTGATATAAATATGATAGCTGATATTGGATATAAATATGATAGCTGATATTTGATATATGATAGTGATATTTGATATATGATAGTGATATTTGATATATGATAGTGATATTTGATATATGATAGTGATATTTGATATATGATAGTGATATTTGATATAAATATGATAGCTGATATTTGATATATGATAGTGATATTTGATATATGATAGTGATATTTGATATATGATGGCTGTTATTTGATATAAATATGATAACTGGTATTTGATATAAATATGATAGCTGATATTTGATATAAATATGATAGCTGGTATTTGATATAAATATGATAGCTGGTATTTGATATAAATATGATAGCTAGTATTTGATTTTAAAATGATGACTGGTATTTGACATTTGATAACTGGTAATTGATATAAATATGATGACTAGTATTGGATATATGATAGCTGGTATTTGATATAAATATGATAGCTGGTATTTGATATAAATATGATAGCTGGTATTTGATATAAATATGATGGCTGGTATTTTATATATGATAGCTGATATTTGATATAAATATGGTACCTGGTATTTGATATAAATATGATGACTGGTATTTGATATAAATATAATTACTGGTATTTTATATTGATGATGGCTGGTATTTGATTTATGATATCTGGTTTTTGATATAAATATGATAGCTGGTATTTGATATAAATATAATAGCTCGTATTTGATATATGGGGGCAGGTATTGTATGGTAACTGATATTTGATCTAAGCAGAATAACCAGCAGTTGGTAAATGATTTATTCTTGTCTGGCTGTAGAAAATGATGATTAGCCTATTGTTTGGAGATGAATAACTACTGCATAATGATGACTTACTCAATAGTGGTGTTCAAGTTCTCTAAACGATTGTTCAGTTGAAGGATTTCTTCCTCTGCCTTTTCTTGATCCGCTTTCCTAGACCTTTCTATCTCGTTAATAACATCTTGATTGTATTGTTTTATCTGTTCAATACTGTGTTGTTTTCGTTTGCTTTCATCGTCCATTTGCTTCATAATTGCTTCTTTCTCATCTCGCATTTTCTGTAAATCTTTCTGGAACTGTACATTCTTCTCAAATTCTCTTTGACTATTGTTGATAGATTGTTTTAATTGTGACTCTTTCTGATGTTGCAGTTCAGCTTCCAGTTTGCTGTTTCTATCTTCAAGTTCTCTTTCTCTCTTGTGGGCCTCTTCCTACTGTTTACGCAGTTTCTCTTCAAATTTCTTCTCTGCGTCAGCCAATAATTCATCTGTGTAGTGTTGTTTCTTATTCTGTAGAAAAACGTCTTTAATCATCTGTAATAAACTATCTACGCTCTCAGTAACTACTTCAAGAGATGCCCAGTTGTTAATAGCCATCTTCCCTTGACACTGGCTGACAATAGATTTCAGATCATCGCCTGCACTATAAATATGTCTCGAGATCTACTTTAGAGAAATCAAGAGTATCTTTTCCTGTGAAAACAATGATTTCCAAACAAATCTTTCAGTAATTCAACAGTTTCCAGTTCTTGGATAGTAAACCGACCGATGGATAAGACAAAAATAAAAATATGTGGACCTGGTCTGTTCTCTTTCGCTGTTCTCACGAGAATTTTAGCTGTTCCCATGTTGTTTGTAGAAGTATCAAAAAGGCCTGGAGTATCAACAAGAACAAGTTTATAATATTCGTCGAGCATCCGTTCTGCTCGCGTAAGTTCTTTTGTGCAGGACTGAGCCCCTACTTTGGAAGAAAATATATCTTTCCCAAGAATGTTGTTACCTAATAAACTTTTACCAACTCCAGTCTTGCCTAACATAACAACACGTATTTCTTCTGTCATTGCTAAAAATAAATCGAAATTAATCAATTATATAAATAAAACTGCTATATGTGAAATATAATCGAATAGACTACACCATACATATTGGCATTGTACGAAGGGAAACCTTACCCCTGGGGTGTAGCCATGCGGTGCACGGAGACTTTAAAGAAATTATCTTATTTTGATGGACTCATTAAAGGTTAATGATGCGGTATTTCGGGTGTGAATTTTTATTTATGTAAATGTCTTAATTTCTATCTAAAAATTGGAGTATCTGAAAGTTGTACTTCTTGTCTCTGACACCGAGACATCTTTTGTCGCAGTATTCGCATTCAGCCCAAACTTCGCAAATGTTGCCGGTTAAGATGTCAGTCCTTTCGACCGAGTCAATGTTCAACTCACGAACTAATGAAAATTGATGAAGTTTGTGCCGAATGCCTTACTACCATGTTCTGGGACAAACCTCATGGCATTGATCTGTTCTTGATTAGCCATTTACATATTGGTCATCCGATTCGCTTATTATTAGTCATTTATGTCCGACATTTCACAACTATTTGTCAAGTGATAGTAATATTGCGATTTGAATATTATAGTCCCTGGCTTTAGAGCTTTTAGGGGGACAATCTAACACTTACTTGAACGTGACTCGCGGTTGACCAATCATAACTCTATATTAATTTTGAATACATTTACAAACTAAATAAGTTTACAAACTTTTGTAGTCCTGAACGACTATGCACTGATAAGCGTACAACCAGAATCACATGATCACGTGACGATTATAATTATAAGTTATAATTTCTGTGGGACCAATAAAAATAACCCTAATTAACCTAAAGACTATAATCTAAGAGTCTTAGTACTATTTAATGTTGATATTTAAATTCATGCAAATTATTCATTGCATCAAACGAACACTAAAATCATATTGCCCAATAAAGGCTAAAGTATTCATGACACACCCCTTAATGGCAGTAAATTGATGCATCATTTTAATTCAACCTAATCCTTCATATTTTTATTTATTTAAATATATCAAATAATTAGTGGCATCTCTTTTACCCATTCAAATATGATGAAATAATATTCTAACCTTTTCTCAGAACGTCCAACTTGAGCAACTTTCTCACCTTGTTGTATATACGTGAATGAAGCTGGATACTTAAGGACGTAATTTATAATGATAAAGGGCCAGATCAAAGAGCGTCATAATTAATGTACAATAGAGATAAAATACTGTTTAAACTAAAGAGCGCAAATAATGTAATAGAGTGCAGGTGTTTTATGTCAGACATGAATAAATAAGGTTTCCTGTTAAACGCATGACATGGTCATTTGAGAAAATGTCAGCGATGAGGCTTGTCCTACAAATACGCAGGAGAGATGTTCTCTACTTCCTGGGTATGGGATTAGTCATGGGATTATGTCGAAAGATGAGGGCGTGGAGGAATCCACGCTCTCAGTACTGGTGGGTTACGATTGTGAAAGGATCTCCAGATGATACAATGTGGGTAGAGAATTTTCGTATGAGAAAACAAAATATTCTATTTTCTCTGTGAGGAAATTAAACCCTATTTGCCAACTAAAGAGTTTTATGTCAAAGACCCCATTGAGTTGGACCATAGGCCCAGCATAGCTGTGTACTGGCTAGCTAGTTCTGCAGAGTTTTGGAACCTGTTTGGTGTATCTAAATGAACTGCATTTTCACGACCACATATTCTCCTAGAGTATATTTGCTTACGTAAGCAAAAGCGTTTACACGACCACTTTTACTTATGTGAGTATATATACTTACGTAATATAAGTAAACGTGGTCGTATAAACGGGGCTTTAGATGCGGGTCGTATTTACCTATCCTAGTTGTGAATCTTGTTGATCGTGTATACTGACCCTGGTTGTGATTCTTGTACACTTACCCTTTGTATACTTACCATAACTGCGGATCGTGCTTACTTACCCTAGTTGTGAACCTTGTATACTTACTCCAGTTGTTTCATCTTGTATTCTTATCTTAGTTGTTGATCTTGTATAATTACCTTAGTTGCGGATCGTATATACCTAACCCAGTCGTGAACCTTGTATACCATCCCAAGTCCATTGATCGTGTATACTGACCCTTGTTGCAGATCGTGTTTACCCACCCTCGTTGTGAATCTTGTATATTTACCCTATTTTACTGATCGTGCCTACATATCCTGTGGGTAAACTCAGCATAGTTAGTGGATATTGTATATTTGTATATTGGTGAATCCTGTATCTTACCCATGGTCCCTGTATGCTGGTTCTAATAACCTTGTATATTTTCCTTAGTAGTGCATCTTGTTTATTTGATCTTAAATCAAATTCAAATCACTGTCTGCTCCCCAAACTATATAAGATAGCTTGCCAGGCAAGGTAATAATCGCCCACTGGCAGCTTTGATTTTGAATAAAAATATTTAGAAGTACAGTAACAATTACCAGTATGAAATATTCAACCTTCAGTTATACACTTCTTTTGAACTCTTTAGGGCGATACTAAATAATTTTGAGATTGAGTTATTGCCCAAGTTCTTGAAAACGTGTTCAATCTTTAGTTCGTGAAATCTCTAGAAGATTAAGAATAACTCATACTAAATATTTTTCGATTTTTCTGATTTTCAATAGGGTTCATTCTAGGGTGATTACAAACAACTATATTAATTTTCGTCGAAATCAGTCAAGAATTGTGCCTTGTAGAGTGTTTACGAGCAATTGTCGACGGACGGACGGACCAACGGACCGACGCACTGACATGGGTGATGGCAATATACGTCCCCCATTTTCATGTGGGCGTATAAAAATAATGTTTAAACTAAAGAGCGCAAATAATATCATAGCAATTGTAGGCAAACTATTGCCTGAGAAGTGTCTATTGTGCTTTGCCCCAAAATAAGTACTGTTAGTCTTAAAATGTCTTTGCTTTGATAAAAATATAAACATAAGCACACATTATGTCTTCAAAATTTGTTTTTACAGTGACCCATTTTCAGCCAAAACTTTTTAATTTTAATTTAAATCTATGGTTTGTTGTTGCAACTGGATTCAAATTCACTCAACACGAGACAAGTTCTATAGGACTTCTTCATAATATATGCAAGCATCTCGCAATCGCTATGATACGAACTTTTTATACAACATTTATATTCCTCGTCTCTTGCCATGTCTATCAGTGCTGACTGAAGGGAGATAAATCGCCTTCTTTAATTACTATTGTCAGAAACAAGAATAACAGAAAGCTTAAGTTAGAAATGAAAGGAAAAAAACATAGTTACATGCATGCAAATGATTTTTTTAATACATGGTTTGGTAATTGAAGAGTTACACATACCATTTTACTACAAATTCAACTATATGTGTTGTAATGCTAATTTAAATAAGCTAAATCAAAGAAACAATCTAAAATGGTTAACATAAAATTTTACATAGACTATGATAATAAACCGAAACAATATAAAGCTACTATGCTTATTGGGATTTTGTTATGTTAAGGGCAATAACCAAGTTAATGTCTGAAAATTTTATAACTACATAAATTCAGGTCATATCAAAATATGTAGAATAGTCGGCGTAAAAATGCATTATTCTAAAACTGAAATGAAATGGAATCAACGTCCTACTTTTCTGTTTTTTGAGCTAATGGAAACGGACAACACCATGAAGAGACAATGGGGGAAATTTTGCCAGGACAGCCGCATTATCCTGCTCTTTTTTGATTGCCACCTGTCGAGGATCTTTAAAGGTATACAACCTCTTAGGATGACCAAAAAATTAAACCAAAATAAGTCTTTGTTCATCAGTGGACTTAGAGTCCCAGTTCCATAAAACTAAGTAATAATCCATTAAACTAACTTATTTTGAAACACGCGTTTTTTTTAATAATTGCTCAGTTTAATTAGATAGAGATTGTATTGTTTAGTCATGTCACTTGGAAAGTCAAAATGATGAATATATGCTCATATTGGCGAAGTTTGAGACTTTAATGTTTATAAGAGGTATATATCGTATTTCTTTAACGTAAGCTTATACAGCAGACGCGACCTCGGTTTAACTGTTCAATCGGAACATATATATATCAGACCCTGTCACATATATCACGGACGGGGAAACTGGGTTGAAAAATCTGAAGGTATTATCTCGACCTATGTGTTGATTAAAAATTATTCCAAGCGAATGGATGCCAGAAAGGCTGTAATTAATATGTCTCAATTATCTAAACTTTTCATGTAGCCTACAGGTGGACAAAATTAAGATTAAATTAGTCGTTTTAGATAATAAATGACGTTTTTTGACAAAAATAAAGTATAAACCAAATGGTCTACTAAAAGCTCAATTTATAATACATTAATTTTTCTCTCGGCAATTTCAAATTCAGCCATCATGTCTTCCATAGAAACCAATTCTTCTTGAATATTTTCTTCAAAAGTTTGCAATTCCTCAGATATTTTATGCTTGTCTCCCTTGTGTTTGGCAATAGAATTAGTCACAACCATATGAATATCAAACGGAAGAGATATGACTGAAAACACGACCCCAGCAATAGCAAAACCTTTGGCAGTTCCACGAAGCACTCCAAAGGCTGTGCGACTTGCATCAACAGCTACGTCGGCAACTCTTGCAAAGCGGATCGCATTTGTGACTATCGTTTTAACTGTCAGTGCCACGGTTTTGGCAATATTTAAAACATAAAGTGAAATCTTCAAATCTTCACAGAGACTCTCAAATCTTTTTATAAGTTTTGCATCCTCTTCTAGAAAATCATTTATGAGTTTTCGCTTCTTTTTACTAATAACGGAATCAGCAATTGAGGCACCAGATGCTACTATAGCGCCAGAAGCTCCAATCCCAGCACCGACGCCTGAAACTATTAGGGATATGCCAAATGTAAAGAAAGCTGCAACAAATCCACCAATAACCAATCCAGTTCCAACAGTACCGGCGACTCCACCAGTAATCTTACAAATTTGGACATCACCGGCTAATTTATCAAACTCCACTCTTTCCTTTGATAAAATTGTCAGCAATTTTTTACGACCAATGATAATTTCATGAAGACATTGCTTAGTGTTTCTGATATTAACTTTTAACCTGAAATATTTAACATTTATCATTGATTCAGTTGAGAGTAAAGAGTTGAAAAGATAGCTTTGGCAACTTTGATTTTAAATAAACAGATTTGGAAGTACAGTAACAATATTACCAGTATGAAATATTCAACCCTCAGTCTTCACTTCTTTTCACCATTTTGGGGCGATACTGTATAATATTATCAAGTTTCGTCAAAATCTGTCAAGAATTGGGCCTTTTAGAGTGTTTACAGGCTAAAACTTGAACGCATTTTCAAGAATAAGGGCAATAACTCATAATAAATATTTCGCGATTTTTTTTATTTCGATAGGGTTCATCCTTGAGTTATAACAAACATTTACACCGAATTTCGTCAAAATCTGCCAATAATTGAACCTTCTAGAGTGATTACAAGATAAAATTGAACGCGTTTTTAAGAACAAGGGCAATAACTCATACTAATTATTTTTCGATCTTTTTAATTTTAAATAGTGTTCATTCTTGGGTGATAACAAACACCCACACCAAGTTTCATCAAAATCTGTCAAAGAAATAATGTATAATACCTCATAAAAAGATAGCTTGCCAGGCAAGGTAATATACACCTACTGGCAGTTTTGAATTTAAATAAAAATATTTGGCAGTACAGTGACAATTACCAGTATGAAATATTCAACCTTCAGACATCCACTTCTTTTGAATTGTTTGAGGCGATACTGGATAATATTACCAAGTTTCATCAAAATCTATCCAGATTGTGTCTTCTATAAGGGTGTTTACAGGCTTAAACTTGTACGCGTTTTTAAGAACAAGGGCAATAACTCATACTAAATATTCTTCTGATTTTAAATATTTTAAATAGGGTTCATTCTTGGGTGATAACAAACATTCACACCAAGTTTCATAAAAATCCGCCTAGAATTGTGCCTTCTAGAGTGTTTACGAGCTAAAATTCGAACGCGTTTTGAAGAACAAGTGCCATAACTCGTATTCAAATTTTTCGACTTTTTTGATTTTCGATAGGGTTCATTCTTGGCCTGAGGACGACGGGGGAAACACGTCGAAACGTTGCATAAAACTTTAACCAGTGATTGTTGTTCCATAAAGCTGTGTCTATATAAATTATCATAAAATTGAAACTTTAACAAGGTCTCATCAACATACACATTCTTTCATTAAAATTGAACACTGTAGTTTCTATGATCAATCATGTTGTTATAAAATCTAATCAATATATACACGCATACCAAGTTTTATCAAGATCAGATAAAAACTGTAGCCCCTATCGTGTTTACAAGCTAAATTTACGAAAGTCAAGGGCAATAACTAAAAAACCGTTCATCCAAAACGAGCCAAATTCAAACTTGACCGAGATCTTATCAATGTATACATGCATACTAAGTTGCATCAAGATCGGAAGAAATCTGTATCCTCTTTTGTGTCAGTAGTATATGTGTTTTCTGATATAGCGCATCCAGTTTGATCCGGTTTTTGAGATGGCAGGTATATGTCTTTTCGGATATGACGCATTTCACTTCTGCGCAGCTTTTTCAATGCGTCATATCCGAAAAGACACAATTAAAATGTATTATAACAGACTTTCCCCAAACTGTTAAAAAATGTATTATAACAGACTTCCCAAACTGTTAAAAAAATATATCATAACAGATTCCTCCAAACTGTATTATAAATTACCCCAAACCACAGACAAGAATCACTAAAAAATAATACAGTATAAAATAACCGCATTAAAAATGTCTTTAATTTTAAAACACGAAAAAAAAAAATTCGAAGGAGACGATTTCTTCTCTGCGCTAACATCTCTCATCCCCAAAGTGGCCAATTTTGTCTCAAACAACAAATTTCCTCCTTGTATTAAATCTTTCGTATTAAAAATATATAGTGTTTATTTCATTATTGAACAAATATGTCTTTAATAAATGTCCATCCTCCTAAAACGTATTTCGGTGCGGGAGACAATCAAATGTCATTGGGTTCTCTTCCTGGATTCCCATGGGCAAAATATCCCGGAGAAAAACATCTCCCAGGGCACAATTATATAGGTCCAGGCACGAGATTAGATCTGTGTTTAGACGAAAATGATAATCCAAACCAGGGGAAGAACCCGTTAATAGAGTTGACGCAGCAGCGCTCCAACACGACATACTGTACAGAAACAAAGACGTAACATTCAGACACCAAGCCACTTTCAAAGAGAAATTACAAAGGGCTCTTATCATAAAACTCTTGAAGGCAAAATTGAAATTGGGTATGGGCATAGCAGACGAGATTCACAAAGAATTTCGAGAAAACAAACATTACCTCAAAGTCAAAGTTTTTGATAAAGATGAAATTTGGTCAGCCGATTTAATCAACATGCCAGTCGAGAGAGGGTACAAGTATTGTTTGACGGTGATCGACATATACACGAGATACGCTTGGGTCTTTCCCTTGAAACACAAATCGGGTCTGACTGTCAAACAAGCATTCGAAACCATAATGAAACAATCCGACAGACGACCCCTAAAGTTGTGGGTTGATAAAGGTAGCGAATTCTACAACAGAAATGTGAAATCTCTGGGGTTTGAAATTTACAGCACGCATAACGAAGGTAAAGCCGTAGTGATAGAAAGATTCAACAGGACTCTTAAAAGCAAATTATTCAAGAAATTCACGGAATTGAAATCTCAAAAATGGCTTAAAATATTACCAGTTGTTGTTGACGAATACAATAACAAAATACATTCGTCTATAGGTGTGACGCCATCGCAAGCCTCTAATAACCTGAATATCATAAAGTCCGTCAACACTCGAAACAACTTTGAAAACGAGTTTAGCAATTTGAATATTAAACCCAAATTCAAAGTTGGAGATCGAGTTCGTATTTTTAAATATAAATCATTGTTTCAGAAAGGTAACGTCGGCTATTGGACTAACGAGATATTCATCGTTGATAAAATAAACAACACATCACCTCCCACGTATGAATTGATCAATCAAGACAAAGAAAAAATCATAGGAAGGTTTTATCAAAATGAACTTCAAAAAACTGACTTTTAAAAATGAATCTCGAAAATGAAGATTTAGATGAAAGGTTAAGAAATTTAGATGTCGACAAGCATTTACGCTCTCTTAAATTAAGATTTTTTAAATTTGAATGTAAATTTATCTTCAAAATATTATTGAATGTGTTTTATCAGAATGTTATACAAGTTTTTTCAAACACAAACTACGTATATATTTTGTCAATTGGGTCTTCAGCAATACTTACCGCCTACTTCGAAAAACACCTAAAAAAAATCAACTTAAAAAATGAATGCATTTCTCGATAAATACGGAAAAGACACGACCACAAACTTTCAACTTGTGAAATGGGCCAAGGAGTTGAACATATCGCCGTTTTATTATTGCATGCGAGATGAAATTGATGAACTGAAATACAAAAAAGGTAAATTTTACGCCATCACAAACATTCATACTTCGGATCAAAAAGGAGTTCATCACTCTGCTTTACACAAAGATTCTTCGAATAACTTTTATTTCTTTGATTCTTTCGGTCTAGAACCGACAGAAGAGATAACGAAATTGACTAGCAAACCAATCAAATGTTCTACGTTTCAAATTTAAATGCCAGGACAAAAGATGTGTGGACAGCTGTCGCTTTGGGTTTTATATCGGTTGAGTTTGGGAGAAAAGTTTGAAGAAATTATAATAAATTTAACTCAATAAAAATGGCAAACAAGTTTGGATTAGGGTCTTTACCTCTAGAATCTAAAAATCCCATGACGGCGTTTATAAAAAAAGCGAAACCTTTTTTCGTGGATCAAATCGGAGACACCTTACAAGGGGATATCGATATGAACAATTTCAAAATAACTAATTTAAAGTTTCCAGGAAACGATAACGATGCCGTGAACAAGAAATATTTACTGGATCAAATAAACGCAATTCAAATAGATAAGGACCATGTTGAAAATAGAATAAATGACGTGAAAAGATACCTCAGACGAAATATTAAAAATCTTGTGGACGAACCCAAACTACAACAAGAGTTAACGAGTTTGAAACGTCTTATTCAAGTGGATAAAACAAGTCAGTTGCAAAATTTAATATCTAAATTAGACGATAAGATTACGAATGTAAAAATAGACGTCCAACGTTTAATAGACAACCCAAATGTAAACGAGGATAGATTGAAACGAAAACTAACCGCTTTGGAAAGAAAACTTGGCGAATTGCTAGCAGAACTAGACAAGACCGCGGACAAAACCGAGTTACAAAATTCGATATCCGATTTGAACGAAAAGATCGCGAAGCAAAAATCAGATGTTCAAGATATAATTAACACACTTCCCATTGACAAAGATACGTTGAAACGACAATTGACTGCTTTGGATACTAAAATCACGGACGAATTAGAAAAAGAAGTGGGTGTGATTAAAAACTTTCTTCAAAATAAATTTCGAGATGATATGAAAAATTATATTAAAGAACAGGCCAATCTTTTGGTATCTAGAATTCATGACGATTTTTTGAGACAAGAGAGAAAGTTGACCAAATTAGAAGCAATTGTCACGGACAAATCGTATTATTTCAATCTTCCATTCGAAAGTGACACTGTCTTCGATGAAAAAGACAAAATTTATAAATCAAACAAATACGGATTCAAAGCAGAAATAAAAGTGGGTACTCTCGCATACGGAGAACCTAAAAACGTATTCTTTTCGAGGTAATTGTCTGATTCAAATAGAGTTTCCCATGAAGGTTAAAGTCAATAAAGTAGTCTTCAAACAAACCGGTAATGCCGTCAAACATATTTCATTATTCAATGATGGTAATTTGGAAGAGAATATACGTTTGATTGATAAAAGGGATCAGGAAATTGAAACGAAAAATGGTAAATATGTAGACACCTTTAAAATGGAAGTAGAAAATGATAAGGATATCATTCGAATCAAAGATTTAGATATGATATTGGAGACGGAAAATCCACCATCAACCAACATTGCCAAAATTCCACGACGCTTACACGTACACGGAAAAATAGAATCGACCAGT
This sequence comes from Lottia gigantea, assembly GCF_000327385.1. Taxonomy (NCBI): domain Eukaryota; kingdom Metazoa; phylum Mollusca; class Gastropoda; family Lottiidae; genus Lottia; species Lottia gigantea. Next base: position 425,178 of record NW_008709577.1, read on the forward strand.
CACGAGTTTTTACGAACAACAGACTTTGAATACGTAAAACTATATTTCGCTTTAGGTGAAAAATACACCTCGATCAATGTTCATAAAAGTCAACAAGAAAGAGAGTTTATAGTGCATTTATCGTTTGCCGAAGACTCCATCCTTGAAGGTGGTGGTTTTATTTTTAGAGCCAAGATAAACATCGAAAAAGAAAAAATAAAATATTCCTATCATCTTAAAGAGGACCATACGAAAAAAGAAATGTTGTTAGTACGCGTAAATGTTTTTACTTTTAATACCCGCAAATATAATAATGCTAGGCCAAACAAGCGCGCTCTATACGATATTCCGTGGTTCCATTTATCGGAAATTCACTTAATTTAACGACTTAAAAAATGGAACTCGAAAGCAGACAACAATACATGATAGACAAACAAGAAGAGTTGAAAATAAAGTTGAGACAGTGCAATACATGCAGGAAAACATGGAGTAGAATCGATTCTTTTTTCAAGCAGCGAGCACAGTTCTAACAGTAGGAGTAACGGTGGCAACGGCGGTGACTGGTGGATTAATGCTTCCGGTCATCGTCCCAACCATATTGGCTGCATTAACAGCCATTCAAACGACTTCTTGTGGTCTCATCACTTTAGGTTTCACGAGCAAAAAGAAAGCTCATTATAAAAAGAAAATGGATATCTTGAATATGTATCTTAATCAATTGTACATCTTTTTCGAAAGATCGAGAGAAGACAAGAACATATCAGTTGAAGAATTACAAGAATTCAATGAAATTCTGGACAAATTCCATACAGAAATATCAACGGTCAAAATAAAGAAATAATCAAAAATATATACTTAAAAAAATATGAATAAAATCGAACTTGCAGACGATGAAACATTGATAGAAAACGCCCTATTTTCCGATGTTATCAAGGCTATCTCTGATAAATTTAAAACATTCAAAGGACAAATTAAAATAGATGGAGAGATAGTCGAGGAAGGGAATCACAGACAATACATGTCACTCCTCGGTTTCAATGCCAAAACCTTTCACAATATCTTTTCAAATATGGACAAAAAATCCGATGCTTCCGATTGGTATTTTACAGGAAAAATAATTTTAATGAAAGACAATTTCCAAGAAATCAAAAGATCGAGAGTTGGCAGAGGAGGAACTGATCTACTAAAAAAGATCAATGAATACGAAGGCGAAAATTGTTACATACCTACAGATGGTCACTGTTTTATCAGATGCGTCAATCGTGTTTTAAACGAAGACTACACGAGAGAATTTCAAGAATATATCAACGGGTTTTCAAAAGCAAATAGAAAAGGAGTGATGACTTGCGCTAGAATGAAGGAATTCAACAAGAAATTCAACACTTCGTTTCAAATTTATAATCCCAAAAACAGACATTTTCATCCCAGAGACGTTCACGAAGAATTAGATTGGGTTTTTTACTTACACAACTCGCATTTCTGTCTGATTAGAAGCCAAAAAAGTTTGGGAATTGAAGAAATAGAAGACAATTACGAACAGGTGTGGAAAACGTGTAGAGACGATAACGCAGTAACACAGGTTTCACCTCTCAAACTAAACGTGCTTTCGAGTATGAGTGATGATGTGTTATTCGCTTGGGATTGCGAAACGTATTCAGAAAAAGACACGCGAAGAGCAATTCCTTATGCCTGCACTTTAATTAATTTAGAAAAACTAAGAAAAAAGTTAGAAACGATAAAAAATATCTTTCCAAATATAAATCCTACTGATAATCTTCCAGAAGAATTTTATGATAAACTAATGAATGTAGTAGAACTATTTGTAGGTACAGATTGTATAGATCAAATGTTGTAATATTTAGGTCAATATGATAGAAAGAGATTGATATTAATTTCTCATAACGGTAGTGGATTCGACAACTGGGTCGTGCTTAAAAATGCAAAAAAACTAACGCATTGCCCTTTAAAAACACCCAGAGGAATTCTATATTTTCCTTTATCTAATCCATACACGGATGAAGATTTACAGAAAAAATGGAAAAGACAGAAAGAAATAAAGGGTAATTATTTACAACATATTAATTTCACGTGTTCCTATCAACACGAATCCTCTAGTTTGGCTGCATGGGGAAATTCTTCCAATTTTCCCGCGAATTTGAGAAAGATTGCCGACGTAGATATCGCTAAATACACGCAAGACAACTGGGAGGAATTGAGACACGAATGGGAACCTTACGCCAAGAGAAACACTCTCTGTTTGGGAGCTTGTTTGATAAAATACAACCAAGTCACGAAAGAAGTTGTAAACCAGAATATGTCCAATAATCTAACGGCTCCATCTTTATCTTTAAAGGGTTGGTATTATTTATATCATTACGATAAAGAAATGGTGGAAGAAGAATGGTATGAAACTACTAGAATGGTTGCGAAACATACCGAAAAAGAAAACGTAGAAAAAGTTTATTCGCACACTAATCCTTTTATAAGAAATTTTATCAGACGATCTATTAAAGGAGGAAGAGTTTCGGCAAATAGAAAATCATTTGAAACGAACAAAATGGATGAAATTTGTAACGTATTAAAGGAATATATTTCACAAAGTGAAACACGAAGTGACACAGAAAGTAATAACATAATTGATTTATTCAAAGAATACAGTGCAAGCACAAAAGACAAAACGGAGGTTCATTCGAGACTTAAAAAAATAGAATGTACTAAACTAATGGCATTTGATGCTAACGGTTTATACGCTTCCGCCATGTCGGATTTAGACAGTGAATATCCGAGAGCGGAAAGTGGAAGACCGTTTCTACCAGAAGAAGAAAAAGAATTTGTGAAACTCTTCAATAAACAAAAATTCAGACCTAGAACAGATATTTTAACAGTGTGGTTTGACTATCCCAAAAACATGTTCTTCCAACCGATACCAGCTAAAGATAAAATCACTTTCACGAATAAAGAAGGTAAAAAGGAAACTGGTAACAAAATCAGGTTCAGAAATGGTTTCTGTCACGACGTTTTAACATCGGTCGATATTCAAGAAATAGTGAAAGCCGGTGGACGAATTATTAGAATATTAGATGGTATAGTTTACGAAGAAAATTTTAAAACTCCACCCTATAGAGATTATATTTTAATTTTGAGAGATTTAAGAAATAAATATAAACGAGAAGGTAATATCGTGGGTAGTAACTGCATGAAATTATTAGGTAATTCCTTGTATGGTAAATCAATTCAGAAAGATATATTCACAACTAGACATTTATGGAATGAAGCAACTTTACAGGCCAACTTTGATTCACGTGTTAAAACCTATGAGAAAATTAATGATACTCAATATATTGTTGAAACAGAAATTGAAGAAAAAGAGATTACTACCGAAGACAGTAAATCTACACGACTAACGCCTAGTCATTTGGGATCATTCGTTTTATCTCACAGTAAAAAAATAATGAACAATTTCATTCACGTCATAAATGGATTTTATAAACCCGAAATATACTATACCGATACCGATAGTTTGTACATTTCATCCAACAATTGGAAAAAACTAAACAGAGCTGGTTTGGTCTCCGAAAAAGACTATTGCAAAGGTAAAAACGATTACGGTGACGGTGGAATTATATTTGGTTTATATTTAGCACCAAAAGTCAAATACAACATCGTTTTGACTTCTGATGGTGTTTTAAAAGAAAAGAAAACGTTTAAAGGTTATTCTAATGATAAGATAAGTGTAGAAGATTACGTTCAGTTAGCAAGCGGGCATGATGTGTCGAACGAATTTAATAAACCATGGGAAAAAAGTTTCACCAATGGAGTAGTTATTCCAAATGATAAACAAACTAAAGTTTTTAGAAGTTATTTGAATAATGTTAAAAGAAAACCACCAAACAGTGAAGGAATTATGTATCCTTACAACGACAAAGATGAGTATAGTTTTGATGAAAACTATGAATTTGATGATTTCAATTATCTTACTATTCAAGAAGAGAATGAAGATTGTTTTAAATGAAGTTGAATGACAATTTCTTCGTTGCCAAAGTCTATGAACCTGTTTTTACCGTCTTTGATTTCCAGATTTATATCTTTGATCATGAAAGAATTGACTGGTAAATAGGTCGTTTGAGACGGTTTCTCTATAATTCTGTATCCGATCGGCACCTTAAAAGTCGGTATGCTGTATATGATTTGGGGTTTGTGCTTGTTGAAAAATCCACCGTTGATCAAATTACAGTGAATGTTGATCACATCGATGTCGTTCTCGATGTTGGCCTTGTGCGGCGCCAATGTCGATTGCGCGTATATTCGTTTATCGAACCCTAGTAACGCATTCAACGAATTTTCTACGTTGAAATCGACTTGAACGTTATTTCTCAAGATCAGTTTTATTTTGTTCAGATTCAAATTACCTTCGAATTCGATATTGTTTTTGCCGTTCACGCTCCCTGCGTATTCGGATAGGTAATCGTTGATGGCCACGTGTTCGTAGCTTCCCGCTAGTAAGCTTATGGTTTTGAACGTAACTCCGTTATGCGTCGATATTTTTAGTTGATTGTTTTTTTCGTTGATGTTTCTAATGGAATTGTTAACGGAGAAATACTTTAATCCCAGTTCGTATTGTTTATTGCGATCGAGTTCATACTCGTAGTCTACAGACAATTTGATGTCTGATTTATTCGAGGTGATAACGAACAATTGTTCTTTATTGGACATTTTTAATGACGTTTTTATAGTCTTTTTTAGTGATGATTTTTTTCTCCAAAAGCCGTTTTAATATGCCATTGACTTCGTTGTATTGTCTGTCCGATCGATGACCTTCTTTCATGGCCGCTAATATTATTTCTAATCTATTAAGCAATTCTTTATTGTTGTCGGATAAAAACGTTATACCAGATGCCACCATATCATCGAATTCGTCTATTTCTTGTATGATTGGATAATCTTCTGCATAATCATCTACATCCTCTTCATCTTGCTCAATAACTTTTGTTATATATAAATCAACTTCTTTCAATCTTCTTGTTTCGGGTCCTGACTTTCTGATCGCATGTAGAAATTTTGAGTATGCTACTAAATCCTTGTAATCGGCAATTTCAACATCCTCGCCATTCATTAAATCTATTAACCCTCTCGTTAATGTAAATATAAAGTCTTTTGTGTCGATTTTGAATTGTGGTGAATTTCCACTAAATTTTATTCTAAAACCATTAAACAACAAACCCTCATCATCAACGATTGGTGAAATGCTTTTTGGTAAATCTGGGTCAGGGTTTGAAAAAAGACGTTTTATATCATCTAATGTCTTAATTATAATACCATTATATTCAATCGCTTTGGGTTCTATACGAGGGGTGGGTTCTATAACGAGTCTCTTTTTAATATCTTCTTGACTTTTTAATATGGGTTGAAATAGAGTCTGTAGATTTTCCGTTAATCCGAGTTGTTGCAATCTGTTATTTTCAACTTGGGTCTTTATTTTATTCTTAGCTTTGATATATTCTCTATTTCTTTTTAAAAAATTATTCCAATCCGTCATTTTTAAAAAAATAAAATTAACATATATCGATCATAACTCTTTCTCCCGCAGGTTTTCTAGTATTTACAAATACATATCCATGATCATCTGGGTTTCTCCATTGAGCTTTACAAACCTTTTTAAATGTATCTCTATCCATTCCGTGATTTATAGACTGAATTATTTGAGATAAATCGTTTAAATCAAATAATAAAAAACAATTTGCATTTTTTCTAATGAAGATAGAATCCATCCCGTAAAAAGATTGGGATTAGTATATGCAGTGACAGTTGTGATGTCTTCCTTTGGTGAAGAATTCTTGTTGAACAGTTTGATTTCTTTGCGCTACGCAGTCGTCAAACAATATTAAGTTCTTTCGATTGCTATCAATATTAGACAAGTCTAGATCATTAACATTTTTCGTAAGAAAAACTTTTATATCCGTTGGATTGAAAGATGGATTCTTTGATTTAATGAAGTTTTCTATGATATCTTTTATTTCCACTTCTTCTTCGTTTTCTTCGTAATATTGAAATATGTCTTGAACGTCTTTCTTTGGTAAATATTCTAAAGCTTTGAGGAATTGATAATACGATTGCTCTGGTGTTGTTGTGTAGATATACAGAGAATCGAAATCTAAAAGATTTGGTGTTATCAACATGTTAAAAGTGAGATGAGTTTTCCCAGAACCTGAACTACCACAAATGCACATGAGCATTGGGTTACTAGGAAATATGTCCGAATATTTGAATTTCTTGCCCATTTTTATTTATTACATTTTCGTATCAAAAATCACCCCGTTGCCTTTATACTTTGAAAGGAAGATTCCCTCGCCCGAACGTATGTTTTCAAAAAATATGGCGTTGCCCTTGTGTTTGACCTTCATTTCTCCGGTGTCGATTTTATCTATTAATTTGCTTAATCCCTCTTTAACGGTTTTCTTGGTTTCTTCGCCAAATCTTTGTCCGAATTCTTTAACCGTCCCTAATATATCTCCTACTCCCGAGGAGAGCAGCTAAACCAGCAAAGATTAAAGGTAAGAAAGGTAAAAATCCACCTTTTTTAGTTAAATTCTCATCAATTCTTTCCAAGTCTATATCGTCTCTGACTTTGCAATGTTTGTATTTATCGATAATCTTTCGGGTTATGTGCACTTTTTTACTGTTGTAAGTTATTAGAGTCGGCGAATTCGCTTCTATTATTTTCATAACTAAAGTTTCTGGTTTCATTTTTAAAGGGTGTTTTTTTATTCAATTCTTATCATTCTTCTATCTGATATTTTAATCAAATGTTTTGCTTCTTCCAGCAATAAACAGTAGCCGGTCACATCTCCTTGTGTTTTATCGATGTGAATATTTATGTTTACCCCTGTTTTGAAAAGATCTTCTTGATGAGCTGACAGATCGAAACAAAAGATTGGATGATTGAGTGAAAAATCTGTGTATTCAAACTGAGGCGTATTTCCAAACAGTTCGCACGTGTTTTTATAGGTTCTGTACAATTCGTTGTAATCTTTTTTGGAAGGATCAATTGTCAAAGGTTGATTGGGATAATTATCGTTGTTCAATCTGACTTGAACTTTGCGAATGATGGGATCTTGAGTATGGTTCAATGCCACTCTGAAAATGTTGTTGTTGTTTGTCTGAGAGTCTGGCAAGTTTTTGAAACCGACCATTAGATATCTCGCTGGTTTGACGGTGTTGGTGATTGGCCACGTGGTGGATTCCCCAGTTAAAGTCATGCTACCTACCGTGTTACGACGAAGAAAAGCAATTTCGATGTCTTTGGTTAAAGAGTTGAATATTCTCGTTTCCACTTCTACGGAAGGAGTGATTACCGGTATGTAAAGTTGGATATTCGTTATTTCCAATTTTGCATCAGAGTTGTTTTCACCAAAGAATATCTTGTTGTCGTTGATTTCTCTTTGCAAATGAATTTTATACGGTAAACCTATGGAAACCTTTCTGTGTTCCAAGAGACCAAATAAAGGATACAACTTCCAATTAACATAATTACCCCATCTGTTTTTCTCAACAACATTGTTGTATTGAAGCGCTCGTTTTTCAAATCCTTGATTTACTCCGCGAGTCACTCTTTCCAGTGTGTTTCTAGCAACTACCCTTATCCGAGCAAGGTCTGCGTCATTTGCTACAGTTCTGACCGGTTCTTTTAAAACTTCTCCGCCACCGACATCGGGAATCCATCCCGAAACTGAATCGTAGTTTTTGGGATACAGAACCGTTTTCAACATTGTGTCAAACTCTCCGGGGTGTTTTATGGTCTATATATGTTTTCTCGGATTTGAACCAGCTTCCAAAACCATTTCGCTGAATAAAGACGGAAAGAAGTTGTTTTCTAAAGTCGTGTTGGTTTGTGGAATTCGATTCTGAGCGGCGTCTTTGATTTTGAAATCGCATCGGAAATGGGCATCGGAAAGCAGCAACCAATTGGACAACGAATTAATTTCAAAGGTAACTCTTCCTCCGTCAGTTATTTGGGTCTTTGTCCCTACCGATGGTGAGATGATTACGTAATCCTCTTTCTCCTTGTTGAACGAATATTGAATCGGATCATACAATTGAAAGATTGGATCCAATCTGTAATTTTTGCTTGCCATTTTTATCCAATGATTTTAAACCCTTTTCCGGGTTTTACAGGGCTTGTCGTTCTAGTCTCTTGTTTCTTAGTTCTCTTATTAGCTGCAGTTCTTTAAGTTCGTCAGATTTTTTCACTGCATCGCTTATATTTACTCCTGCTTTTGCCACAGATCCAAGAGCTTGCGCTTCTGAGGAAATGAGGGATTTGTTGTTTGAGACAAAATTGGCCACTTTGGGGATGAGAGATGTTAGCGCAGAGAAGAAATCGTCTCCTTCGAATTTTTTTTTTTCGTGTTTTAAAATTAAAGACATTTTTAATGCGGTTATTTTATACTGTATTATTTTTTAGTGATTCTTGTCTGTGGTTTGGGGTAATTTATAATACAGTTTGGAGGAATCTGTTATGATATATTTTTTTAACAGTTTGGGAAGTCTGTTATAATACATTTTTTAACAGTTTGGGGAAAGTCTGTTATAATACATTTTAACAGTTGTGTCTTTTCGGATATGACGCATTGAAAAAGCTGCGCAGAAGTGAAATGCGTCATATCCGAAAAGACATATACCTGCCATCTCAAAAAACGGATCAAACTGGATGCGCTATATCAGAAAACACATATACTACTTGTGTCTACATGCCAAATTTGACGAGTTTTTCCTAGCCAAGGGCAATAACGTCCATCGAAAAATTGTCAAATTCGAACTTGACCAATATCTCATCAATATAAATGAGCACACCAAGTTTCATTAAAATCAGATGAAACTAGTCTACTGTGTTCACAAACAAATTTTGACGCGTCAAGGGCAAAGGCAATAGCTAAAAAACGATCATACTAAATTTCAGTATACATGTAATCAGATAAAAACTGTAGTGATCACAAGAAATATGGACGGACCGACGGACCATAAAATACACAACCAGTCTCAAGATTGAGATTAGACCAAACTTTCGTTTGTTTTTTTTATTAGTTTTTTTTAAATATAATATAGTCACTTTTGACCCAACTTGATAAACACTGCGTCACAAAATGCCAGGACTGGAGAGGGTAGAAATTTCATTGGTTAAATCAGACCGAATCGAGTTCGGTCAATAGTTTGATTTGACGAACGTTCAAGAGGGCTTTCGTTAGACCCTAACTGAAATGGCTGTATTAAAATTAAAAGCTAATAAAAAAAAGGAACGAAAGTTTGGTCTAATTTTAATTAGACTGAAGAAATTAGTATTTCATAAAATGATTCCATAACTTGAAATAGACCAGGCAAAGCCCTTAATTTCATTAATTACACTCACTTTATGACCTCTTTGGGCATCTTTATTTTGCTATTTGCTGCCATTTTTAAACGCCTGCAAAAAAACAAAAAAAAACCTCTGTATGAAAATAAAGTTTTATGTTGTGTGTGGTGTTATTGTATATCATGGTAATAACTACGAAACCAGTGGCAGCGCCAGTGGGAATACAGGGCGACAAATGGTTTGCACCCCCAATTGTACCCACACTTTATTTTTTAACAAATGTTAAAAAATATGCTTTTTATACGTTTTTGTCCAAAAATATGTAAGAATGCAATTTTCTACAATTTTTTTGGTAGAATCCTCTCAGACGCTCCATAAGAGGCTTGCGACCAAATGGCCTCCGTGAAAGTTACGCTAGCGCTCTGCAACATATCACGGTAATGAATGGCCATTTTTTTTTTCGGGAACTGTGTCGATATTGTCACGTGATCACGTGATACTGGTTATTTAAATATTAGCGGCTGGTCAATGAAAACAAAACTTCGTATATATATCATTTGTAGACAACCAAGTCAAAATAAGAGTCAGAATTATCTCCCAAAAAATCTAAGTCAGGACTATATTTAGGTCGCAATATGATTATCACTTGACAAATCACTGCTATGACGTCTATAAATAACGTCATTGATCGAGAAGAACCTTTTTTGCTTCTGTCGGGTTGGAGCATAAAACTCGCAAACCTGCTGTTATTGCTGTTTTGTATTGATATTTGGTAATTTTGGTAATAATGTGTCAGTAATTTTATTACTGATGTGTAGTGTATGGTTAAATATAACATTATGATGTATAAATAAAACTTTAAAACTTCCCACGCTTAAGTTTTCTGTGAGGTATGGGTGCCCATGAATGCCAAGTTGGGCATAAACACTTGTACAATTTGTACCCCCAGTCTCGGGAGGCTGGCTCCGTCACTGTACGAAACTGTTCTGTTTGTGACAAATTATTCAGATGCCAAATGTGAACTCTCGCGGATATAGCTTTTCGAGTTTTGGAAATTTTCATTTCATCTATGGTCATCTTAACGGATAGTCACATTATATAATTAAATGCATAAAAATTATCCCACAAAGGCTTCAGACTTATGAACAAGATGTATAATATTAAGGTAGAAATATTACCATTACTTCATCACTTGACAAATTGTGAATTGCCTGAAGTCGGCCTAAGAAGGCTCTCACCAGATACAAAACGAAATCTTCCATTCATTACTGTGACAGATTCAGCTTTACAAAAACTGCGGATACTCGACGAACTACATTCGACAATTCTCAACAGTTTCCGTGTTTCAGAGCGCCAGTTTAACTTTCAGAGTAGGTTTTGTGTGTATATCAGATTAATCTTAATCTTTGAAATGATGTACTGTGTCAATGTTTATTATCGATCAAATGTTGTTAAGATTTTTTAATAGTTTCCGTATGGTACAATACAATTCTTACAGGTGTATTGAAAGTCGGCCCCACTTTCAACCAATTCTATATATTACTTGGCTGTTTTGGAAAAAATGACTTGGTTTAAACAGTATTTATTTCAAAACAAATATACACATCATCACTTCAGTAAGCTATAAACTACTGTCTTTTTTCTTTCAGTAATCATCACATAAGTTACAAACTATTATTATTAGTCTTTGATAATCACTCAGATAAGCTACTAATTATAATTAATTATGAAAGTTAGAATTTTTTAAACTAGGGACATTTTTAATTTTGGGGGTGGGGGGATCATTTCGACCAATGATTTTTGTTGAAATCAAAGAGTAATTTTAGGGGCTATTTTGACTATTGTATTTGGGGTCATTTCGACTAATTTTGACTTTTGGGGCCATTTTGACATGGGGACATTTCGATTTAGTGCCAAATTGACTTTAACCTAAGATAACTAGCTTTAGGAGTAGATTACAATTTAATTTTATTCACTGAAATCCAGTTTTAGCACTGCATTTATCTGGGGTCTAACTGAACCCCAACATACTAGCATGGTTTGTTTCAATTTAAAAGGGTAACAAATCCGCTAATTGTGATTGTTGCACATTAGGCTGATCATGAACAGGTTAAAAATTCATTCAGCTACAATGTTTGAAATAACCAAATTGTTATCTTCGATGGCATTTTGGAAATTCGAAAAAAATCGGTGCTGGGGTCCCGAAATACCCCAAGTTCTAGCACAAGGGTTAAAAACTAAATTATTCAAAATTTTTAAAGGTTTATACTTTGATTATAGGCGTTTCGTGTAAAAAACCTTTCGCAACAATTTAGGGCGAGATCAGACTATTATACATTTTAAAGCAGACAACGACATGTTTCCATCTCAAATGGATTTTACCTTAGTGCGACGTGGAAGGTACAAAAGAGTTGGCTACGCCTACTTTTGAACAAGGTCTGATTACATTTTTAAAGCATCCATCTTAGTTCATATCACGATATAACCAATTTATGTTAATATTTTGTGAACTTACTTATACCACATGCACATGTCTGTTATCGCCACAAAAAGTCTAATATCCATAGGCCAATTATTTTCGCAACAACGAATAGGACCTATATATTTGATTGCATATTACAAAAATTCAAACACCTTTTTTATTTGATCCTACTGTGAATAAATCTTCAAGAATATATTTATATTTCCTTTCAGACAGGATTAAGCTCAGAGGAACTAAAATCTTTAGATTCAGTATTTGAAGGGGGCGTTGGCGATATGGACTATATAATATATTGTAATATTGGTAAACTCTGACCAGAGTGAGCACAGTATTATTATTTTCTGTCATAGGTTCATACGTATTCAAATTTCAAAATATGCACATTATGTCTGCAGATTGATAAGCTATAATGAATTTACATTTGAATGTACACACTTCTCTCCATACTCAAACATCAAAAACATCAAAAACGTCAAACTTAAGAAACTTACTGTTCTTCACTCTGCTCTCCGCTCCGCTCTTCTGCGTTATCTTACTGTGTGTACCATCAATATTCAAATTGTTCTATTCAGTACAGGTGTTCGTTAATATTAGTTCGTGGCAAAACCCATTCTATAAATAATCCATAATATGTCTTGATATCACGGGCGGATTATTTTTATATGCAAACGTAAAAATGTGGCGCGTAAATTTGAGTCACCCATTTTCGTTTTTTCCTTCGGTCAGCTCGTAAACACTCTACAAGGCACATTTCTTGACGGATTTTGACGAGATATCACCCATGAACCCATTCGAAAATCATTAAATCGAAAAATATTTAATATGAGTTATTGCTCTTGTTTTTCGAAAACGGCCAAATTTTTAGCTTGTAAGCAAAGACTTGATCCGTGATAGATTTCAACGATACTTTTGAAAGTACTGTCAAAAAACAAATCAAAATCCTATCAAAATTTCTGTCAAATTCATAAATCTCACAAATAAACATAACCATACCTAGTAACGTCAAATCATAGTTCAATTAAGACTCATTTTTACGTGACAATTTTGACACATTTTAATGTAGTCAGGGTCAATAACTTGAGATTTAAAAAAAAAAATCCTGAAAATCGAACTCAACCGAGATCTCATTATCAATATAGGCTACATTATATAAACATGTGGATGCCAAGTTAAGTCAAAATCTGATCAAAACTGTATACTTTATCACGTTCGTATACCAATTTGATTATTTTAGTAGTCAAGGGCAAAAACCAAAAAACGAATACCGTTTATCGAAAATTCATTAAAAACTCATCCAAAATCTAAATCATAAAATTTAGTCAAAATCTGATCAAAAGCGTTCGGTGCATTATACTGTGGGCGTATAAAAGTACTATCTATGGAGAAACCCAGGTTATTAATACATACTTTTTTATGCATTTAATGAGTCAACAGCCGTCCTTTTTAATTTACAAGCATTTCATTTGCAAGTCACGCTGATCGTTCCGGTGACTGGGTATAGTGGCGTATTTACACCGTAATGTCCCCTCGGGCAAAAAATGAATTTTGTTTCTACATTCACTTCCAAAATCGAGTTAGATGTATTCTCCGGCTTCTTACATTATGAAATTTTCCAGGCAGAGTATATTTTTTAGTCATATTTTAATTCCAAACTTCAACGAAATGACGAATGTAGCTTGCATTAAATGTTTGTGATGCGATGAGATGCGATGAAGAACGATGTGATGTTTCTAAAATATTGGCCTGTATGCACCATATAAAATCAAATTAAGAAGAATAGAATTATTTTAAACCTTAAATAGATTTAGTTAAATGTATTTAAAGATAATTGTATTTTTTGTATTAACCAACTAACAATTAACTAAATATATTTATCGGTACTGTAATTGAAATTCTATTTTCCATTCGAACCACACACTATACACATATGGCGCTGTATTGGGTTCAAAATAGGATCCAGGTCTGATTGTATAAATTCTTAAAATAGCGTGGTCATTTCTTAGGTAGAAATGACTAATCTTACAAAATTAAAGTATTTTTGCGTGCTTTATCTCCTATCTTATTTACCTTTTTCAATTTGAGTTTTCATCACCTAATTTTAACCGTAGACTTTGTAGAACGCAGATTGCGAATTTAACCTTTGGAACTGTTGTGTTTGCGATGGCCATAAAGATGCATAGTTGATTAAAACTTAAATTTATTATACATGAAATTCTTACAACAATGGCGGTCGGCCCGCCGACCTACTACAAAGTGAATGACGTCATGTGACCTCCCGCAAAGCAAGCAACCAGAAGCGTACATACTGTTTCGGCGTCACATACGTTCGAACCTATTTTAATTTTAAATTACCCCAAAAACTAAAATCTTACCCCAAAAACTTAAATTTCCCACCAAAAAAGGATAACTCCGTATATTTCCTGTGAATTTTGTTCTATTCAAATTTTCGATACTGTTTAGAATTACAATTTATGAAATGAATGACGAATAATAATGATATGCAGAAAATGTCACGTGATCTTATTTAATTTCTGTAATATTCAAGGTTACGATTCAGCACGATCCAATGAAGAAGGTCGAAAGATTACGATTCAGCGAATACGATCCAGTGGAGGAGTTCTAAAGATCACGATCCTGTGAAGAAAGTTGAAAGATTACGATTCAGCGAACAAGATCCAGTAGTGAAGTTCCAAGGGTTAAATTCGTGTTCTGCGTTCTACAAAGTCTACGGTTAAAATTAGGTTTTAGAAAACTCAAATTGAAAAAGGTAAATAAGATAGGAGATAAAACACGTAAAAATACTTTTATAAGGTTAGTCATTTCTACCTAAGAAATGACCACGCGATTTTAAGAATTTATACAATCAGATCTAGATCCTATTTTGAACCAAATGCAGCGCCATAAAACAGATGTGAAGTATTTTTTGTTATAACTTTTCGGTTTGTAACATCATAACTATGCAAGCTGATTGTGTTTTATGGAGCGAATCTATTGCTGGCAGGGGGGGCTAATGAAGTTGCATCATTTTTGTAATCTGCTGATTTGAGCGGCTTGCACAGGAGAACATCTAGGCCAAGCTTAATTTATTATGAAATTTACCTGAAACTGATTAATCAGTTTTGTTTTGTTGTTATTTTATAAAATTATGAATACTATTATTGCTATTTGTTATTTGTATATTGGGCTGTAGGCCATAATTTATTGGGGTTATATGTATGCTCTATTAGCTGAATTAGCAATTACTTCAATTGAAATACAAACATGGACTACTATGTAGGCTATAAGCTACTGATCCCCGACTATACTATACTATACATAAGGGATTTTGTAGTTACATGAGATTTAACTTAATAATATCTAAAAATTACTCACGAATCGGCGAATGAATGGCGAATATACAGCAAATTTTTTGATTATTTATTTACTAAGTGGCGAACAAGTTGCAAATAAGTCATTTTTGGAAATTTACAGATGGCGATTAAGTGTTTTTCCTAAAAAAAGCCCTATTTGCCGATTTTTCAATAAGTTGACCATTTAACACGTTGAATTAGGCATTCTGCATTAGTCACTCTGCTTGACGTACTTCGCATTTTAGAGACTTGTCATTAGCGAACATATATCCCTTAAAACATCAAGGTTAAGTAAAAGACAAGTTGAAGAAAATAGGGGGATTTGTTATCTAAGGATTGATGCCGAAAGGGCAATAGGTTAAGAATTTCCGATAAGTTCAAGTTATGCCAATTTCTATATCAAACCAGGCGTCACAGCCCCCATATGTACATGATGACAACGACTTATCGAGATGTGTACTTATAACTTGCTAAATTTATACAAAGTTCTGTGTCAGTTAGGTTCGTGAACTTCAATGGGAATGTAAGCGTGTTTAAAATATGTTGTTTTAAATGTAATGAATTTATAATTATTGAAACTGATATCAAACTGTATCAAAATCTCTGAACTGCACTGATTTGTAACAAAAAGCTTTTTTTGTCATCTTTCACATTCGCCTAATTCCTTAGTTTATATTCAAAATATCTTTACTGTAATTGTAGAGTGATATAAAAATATTAAACCAGAACCTGGTGTTACTCAGTTTCATTCTTCTGAAAATTGCACAGAGTGAGACTGAGTAACAACACTGTTTTATTTTCTGTTTTATTATTCTTAATGAAATAACATGGTTACAAATCAAAATGAAGCATTTGATGCAGACTTGACTATGATTATTATATCACAAGGTTACTCCCCCATTTGTCACATGTCATATGTAATATAAAATATTTATCAAAAAATCCATCTGTTAATTTAAAACAAGTAAATTCATTAAAACTGTTCATCTTACTTACAATTTTTGTTACAACAATGAAATTAAAATATATTACGTCTGATACACAATTCATTCATTGGACAAGGTATAATGTGTCCCTTACTCAGTTCATATAGAGTAAAATTATTGTATTATAAAAGTTTCAAATATCACATATATATCAGATATTGTTTATAACATTGATATGTGTTTATTCACGAGCAAGATAATATATAACAACATTTGGGCGTAATATCACTCAGATCCGAAAATTGATGTTCAAGTACAAAGTTGATATAAACAGAATTAGTCTGTTTCGGGTATTAAGAAATACTATAAATCATCTCTAGTAGTAGAAAACTTCTCTCTGTGTTGATCCAGCACATAATCCATATAGCCAACGACTGGATATTTAGCTTTATAGGTACCTTCAAATACTGAATCTAAAGATTTTAGTTCCTCTGAGCTTAATCCTGTCTGAAAGGAAATATAAATATATTCTTGAAGATATAATCACTGCAGGGTTAAATTGAAAGGGTGTTTGAAATCAAATACTTGACATCTGCATTACTTTTCAGAATTTTTAGTCCGACTTTTAAATCTCTGGCTATAATTCAATAAAAACGAAAGTACAAGTAAACATAGAAAACCCAACTTTTATATAATTTGGACGGCTGAACCTTTAAACATTATTTATACCATCGTCATGGCCTATCAAGTAAAAACTGTAACGAGTCACTTACAATATCATGTGTTAAATCTTCTGGTTCAAGAGACATTTTCGCAACACCTCGAGTTGAATCCTTCCCAACTAATGCGTTATATGAAGATCCTTTACCATAAAAATCTACAAAATGAAAATGGGGTGAGCTTTTTAAAATATTGTAATTTGATGAAGTGTGTGTTTCTAATGATACGTCAAAAGGGCAGGGACAGACTGATCCCGCTTTGCCCTAAACTCCCCATTTTCTAATTTCTCATCATTGAGTTCTTAATATTAAACTGTAGACCCCTTGACAATTCTGTGACCCCTCCACCTAATGTGGCCTACATTACAAATGAAGAACCGTTCTAAGTCCACTTGGGTTTACTGGTGTAAAAGGGGCTTATGTCAAAACCCGTATTCGAGATACGATGCTTTATAAAACAGGAGTCATGAATTACAACTATAATAATTATAATAAGTTCCCTGATATTCCGCTTTTTTCTAAGAAGTTTTCATTTTCAAAAACGTCATAAATTATACCTAGCCTAATAGTTTTAAAGTAGACTATGCTATTTATATCTATGTATCTTCTGAATTTGTTCTAAACGGGTCGTTAAAAACGGAGATTTTAGGAAATTGACCTAGTTTTTGGTGTTTGGCTTTAAAATGGCTCAATATCATTAGTTAAAACCTAGTGAATACATAGGGGACATATTTCTCTACAATTAGGCGTTTATTTTACTCAAATCCTTACAGTAGTTTTCTTACAGCTTCCAAAAAACAAAACGAACGTTTTTAAATATTTTTGGCGTTTAAAAATTAACGGCTGCATTCTTCTAATTAATACTTTCAGATACGATAAAGGGCACATTTCTCTAGATTCTGGTGTTAAGCTTTCACAAATTTGAGCCAAAAAAAAATTTCCGACCTACAAAAAAAGCGGAATGTCCCTTTAATTAATGATATGGAGACGTAAGATGATCATCTTGCGCCTTTGCACAGATATTCAGTGCCATGACAGAAAAATCATGCCAAGATACTTCTTTTCTTCTGTTTTTATTATCTATATCGGGTACATGTATATGAAATAACTGCACATTTATCAAACAAAACATGCCTAGATTATAGCTTATAATTATGATATGGACCTTATAAATTTGATATCTTTCATTTATCTCTGTTATATTTCTGTTAATAGTCATGACTCACGTAAGTAAATAAAGTTTAAAAGTGATTATGTTTGTCTTTAACCAACTGTTAATCAAATATATAAAGTTATCCGTAATTCTTAGATAATGTTGAATAAAATTATCAATTAAATCGTAATTGACTTTAATTAAAATTACAAACACCTCGGTGTGTTTTCCTGGTCCAAAATTAGCATGAATTAATTATCCCTGGGCTAAATTTGACTGACAAATCTACTCACAGCATCACATTTTTGTATATTCCAGGGCATCATTAAAAATGGGAAATACTTACTTTTACCTGATGAGACATCAAAGACAACACCTTTTATACCCATATATATCGGTTGACTCGGCTGTAAAAAATGTGGGAAATATTTAGGCTTTACTGGCAATTGATATGATACCCCCTATTCTCTCTTATTATACCCAATAACCAACTATCTCATGACTGTCATATTACAGCCTATAGAAAAGACATCCTACATAGAAATAGAAAGAGTAATCCTATTTCAACTCAATTCTATAACGGTATCATAACAGGTATTTTTGAAGAAATTATGCCACTATTTACATACATTCAATATGGCCTACCCGAAATGGCTTTGTCAAGCTTCAAAAGTTTCAGAACACTTTACCCAAATCAAACAATTAAAGGGAGACAATACCAAAGTTTACTTACATCAGACCCATCAAATTTTGCAATTTCTTCGGAAGTAAAAATTCTAGCCGGTTCTTTATCTGGTCTAAAATCGAAATCAATATCTTTCAGTTTATATTCCTCACATTTTGTTAAAGTTATGTGTAAATAGATAATTTCCATTAAAAATATCAGAGAATATTTTTTAACTTCCAAACCGGTCGACGCCATTTTAACAAGTGTTGTCGAATTTTGTAAATAAACTTATGATTGGTTCGCTAGAACATTTTGACCAATCGCTGGCCAGCAATCCATTACCACCATTACTCATCGGGGCGGTGTTTCCGGCTCTTCCTGAATGGAGATTTTGAAGTTTATGGGGTAACTGTAAAATCTGTCGGAATCCAAAATGGACAGTCAAGGAAGAAGCGTTGTCGTTTGTGACAACGGAACAGGAGTGAGTAGCGCATCATATAGATATGATTTAGTTGAATTTTTATCCATATTTAGATCAATTTTTGCATATATTTGGTAAGACTCGACCCGGAAGAAAAGGACATCCTTTGGTGCATCAATCTAATACGTCAAAAATTACAGTCGTATTATTCCCTAGTACTACTTTGGATGGGGTACCATATGTTATTAATGATATTACACGATTTTGCCGAACCTAACATCAAGTAAAACTTGAAAGTTTCTGTCGGCCATACAATCAAATCAATGCAATGGCCAAGTAATTTTGATTGTGGGGAGACGGAAATGAATTTTCTATTAAAGATTAGGCTTAGACTACACACGAGAAAGCTAATGCTCATCTTAGAGTAATAGTCTTTGCTTTTTAAAAGTTAGGAGTCTAAACCCACTGTTTTTATAGAGTTACATTGAGCGTAATCTGAAACATCTGCCTCTTCTTACTAAGAAGTTCTTAGTCTATTCCAGCCTATATATAAATCTGATACATGGTGCAGAAAAGTAGGACGTAAAACTCCATTCATTTCATTTCTGAATCTAATAGATATTTTGACAGTTGTCGGCTGGAGTAGAGTCAGAAAAAAATATCTTGTTAAATAGGGATTTTCGACACCTGCAACGATGCGTTTTTTGGGCATCATCGTAACTTTCTTTTTTTTCTTAGCATGTGACTCTGTGAATTTGGAACCTTTGTCTGCACACAGTTTTTAAAGGCCAATGCCAATTTGGTTAGAAAAAAACTTTATTGGAACCAGAGATTTGACATAAATGGAATAGGGTAAAACAATGGGTGAACTACAAAAATATTCATCTTTCTAAATATATCTGGGTTTTGCAGATCTCAGGTATCTTATCCATACGTTAAAACCCTCACACTTGTGGAGATGCGGAAAACCCCATTTAACAGGACCTTCTTTTTCTGTCTACACCAATCTATCTCTGTCCAAATAGCTTTTAGAGGCTGTAGTTTCGGTCTACATGAAAAATTGAAACTGAGCACTATGCTACCTATTCCTCTTCTGGCTTCTGCATAGCATATTTGTAAATATGGATTTTCAGAAGATAGCACACAGTGGTTAAAGAGTAGACAAGACAGTGGCCTCCAGATCCTTGGCTTTGGGCAAATTATCAAACTTATTCTACTACCAGTATCTATTTTCAATCTGTGACAATACAAAACTATAATTAGTAATTTGTGCAAAGGCCTCTATTAAGAAGGATATGAATATAACAATTTTTTATATTGCAGTTTGTGAAATGTGGCTATGCAGGATCAAATTTTCCCACCTTTTTGTTTCCATCTTTGGTTGGGCGACCAATTATCAGATCTCAAACTAAAATATTTGATATTGAAGTGAAGGTAAATCTATGTTTATAATAGTTTAAGCTTTTTACATGCCCTCATCTCTCTTTTCCAAATGGTTTTAATACTCATCTGCATCTATAACAGCAATTACAACATTGATAAGGATATTGATAGTCCAAAAAACATCTGAGCCAGTAATAATAAAATTTTGAGGTATAAACCAATTTTTATGTTCTTGAATGTTTGCAATATCAAAAAGTTCAATTTTTTCTCAATGCACAAACAATTTTTCATTTAATGCTGTCGAAGCGATCAATGTCGAATCAATATTATTCAAAAGACAAGTTTATTTCCCCTTTGGCAATTGTCCAATTTTGTAGCCTGAGTTATCCAGATATTTTTAAAACCTTACAAAATGGTTTATGATTTAGCTTTGAGTAATGATATTTTACAAGACTATAACCAGCTTTGATGACTAGGTGTGAATAAAATAATGTGTGATATACTCAGAGCACCCAAAGAATGACATGAAGCATATGATATTCACATTATGTTATGTCACTTGGTAATGGCTGCTACACAATATTTTGTTTATTTTAGGATTTAATGGTAGGTGAAGAAGCCAGTAAATTAAGGTCTATGTTGGAAGTTAATTATCCTATGGAAAATGGTATTGTACGAAACTGGGATGACATGTTACATTTATATGATCACACATTTGGTAAAGATATGATGAATATTAACCCACAAAATACCCGAATTCTACTAACGGAACCGCCAATGAACCCAATGAAGAACAGAGAAAGAATGATTCAGGTTTGTATCCGATCAAGCAGAGGTTTAGAACTTGGCTTAATATCAATAGGACAGTGTTTATTTTCATCTTGTTCAAAATATAATAATAATAGTATGGTTTCATGCCGTATCAATTTTAAGCCACCTAAACCAGTCAGGCATACTTTTTTTTGAGGACATAAATCTGCAATGATGAAACTTTATGTTGATTTCAATATGATATAAAAATATCTTCCTCTAAATGTTTGAGCAGATCTAATTTAACCTTGATAAATCTCCTCTTTAATAATAGTTTTAAAGACATCCAATGTATATTAAAAATCTGCAATGATGAAACTTTATGTTGATTTCAATATGATATAAAAATATCTTCCTCTAAATGTTTGAGCAGATCTAATTTAACCTTGATAAATCTCCTCTTTAATAATAGTTTTAAAGACATCCAATGTATATTAAAAATCTGCAATGATGAAACTTTATGTTGATTTCAATATGATATAAAAATATCTTCCTCTAAATGTTTGAGCAGATCTAATTTAACCTTGATAAATCTCCTCTTTAATAATAGTTTTAAAGACATCCAATGTATATTAAAAATCTGCAATGATGAAACTTTATGTTGATTTCAATATGATATAAAAATATCTTCCTCTAAATGTTTGAGCAGATCTAATTTAACCTTGATAAATCTCCTCTTTAATAATAGTTTTAAAGACATCCAATGTATATTAAAAATCTGCAATGATGAAACTTTATGTTGATTTCAATATGATATAAAAATATCTTCCTCTAAATGTTTCAGCAGATTAATAAAAAAAATCTATAAATGTTATGCCAAATATCTTGTCAAATATGGTTTTGCTAATGTGGGAGAAAGAAGATTCGGACACTATCTCATTTTCAAAATATATATATTTGTTGGCATAATTACTGAACTAAAATATGGTGAATTCCATTTGACATTGTAAAGATTTAAAAGATTGTTTCTTTTATCTTTTAGACAATGTTTGAGAAATACCAATTTCACAGTGTACATATAGCAATTCAAGCTGTTTTAACCCTATATGCACAAGGTAACGTCTATAGATTTATTTCTAGATTTTAAGGCGGTAGAAAAATAAGAATAGACCAAACTGATAGTTTTCTGCAATGCCAACTTTGAATTCTCAGTGACAGTCAAATAAAAGTCGGTTGGTGTGAATCACTTTGTTTTGATATAGATGAAAGTTAATTGAGATGATTTGTTGGCTAATACCTTATTGTTATTTCAGGTTTACTGACGGGTGTTGTTGTGGATTCTGGTGATGGTGTGACACATATCTGCCCAGTTTATGAAGGGTTTGCTCTGCCCCATTTAACAAGAAGATTAGATATCGCAGGTCGAGATATAACTAGATACCTTATAAAAGTATGTATAAGTATGTCTAAAACATATTGGTTTCAGTTTATATTATTCTATTTCTCTTAGAGCATGTTTGATGATTTGCTTAGAAAATTCTTTGTTCAAAGTAAGATTGTCACCTATGATTATGTATAGGTAATCTCTAAGTCAACCTTCCCATTACCTGCTAACCACAGGAAAGAAATACAAGTTTCAGTGAAGATTGTTTTGGTTTTTCAGTTGCTGTTATTGCGAGGTTATGCATTCAATCATTCAGCTGATTTTGAAACTGTTCGAATGATGAAAGAAAGATTATGTTATGTAGCTTATGATGTAGAACAAGAACAAAAGTTAGCCTTAGAAACAACAGTTTTAGTTGAACCATATACTGTGAGTGTGTATATATGTTGACAGTCTGTGATGATGACATCTGCTATCTGAAATTCATGACAGTTTACCCTAAGAAGTCTGAACAGACAATATTCTATCGTTGGTAAAAATAACACTCAGAAAGTTACTGGTTTATTCACTAACTTTAAGGTTGAGGGTTTTTCTTGGCACAGATTTTTAGCTTGTGTTTTATACAATCAAGATGCCGGTCAAAGATTAAACTACTATAAAAATTACAATGCTTTTTTCTAATTATTCCTTAGGGTTGAAAAGCTGCTTATATTTTACTTTTTACTTTTCATTTTAGTTACCTGATGGTCGTGTGATAAAGGTAGGAGGTGAAAGATTCGAAGCTCCAGAAGCATTATTTCAACCTCATTTAATAAATGTAGAAGGTCTAGGTGTAGCTGAATTACTCTTCCAAACTATTCAATCTGCTGATATAGACTTGCGACCTGAATTATATAAACATATAGTGTTGTCAGGAGGTTCCTCTATGTATCCTGGCCTACCATCAAGACTAGAAAGAGAGATGAAACAATTATACTTGGAAAAAATATTGAAAGGAAATGCAGAAAAATTATCAGTTAGTAAAATTTATTTTATATACGACCACATTGTCGCTGCCCCTGTTCGTCAATCCGTCCTTGGTCCGTTCACAATTGGCTTGCTACAGTTATTTCTGATTTTATGAAATTTTATGAGATCATTTATATTCAAATTATTGCCCTTGACTTAGTTAAAATGCATCAAAATTTGTTGGCAGTTTATGTACAAATTTTATAAAATTTTGTGTGATTAAAACAATAATATCTTGTACAAATAACATTTTTGTACGATTTGACAAAGATTGACGACTGCCTTTTGTATTCTGGGCGTATCTTGCTAGGTAACCACTTAAGATTGCATTTCTTCTTCACAAGGTAACAATGTCTGTAATGATGTCAACTTTGTTAAAGAGATTCCTGATCTTTTTCCCTAAGAAGTTCTGAACAGACTAAGTAGATATCTAGAAATAAGACCATAGTAGTGCTGGGAATAATTATTGAAAAATCGATTATCGCTCTTATGTCATGTACCGATAACGATAATCGATGGTTCATTTCAAAATCGATTATCGCAAAAAATAACATAACCTCCGGTAATTCTGTTAAATTACTCATGGGACAATAAAAACACGCTTTCGGCAGTCACGTACCGCAAAATAAACTAAGCTAAAGTCTTTATTCTCGTATATTCTTCCATTTCTTTGATTGTATATGATCATAACAATCATTAATAAAAAAAAATTTCATTCACAATAAATTAGGACAAACATTTGTTATTATACGTATATATGATTAACTGAATACAGGTACCGATATTTGGGCATGACTTTCCCTTTATTTTTCACACGATTGTAGTTGTCTCCCTTTTTTTATCAAATCAATCGACAATGCTGATTGGATAATCAGTGCTTCTTATAAATAGAAGGCTAATCACAATTCGTATAACACGGTGCTATAGTATTTTAGTCTTGGTTGTCAAGAGCGTGTGATCAAGTCAATTATTTTTACCATTCAACGGTACATTCATGCCGATGGCGATATTGACGAAAACTAATCTTCCAAACGTCTTTAAAACAAAAAGATTGGTCACATAGCAAAGAACATGATAATAAACACAATACACATACTAGCATCTAACACTAGCATTACATAGAAGTGGTAGGCAGCCTAAATAGGACTTGAAATGAGTCGACTACTTGACCTAAAATTTGAGTATCAACATTACGATTTTTATCGATTATCGATCGGAAATGCCTAACGGTATATTGCCGATAATCGATGATAATTTTAAACTCGATTTCCAGCACTAGACCATAGTAAATTAAAAATTGGAATGGTGCAAAGTTATGCTATCAGAGTTCCCTTTTAAATTCATTGGCATAAAAGCCAATGAAAAGTATTCGGCAGTGAGCCACAGGTGTATTATAAGATATGGTTGTTTGTCGTGATGTACACTATATAAATCAAGATTCCTGATTGTACCCTAAGAAGTTCTGAACAGACAACTTATCTTAATTGATTTTGTCAATAAAGCAAGGCATATTTTACATTACTCATGAGGCTAAATTTGCTCAGTATTATTTGATCTCTGGTCTAAGGAAATTGTATTGTATAAAGTTGTAACTAATTTAATATTTTAACTAAATACATATTTGTTGATTTTTCAGAAATTCAAAATAAAAATAGAAGATCCACCACGTCGTAAACATATGGTATTTTTAGGAGGTTCAGTATTGTCAGATATTATGAAAGATAGAGATGAATTCTGGATGACTAGACAAGAATATGAAGAGCAAGGAATCAGAGTATTAGATAAATTACTCAAACCCATGGGTCAATGATGACAATCTAGAAATAATATCATTTTAGCTTTTCAACTTTCAGAATTCCAGTAGTCAGCAATACTTTTCATTGTCATAAGAATATCCCAAGATTGAGAGCATTCATTTTCCAGAGCATTCATTTTTGATTAGATTTTTAAGATTATGGAAATGTTGATGGCTTGAATTTGCGACTATGAAAAGGTATTTTTATCTAGAAATTGCTATTACTTGCTTTATTTATTCACTTTATTTCTACGCAAATTTTTATTTTGAATTCTTGAAGCTAAAGCCTACATACATTGGAAAGATTATCAGACTTGAACTGTATATCAACATGTTGTTTATTAATATACTGTATTGAAGGAAGTTGGGTAATTGAAAAATTACATGATAAAATTGTGAGATATTCCCTGCTTTATTAAAATGCTTATTAAAGATTTATATTTGTTAATGGTTATGTATTTTTCTGTTGAAATATTTATTTTATGCTGTATTTATAGAAATATGTAGAATATCTTAATTATGAAAACTGTTTTGATAAAAAATCATCAGTTTGTGAGAAATATTCAAACTCACTTCTTATTTTTTTGAAACGGTCTGCAGTGCACTTCTCATTAAATCTAACTTGTATTGAATAAATTTGATAAGTCACTTGTTATTAATCCAGTGACTATCCTTGCCATAAAGAAAGATGTAGGCTTATTTAGAATTTTACTGCACTAAGTACCAGCATTTGATCAAACTATTTGCATGTAAATTAAAATTTATTATTGAAGACATTAAAATGTCAAAATATTTGATTTATTTTCTATAAGGTCACAAGGTCATATTAAGTAATTTGGGCTATAATGTAACTAATTTTTATCTTTAGTATGTTTTGTCTTTCTTTATAAGCTCAGTATGAAGGGATCAATGAAGTATAAATAAGTACTAAAATCATTATAACTATGTAATATAATGCACATAATGAAATAAAATAAAATAATATATTTTATGCTAGTGGGTTTTTTTTATTCCTCAGTTGTAGTGCATTCTATATCTGTCAAGGTGAGATTCACTCATCTGAAGATCCAAATATTGGTTCTTATAGAATACCGTTAAACAGGATTATCGTATTGATCTTGAAGAGTTGGTTCAGGCTAATATAGTTGCTGAAGAGATTGGTCAACTCAAACCGTATCTTCTCTAAAAACAAGCTAATCTGAGGGGTACATGTAATACTCGGGAATGGTACGGTAAATATAATACAGCCAATATTTGAAATGGGATAAAAAAAATTTGCAAATGTTGTCTTTGCTGGTGGATTTCGGAAATATTTGGCCCTTTGGCGAGCTTTGCAAAAGTAAAATATACCGAAGTCGAAATCTGAGGACTAAGTATGATATATCTGCAGGCTTTCCAGGGAAAACCTCCTTAAATTGGCCGAATTAGGTCACTTTACCCTATCATTACAGATGTCAAAGAAAACGTGTAAAATAGATTTTGTTTCATACTACATGTTAACATGGGCACCTGTCTGTTTTAAACTTTATTTGGTTTAGGTACATTTTTCAATTGTATTGATGATTAAACTAATAACCGTGAAATCAAAATAGGATTAAGACAAGATTTTAATAGATTCACACTTTAAACAAGTACATGTATTCAATTTAGACGACACTTGAGATTCACGCATGCGTAAACAGAAATGGTAGATGTGGACAGTGAGTTGATTTGTTTTGAGGGCGTCAAACTTTTTCTAAGATGCCCTGGAATAGTGACTCTCTTGTTTTCGACGTGTTTTGATACCCGAACAGTTATGTAGGGACTACCTCGTCCATCTGCCTTGTTTTTATACCAGTGAAAACTCATAAAATCAAAATGTATTTTCCAATTGGATGGCCAAAGTATCTGAAAATAGACGAAGTTTCTTCCAGTCCCATACGTTATATTGTTAGCAGTTGTGATCGGATGCTGTTTGCTGTGATCTCAGATGACTGTCTATCATTATGGTATTCAAAGCCATGTGTTAAAATAGTAACACATTCACAATCAAAGAAAACTTTAGCGAAATTTGGAACATATATGGCAGCAGAATGGAAACCAGATTCCTCAATGATAGCTGTTATAACATCCAATCATCATGTTGTTTTCTATCGAGTTGAAATAGACATATCAGTGCCAAATCATCACTGTTTGTATGTGCAACATGAGGGAAAAACACCTCAAAATCCACGTTTCAATATAAATGGTATCCTTGATAGCGACAGTGTTCCTGCTATTAAATTGATATTTGAAACAAGCGTGACTTTAACAACTGATATAGCGTGCTGTTTGTGTGTAAGAGATGAAATTCTTATAAGTACTGTGGATGGATTTTTGAATAGGTTAAAATGGAATGGCAATAAAAATGAAAAAGCAACTTTACATTTAAGTGATATTCCAGTTTCTGTTGACCTTCAACAATTTCGTGCTTCAAAATTAACTGAAAGTGATGGTCATGCTGTTAATATGGAATATAGCCCAACTCTTGGAGGATATAGTTTAGTGTTATCTAGTGGAAAAGCCTTATTCCTCATTCCACCGTCAACTAGAGCTGAAAGAGCTACAGCCCATGCTGTTAGAGCTCAGGATTTGAGTGATGCTGTGACAGTAGCTGTTAATCATAGATATCGTCTTATTGCATTTGGTTGTTTAACTGGTGAAGGAATTGTGTACACAATAGATGAAGCAGTAGGAGCGTTGGAAGTTTCTCATAAACTTATCATATCTAGTAAAGAATTTCCAGATGTTGGAAATATAGCTGGTTCTGTTAGTTGTCTAAAATGGACTCCTGATGGCACTGCCTTAGCTCTTACTTGGAAAAATGGTGGCTTCTCTTTGTGGAGCGTATTTGGTGCCTTACTTGTGTGCACACTTGGTGGGGACTATGTATTTCAGAAAGATAGTTCTCTGCTATACCCTTATCCTGTCACCTCCTTAGAGTGGGGATTAGAGGGATATCATTTATGGATGGTGTGTGAAAGTGCTACTGATTCAAAATCACATACTGAAGATGACTTACCTTCTTCTTCAATTGAAAGTTCCAAATCAGAACTGATTCAGTTTCAATTTGTCAAGAGTGCGTTGTCAGTGAATCCCTGTGTAGGAAATCATGAACATGTATTTCTACAAGGAGAAGATAAACTTTATATGAGCACTAGTGACACTGTATCTCGTCATTCTCCACAGCCAAAAGGTGAACAATCTAATATTGATATTGGTAATAAAAATTGGCAAGTTATACCTATATCTCATAATTACACAGCAGCTAACTGGCCTATAAGATACTCAGCTGTAGACCGTGCAGGTCAGTGTATAGCTGTTGCTGGTAAAACTGGCTTTGCTCATTATGCACTCTTTCACAGAAAATGGAAATTGTTTGGAAATGAAACTCAAGAACGTGATATGGTTGTTTCTGGGGGTATTACGTGGTGGAAAGATTTTATATGCTTGGCATGTTACAATATTCCAGGCCAGCAAGATGAAATTAGATTTTACCCTCGAAACTGTAAACTTGATAATACATTTGCCCATGTCTGCAAGGTACCATCACAAGTTTTGTTATTGAACACATTTAAAGATACTTTGATAATATTTTGTGCTGATAGCCATGTGATGCTATTTGGAATTGAACGGAAAAACACTCAACCAAATCCAACTGTGGTAGTACATAAAATTCAAGAAGTTTCACTTAGTAACTTTATTCCTCATCCGCTCTGTGTTGCTGGATTAACTCTTACATCTCTAACGTCTGAATCATTACTCACAAAGGCACAACATACTGCTAAAGAAGCTGAAAGTATGTTGCTAAATGTCTCAGGAAAACTTCTCATGTTTCAAAGAGATAGATCCGCTCAGTCAAAACCTTCAAAAGGTGATGAAAGAAAACTTAAACCACTTCCATTTTATTCCCCAAGTGTGGTAGCAACCTCTGTAGAAAATATTTGGGCTACATCAAAAGCAAATTCAGGAAAAGTGCAATTGATGGAGGCACTGTGGCTTGGATGCGGTGCACATGGAATGAAAGTTTGGTTGCCATTATATCCGCGAAATGAAGGCAAAGCCCACAACTTTATGTCTAAGAGAATTATGCTTCCATTCAATGTAGATATATATCCACTAGCTGTGTTATTTGAAGATGCTGTTATATTAGGGGCAGCATCAGATGCCGTGTTTTATGAAAACTCATTCAGTGCTTCGCCTCCCTCTAACTTGGATGGTGGTAAAATAGCTCACTTACCATTTTGTATTTTAGAGAGAACTAGTCAAATTTATTTACACCATATTTTACGACAATTGCTTCGTCGAAATCTTGGAT
The DNA here is from genome assembly GCF_000327385.1 of Lottia gigantea. Classification (NCBI taxonomy): domain Eukaryota; kingdom Metazoa; phylum Mollusca; class Gastropoda; family Lottiidae; genus Lottia; species Lottia gigantea. The sequence continues at coordinate 454,877 of NW_008709577.1, forward strand.
TTCATGCCTTAGACTTAGCTCGGTGTTGCACTGAATTACCTTACTTCCCACATGTTTTAGAACTTTTATTGCATGGTGTTTTAGAAGCCGAAGCAACATCTAAAGCACCAATTCCTGATCCTTTACTTCCCAGGGTAGTTGCATTTATTCAAGAATTCCCAGAATTTTTACAAACAGTTGTTCACTGTGCTAGAAAGACTGAAGTTGCATTGTGGCCTTATTTATTTTCAACAGTTGGAAATCCTAAAGATCTATTTGAAGAATGCTTAAAAGTTGGTGGAAATCTAGAAACTGCAGCTTCATACCTAATAATCTTACAAAATTTAGAAAATCCCAAAGTGAGTCGCCAACATGCCACACTTCTTCTTGAGGCCTCTTTAGAATCTAATTGTTGGGAACTTTGTCGTGATTTAGTGCGGTTTTTACAAGCTATTGATCCAAATGATGTTGATTCGCCACCTCATGGTTCAGTTAACCGTATGTCTGGATCATCAAATTATCAGTCAAGTTACCCTAGTCCTCCAATTACACCCTCTGATAATGGTAGCTTTAGCTATAGTAATGTAAGTAACATTGGACGAGTACGTACAGCCAGTGTTGCTGGTGATGCAATTTCTAGAGATGTTCCCAAACCAAAGGAAAAGCTCAAACAAACTGTGTCTGACTCAAAGGTTATTTCCAGTAAAAAGCCTCTGCAACGTACCAAGTCCAATGAAGCTTCAGCTGAGAAAGTATACATTGATATGATATTATCTAGACATGCCCGAAAACTTTTGAGTACAAACCAGATAAGAACTTTGGGATACTATTCTGCCAATATGCAAGGTTTTCAGCTAGTGTCATGGTTACGAAGAGAAAGAGTTCGAGCTGCTAAATTGGAAGATTTTGTGACTGCTGTTCGAGATGTGCATTCACAGTTTGATTGGCCTTTACCCATTCTAACTTACAACACATATCATCAAATGAAAAAAGACATGGCTCTATCAGTTTCTAGTTTAGCATCGTCATCTCTTCTGGAGGAGGACATACTAGGATCACCAACTTTTGCTAATGGAACAGATAGTAGCTTTGTTATGTCTTCTCTTAGTTCCTCAGTGCCTCCACCACCTGACTCTTTTACATGTATGTCTCAATCACAATCTGATGATGTACTGCTCAGACCTCAATTATCAAAAACTGAAGAAAGTAGTTTAGCTACTATGGAGATCTCAGATAGTAGCTCTTTATTAGGTGAATATGAACTGGTGAATGATATAGTTTTAGGATGTGAACAACAAGAGACTCTCGATCTGGAAACGATGACGCAGGAAGCTGCAAATCGTGGACCCCCTCAATCAGAGATAGAATTACGATATTTATTACAAATATTTTTGGAAGCAGGTTGTTTGGAGTGGGCTTTGGTGATAGCAATAGTTTTAAGAGATACTCTTGGTGTTTCCAGAACTGTGAATACTGCCAGTTTGACAGATACTCAGTTGGATATGGTAGCTAGAATGAGAGAAGGCTTGTCATATCTAGAACTGTGGGTGGATACTGAATGTGTTGGTTATAAACCATTCTTTCATTCTATTAGAAACCAGATTCAAGTTTTAGCTAAGATAAGTGAACAAACTGTAACAGAACGCCAGTCCTCTATTTCTCCACGACATTCTCCAACATATGAACTAGAAGAGGGAAATTCTTCTCCTGTCATACAAAATATTCGTGGTAATGACATGTTTACAGAAAATGACATTGAAAATGAAGAGAAACAAAGTGAATGTATTTTATCATAATCATTATTTATTTCACAAAGGTAATTAGAAATTTTCAGAAACTCAAATTGGCAGCGTACTAAAATACATATGAGCACCATATTGAACCTTAGGGTTGAAACTTATTGGGTTACACAACATTTCTGCAATCTATGCATCTATTCATATTATCAATTTTAAAGATTATTCAATCATACCACACTTAATGTTCAATATTAGTTCAGTATGAATTCATTGTACTTTGTCTTGGTGTTATATGTTTCAGAGTACACTATAACTTAGTTTAATCTGAATATTTTATTCATTACTAGTTATGAATGTACTAACAAAGGGTTGCTATGACAATGGGCAATGACACATATATTTAATGTCTTTGGATTTCAATCAAATTCACATTTCACATAGTCCTGAGGTGATGCACTTTACAGCACTTGTACTAATTACCATTTATACAAACTTTTCTAAATAATTTCCAAGGTATCGGCCTTGATATTGTAAGGTATTCTAAGCTTTAATGCACCCTTGTCAAACTTCTTCTAGCTCTTATTGTCAAAATATGTCTTCAATTTCATGAACCTTTTCTTAAAGTTAGTATAATTTATATACACTTCAAATGAGTATGTATATTTGAGTATTGCCTAAGACTTTTATTTTATCAGGTTCATGATAAAAGTACTTCTGGGACATGTCACCAGATACATTTAGTATTACTTAACTTTAAATTTTGGAAAAACTTTGGAAAATAATTTAACTCATGCTTAGACATAAAACTAATTTGGCAATATTTAATTCAGAAGTTTTCAAATTATTTTTTTAAAAACAACATGATCTGGCCTTTGAACATGAATTATTTTATCATGAAATTGATCACAAATTTTTAAAAGTATGCCTATTATGTTTGTCACAAAGAAATTAATATTAATTTAGATTATTTTTGGAGTCTATCATGTATTTGTCAGTATAAAATATTTTATGATCTAACTATGATGAATATGGTAATTTATGCCTAGAATTTTATGATGAACTGGTTGATATTCTTTTATTATTTCATTGTAAAAAATTTATTTCATTTTCACAGACTATGGACAATGAAGGATATGTAGGACATAGTTTGACTTTCCATTTATTCATTAACCCAATAGCCAAGGGGTATCGAATCAAAATATATTTCTCTATGTGATTTTACTTTATTTTGACATGTATGAAACCTGACAAGACAGTATGCATGTTCTCAAATTGAGTTGAAAAGCTTGTTATGTTTATTTTTGTGTTAGTTTCAGTTATTCATGTGTTATGTTAGAGTGTTAGGAGATGTATAAGATTATTGTAGGTCACAATATGTGGTAAAGAGTATATTGGATATTACAATATTGACAATGTGTCTATATAAAGTGGTTTATAACAGGTATCAATATTGACTAATATCATATCACAGTATCTTCACACATTGATTTTCTTTTGGAATGCTGAGTTGATATGACAAATAGGTTACTATAGGGCTGTATTATAATATTCTTACACAAAGTTCTTAAGAGTTTAAATATAAATAGTAAAGGGATATTGTTTTCAAAATATTTCCCTGACCAGCTAGTAGTGCTTGCTTAAATCAACGTACTTTGAAAGTTTGACTTGCTTCCAGGCTAATCTCAACATTACTGGCAGTTAAGACACATGACCACATGATTTTGGTACCATCTACATGGGAGAATCTTGATAATATCATGGAAGTAACCACAGTCTAAACTGCCACTGTTTATCAAATTAAAGCTGCAAAGTTAAATCTTGGCAAGATATCTGACATATTGGGTGTAGTCTGTCTACTTGGCCAACAAGATTGACCTATGAATTTAATTACTGATCTGTTATATTATATTGTATTCTTTGAAAAACTCTAAATGTATCTTATCACTTGATCATAAATAACTCATATTAGATCTTCTAATATGATTTTGTATGAAGTGAAATAGGTGGAGTAGCTGAATTATCCACTATATTGAAAGAGGAGAATGTTTTTCTCATAGATAATAAAATGGATGACCCTAGTTGAAGTATGTACTCAATTAACAATATAGTGACTAGTAAGGATGTAACTATTGAAAATATTAAGTAACTGACAACTTCAAATCAAATATAGATTATAAAAAACTATTGATCACATTGATATATAATTTATTGTTTTCTAAAAGGGTATTGTGTTCAACTCATTGATTTTGGAGTACAACATATTTAATTAAGCTTTTTATCAAATTAGTAGCCTACAATAATATTTTGAGTTTCCTTGATGTAATAATTTGATCAGTAATGACTGCCATTGATAAGTATCATCCTAATTCCATAGTGATGAAATTTTGTAGCATGTTTTCCTGGGTGTATATAAATTTTCAAATTTCATGTATATCTGGAAATCAAAACAGTTCATTATCAAAAATTTACATAACAGTATGATGCATCGTGCTTTTGCTCATGCTACAGAAATATCTCATGATCCAAAATGAAACCCCTGAACCATGATTTCAAAGTTACTTATGTTGTACATTTAAAATGAATTTGACAGACAATATTTCACCCTTGTGGTCAGTGGAAGTAAATATCAAATAGTTCGTTGTATTTACTTGTGAACTGCTCTGTCAATTGAATGAACACTCTATTCTTTTCTTTCTAAGTCATTTGTTTTGGTAATTCAGATGACTTATGATTTTGTTTGTAGTTTGTATTGAAACACCTAATGAGTATTTGTTTAAGTTTCACTTCCCTTGACACAAGTTGTCCTAGTTTTTTCAATTAACGAAAAGAATGAAAAAAAAATCCTTTCTAGTAATGCAATAGGAAATATGGGTTAAATGTTTGTGTTTTTGAAACAAATAAGCTATATGTACATGCATTTATATTTCAAAATATCCAAGATGGTTTAACTTTTTTGGGAAAGGAACATTGCAATTTTAAAACTAGTACTTTTATCTAAGTATTTTTTTTTCATGTAAAATTTTAGAGCTACTTTTCCGACCATTGCAATGTTTGTGAAATCTATCAGATCTCTCTGTCAATACCATTTGATTTGAAGAATAGTGTCATAAGTATATTTTTATTATGTAATGGAATATATTTTGAAAGGTAACACATGTAATACTGAGTAAAAATGGGAATATTTTTTTCTATATATTAAACCTGATATTTAATTGTATTATTATTAAGGAGTCTTTTGATTATAAGTAGACAACAAAATTCCAATTAGGGTTTAAGTGTTTTAGAAAATCTATCAGAATTAAAAAAAAAAACAAAAAACAATTTCTTTGATAGTCAATTGAAAGTCATTCTATTGAAATGTTTTGTTTTTTTTGGCTGTTTTCCCAATGAAATGTTACCATATATCAAAAGTTAAGATATGATTTTGAGGGCATGGGGTATTTATCATATACATACTTATTGTACATAGTATATTACACTTGCCAAATTGTAAATATATATTATAGCCATACAACTCTGTCAATTTTATTTGTGTATTAAAGTATATATAAACTCTTCAAATCTAATAATTATGCATGCTATGAAGTGTAATATTTAATATGTATTTTAAATAACATTATATTTTGTTGTAATTTGATCCATTCTTTGAAGTTCATATGCTTTAGATGAATTCTATTCCAAGATGCAATCATGTGTGTGTGTGACATATACAGAGATAGGAATATTTGCTTTATCAGTTGATGATGCTCAATTTCAGCTATACCTTTTTATTGTCGTTGCCCTGTCCGTCAGTCAGTTGAGCAGTGAAATAGTTTTCCCACGTTTTCAATAGAATCTATTAGAACAAGCCTATCTAGATCTCTAAATAAAAAGCAAATTCAAAATACTCTTGGTTTATTTGAATTTTTTCTATCAATATCACCAGTGACAATAAAAGTAGGTAGAAATGATATTCATAGCAAATAATATCATATAATTAACAGAAAAAAGGAATTATGTCAAAAGAACCAAAGAGTGAAGGAACACCAAGCACCACCATTCTTTAATAAACCAATTTTACTTGTCATAATTTCATTGAGGAACTATACACTGATGGCTTCAATTTGCACAATTCCAATTTTCATTCCGAAGTCTGTGGTTCTTGCCATTCCACTAAAACTAACGTGTTTTATGTCACTAGAGGGGAACTGCATAGATATCAATAGTAGCTCCTCCTAGTGACGTCATAAAAGGCTTTAGTTTTAGTGTTATTGCAAGAATCACAGATGTCGGAATGACTATTGGAATGGTGCAAATTGATGCTAACAGTGTCCCAGATATACATAAAAAGTTTACAAAACCTCTTTACAAACCCTTTAATGATTTTCACTTCAGTTATTTTACTGCAAGTAGGAATATAGTGGATGACACAGATCTTTGAAGATTCTCTTTTGGACTGGATTTATCTACATACTAGTTAATATATAGGGATATGTTATATTGTGGATTTCACCAATGGGTTTCCACTTCGTTTGTTCCTTGAAAGCAAGAATAAGTGTTATAAAGAAAAAGAGGTACAGATGTGGAGATATTATTTACAAAGAACCTCTAAATATAATATAATAATACAAAACATGTAAGAGAAAGGAGGTGTGAAAAAGGCATAATTTATCTTACAGTGGAAATAGTATTAGATAACCCAAGTCAAAATTAAAGTGTATAAAAAGGGATACACTCATCTAAAAATTTGCATTCACTGTGGCTGACAGAGCCAGATTTCAGGCGTCCATATTAGTTTCAGGAAAAAAACTTACAATTCTACCGGCTAATATCATGACATCGTAAGTAATAGAAATAACTCTTAGAGAATGTAAAAATGGATGATAGCTGAAATTGAGCTCCATTGAGTTGTCAAGCTTACATAAAGATGACTGTATCCCTTTAACGATAATCTTTTTTTTACCTTGGATTGTGTAACTCTTAAGATATCCAGGATTTATGATTTCATCAAAATCTTAATAACCTTCATTTATGACATCACAGATAGCATACAGATAAAGTCGGAAAAGTGGAATCTTAAAGGTCTAGACCAGTTTATTTTCAATGTAAAGAATTGTGCTAATTATGCATGAAACTATCTTAACCCTTTATATAGTTTCTGTTTCTGTTTCATGCGCAGAAGGTTCTGTTTACAAATGGCGACAAATTTTCCATCAGAAATATAAAGATAGTGGACCACGGCCATATACGCCCACCATGGCATGCGGATGGTAAAAATGAAACGTCCATTTTAAGTTTCATCAAAATCGGTTGAAAACTAAGAGAGTAATAGCATAATATTCAAGATTTTGGGGCAAGGGCAATAACTCTGCTTCTAACGGTCGAAAATAGCTCAAATTCTAACTTGATGTTCGTTTCATGAATATGTATGATCATACCGAATTTCATTTTATTCCTTCAAACACTCTAGTATTAAGAGTGTTTACAAGCAATTGATGTTGATAGAAGCACTTACTGTATAGAGGTTAACTCCTCAAAACTGACGTAAGAGGCCTACATCTTGAAAAAGCCTTAAATTTAATCAGACGGACGGACAGGGGTGTCGACAATATACGTCCACATAGAGAGATGTGGGCATATTAAAATTAACTTTGTTTGTGAAATCTTCAATTGTTAAATGTAAATTATGGATTATTATCATTATAGCAAAATCAGAATAATGAGAAATTTTCTACAGCGTCTTCTAGACGGAAATATGTGTAGTTAACGCTGATTGGATCTATTGGTCCTATCAAAATTGAGTTATCATAATAGCTAATAACAGTAAAAATGGAGACCTTGAGATTTAAAATACTTAAGTAATCGTTTAAAAACTATTTTATCGATTGTGACTTAATGCTTGGATTTTTCACGATCTTAATAATAAATATGTGAAAAAACAGAAATTGGACAAAAGACTTTACGACTTCAAGAACAGATTTCTTAAAGAAAAAAACAGGAGGAGTCAATTTTTCGAAAATTAGAGTTCTGTTCAAAACAAAATAACAAGCTTGGACTAGATATTTGTAAGTATTGAGGCAAAATATTTAGATATTTATAAAGTCAGATTAAAACAAACATAGTACTATCTTTGCACAAAAACACAAACCAAAATAATCAAAATACTTGTACATTAAAAATACATCAGGAAAAACCTCTTGGAGGCAACAAATTTGCAAAAAATGGAATTTTCCAATTCTGAAAAGAAAGTTATATCAAATACATATTTCGTCAAGACATAACTTGTTGTTTTGTTTTTAGATTTCGGATACATAATAAACAAACAAGGCCTGAATGTTTAGGATCTTCATTTATAGTCTGTATAATACTATCTTCTATAACTAGAGAGTACCTACAAAAAAAAACAGATCTTATTATGGTATATCATTATTATGATGCCTAATTATCATACATGTTAAAGTTTGAAAATTTACTTTTGCATTAAAATACACAAATACTGTGATTGTGGTAAGACTTACAATACTAATATTTATACCATTTTAAACGTCAAACCAAGCATTAGACACAGGTTACTAAAGTGATAAAAGATAATAGACTAGGTTATAATGATGATGTTAAAGAGAACCTATATATTTATACTTACCTTTTTGATCTAATATTACCAAGTAATTTAGTACAATCCAGTTCCATACCTAAAGCTTTAGTAAATTCACCATTAGTATCTGCTAGCATTTTAATCTTTAATAAAAAAAATAAAGATTATTTTTTGTTATACCGTAGAATTGAGAGTATTATCACTGAGCTGAAGTATGTCTAATACCATTCCCTTCTTTCAAACAAATGAATTTGGAAAAATCTTTTATCACCTTCCCATTCAAGCTTTTAATTAAGGATAAAAAGTAAAAGAGTAAGAATAGTTTTTCTCCTTTTAGCACCATGTAGTGAAGGCCAATTTAGTTTGGGGTTTAACTTTCATACATGGAATGAACCAAGGAGGTTCAGTGGAGGATCTCACTATGGATATCACTTGCAATAGCTGTCATTTATACCTCTTGTATCATCAGTTCAGATAAAGCTTGAACCTGTTGTGATAGATCTGATCTAACTTACACACAATACCATGTACAGGTAAATGTGTAAAAGAGGTAATTTTTAAATAAGAATGCACACCCACCTTTCCCTCAGCTTGTAAATTTTTACCCCATGCTGACATAACAAATGGATCATTTACAGACACACAACCTATCAGATCATAACCTTCTTCCTGGAATAGAAATAGAAAGTCAAAAGTCAATTGAATGTAAGTAAACCCTAATCGTATAAATAACAAATAATAGAGTTTATTTATACATAAAGTTTCAAGTTGACTGAGTATAAGTCAAAGGGAATGACTAACAAAAGAAGGCAAAACCAAGTCCTGAAATGAAATTTCTACACAAACATTTTATTTTTGATAGTTTAAGTATTAATTAACATAATGAAGGTCTGGCCTGAATAGTTTGTTTTTTTATTTATTCTACATCAAAATACAGACTGTTTGTGTTTTGAATTATTCCAGGATGTTCACACTATTCTCCAATAAACAGATTGTTAAATTTCAGAAAATAGGGTTAAAATATCCTTAAAAAAACTTATCAATAGACAGTTTACCTTAAATTTATCAGCACTTTCTAAATATTCTGGAATATGTGCCTAAAATACAAATCATAAATGATACATCGCAAAAACTTGAGCAGTCAAAACTTTTCCAATATGAACTATTAGTCTCATAATAATTAAAAAGCATAAGGTATGGTTGAATCTAAGATTTTCCTTCTATATACTTACCAATATTCTGTAACATTTGGTATATGGTATGTCAGTTTTGTGGTTGAATCTGACCACTTTGATGTCATACCAAATGCTATAACACATCCAATAGTTTTACCACAATACAGAAACATGCATTTTTATATCTAAGAAATTGATTTCACTTCAATCTGCATAATATCAGTTTAAAAAGTAGTGAATGTTAAAATAGATTTCCCATCTATTTAACTTACGTGAGTACATCCTGGTGTAAAGGCCCCAACCACTGAGAATAAAACACCTTTCTTTCCTTTATACAATTCTTTAGCACTTATACCATTATCAGGTGTATCTTGATATAGTTTGATATCAGGAAGACTGTCTCCTATCTACAATAAGTCAGTTTTAGAATTATCTTTTAGTCTAATCTTTTTGGGTACGGTGCCATAGTTGTTTTGTCAATTTCATTATTGCTCAGCTGACATTTTTAGCCATGTTTGTTTTCAAGATCATGCCATCATCAGACAGAAGGAGGGGACATCAATTTTGACATACTTGGTATGAGCTTGGTATTGAAAATCAAAGAAATCGAAACATAATTAGCAGGAGTAATTGACCTTGTTCTCGAAAACACTCAAGAAGGTTCAATTGTTGACGAAACTTGGTGTAAATGTTTGTTTTCACCCAAGGATGAACCCTACTGAAAACCAGAAAAATCAAAAAATATTAATTACCGGTACCGGTACGGTACCGGTATGAGTTAATGCCCTTGTTCTTGAAAATGCATTCAATTTTTAGCACATAAACACTCTAGAAAGCACAATTCAACTAAGGATGAACCCTATCCAAAATTAGAAAAATCGTAAAATACCGAGTACCGGTAAGAGTTATTGCCCTTGTTCTTCAAAATGTGTTCAACTTTTAGCTCGTACAAGCTCTAGAAGGTTGAATTAATGACAGATTTTGACGAAACTTGTTTGGGTGTTTGTTATCACCCAAGTATGAACTCTATCGAAAAATCAGAAGAATCAACAAAAATATTTAGTTTGAGTTATTGCCCTTGTTCTTCAAAACAAGTTTAAGTTTTAGTCTGTAAACACTCTAAAAGGCTCAATTCTTGACAGAACTGGTAAATATTACGCAGTATCGCCCCAAAAAGATCAAAAGACCTGTAAGACTGAAGGTTGAATATTTCATACTGGTACATGTAATTGTTACTGTACTGCCAAATATTTTTATTTAAAATCAAAGCTGGCAGAGGGCATAATATTAATTTGCCTGGCAAGCTATCTTTCTTTGAAAATCTGTATCATTATCGCACTGGTTCAGTGATGAAAATTTCTGGCACTGGCAGTGGCAGTTCAGGTCGCACACTGATTCAAAAAACTGATTCAGAATCAGATTGATACTGCTGACGACAGCATACAAAAACCATGGCAAAATGAAAATAGGACAAGAAGAAAATAAGTCAAATTTAAAACCATCCAGCTACCTTTAAAAAACTCTGTGTTTGGTAACAAACAACCAAATGTTTGAATGCTTTTCTTGACAACAACGTAGTTGGGAGACCTTTTGTTGTTAACAGCCTTGTGGTTGTTGCCATCTTCTTTTTTTTTTAAATATTTCCTAAGGGAGATTCCTTGTTTATTTATAGATTAACGTCACGTCCGGAATCCTCAAGAATTGCCTTGACATTGGTAAGAACTGTAAACACATCTCAGTTAAAGATTTTACCAATATTTTATGTCATTGAGAAAACTTATGAGAGGTAATATTTATGTAACATGCAGAACAAGCAATTTCAAAACTTCTGTGAGCCTGCTTTGCATCTTTTCACTATTTATTCGTACTGTCACGTTTATTTCGGCTAACAGTAAATTAGGCCTAGTAGTGGTTGTTGTTGCATAAGCCGCACATGCAGAGGGCACTCCTTTAGGTTTTATATCTATGCGATACTATGTCTTTCAACTACTCAAGAATTGATATCTATCTATACTTTCACTAAACCTGACATTAGAAATCATATTTGAAACATTTTGAGTATTGTACAGGCCGTGGAGCTTGACCATGAAGTCAGTCACATATGAAATGAAAAATTGCAATTTATTGATAAATTTAGTTGAAAAAAATGTGAGTGATATGCTATTCAGGTATTAACTATATGATTTTATGTATATAACATATATCATGCAGAACATTCTTGAATGTATTCAGCTTACTGTTCAATCATGGAACTTTCAAAGATATGCATTTAATTTATGATGCAATATGGCATTGATAGTCCAATACTACAATCATATTCCATGCATTATAAAAGCTTAATTGTTGATTCAAAATCGGGAAGGGGCACCTTTTCTTTAGGACCCTTAAACTCAACTTTCAAGAAAGCTAAGCTAAATAAAAGTGATTAATTAGTGAGCTACATGTTTTATTGTACAATTACTTGCGTACAGGTTTTCAACAGCGATTGGTGAAGAAAATACGACTGACGACTTTGACTAATTGTGACGACTTAGGGGCCTAAGTGGAGCAATAGAGAGGCCAATGAGGCAAATGAAATGCTTCTCTTTTGAAACACAAACAAGTTTTCAATGTGATTCAAAATTAAAGTAATTTTTTTAGAAAAGTAATTGTACATGTAATTTAAATCTACCCAGACCCCTTTTTACCTCATTTTTATCTGGGATTGTGCTGGGGCATTGATAATTTTTAAACTAGATATATAGCCATCAATAATATTTATGGATATCAATGTATTGTAACTGATATGATTTTGAGATGGTTTTGTTTTATTATTTTTCAGAAAATGTCAAGAAAGGGCGATTTTCGAGGATTTATACGAGGATTGGAACAAATAACAAGAGCATTAGCTGAATATCAAGGCAAGGAGGTGGAAAATAAATGGAACAATTCTAGTTTTAAATCAGTGTTTGGTAGTGTTGGTTACAAAGTTGAAGATGTTATTAGTTCAGCTACTATAAAACAACAAGAAGTTGCAGTAAATGTTTATTTTTCACTTTTTTCACATATTATTTTTGTTTAAGATTTGCACTGTATTTAAAACTGTGCACTATATAAAGGACTTCATGTTAGATGAATATTAGTATTCATTTCTTAAAATAGTAAGTTCATTTTCAGCCTTCATTTTTTAATATCTTCTGGACTGATTTTCAGATATAATGATTTTTTTTGTTTAGAAAAATTTGCAAGACAGAGTTGCTGATATATCACAACAAGCATCAACTATTGTGGACAGTGTTAAAACTAAAGCTACATCTTCTGCTCAAAATCTCCAATATAAAGAAGCTAAATATGATCAAGCAGACTTTAAGATAGAAATAGAACATCCTGAAGACAGATTATCAGAAAATATTATCATTCAAAGTGCGGCAGCAGAACCTATTGTACCTCATGTAGATTTCTCAAGTGCTGAAACCAGGTCCACCTCATCTCAGGCTTTTACAGATGAACCACCAGAAAGAGTGTCTTCAACATACTCTACCTCTTCTACCAATCAAACAAGCCCACCTGAATTTGAGTCTTTGGGTTCAGCTTCACCTTCTGTAAATACTGATGATACAGAAACAGTAAAACCTCCTCCTAAAACCTTTTATTCTCCCAACTTCCAACAGTCTGTAAGTTATATTTTCTTATCTTTATCAAATCACTATAGAGATCATTACAAGCACCATAGTATGATTTTCAGTTATTCAATGAACCAGCTGAAATGCCCTGATGAAGCTGATAATTAAGTTGTATTTCTGTAAAAACAAATGTGATAATTATGTGATTTAAATCTTACACATGGTTTTACAGCTGAGCTCCAGGGCAAGAGAAAGAAAAGTTCCAGCATCAAGAATAAGTCGTCTTGTTAGTTATGGAGGTAATTTAGGTTATGTTTCTATTACATGTATTGTTATTTGTTGTTGAGGTGAAATGAGAATTTAACTCATAGAAAGCACGGGCCTAGGTCCAAAGCAAGGACTATTCATTTACAATGCGGAAATTTTTTTTGGTGGTAGGCCTACCGACTTGTCCGGTGCTATAATAAAGAAAAACCTGCTTTGTATAAATGTTCCTTTACCCACTTGGCCTATATGAAAAATAAAAAGGGGTCTTAAAAGTCGGTATGATGGGGAACACAGTAGAGGCTGAATTAGTTGGCAAACCCCCGCCCTCCTCCTCCTCCCACTTGTTTTCCCTTGTTGTGCACTTCAATGACATTTTCTAACTGTATATGGTCTGAGGGTTTGTTCATAATTAAAATATTTATTGATAATTTGCTGTTAATAATAAATGATACAATTCTTGAACTAATTTCAGGATTAGCAGCCGGTCTAGGTGCTGGAGCTATCTCAGAAATTACAAAGAGATCTTTAGGCTTAAAGGAAAGAGGTAAGAAAATCAACATAAATGGTTTGGAAATTTTTTGATTTTAGGCTAGCTAAGTTGTCAAGAGGCATCAGGTATTTTGGATTAGTGAAATTATCACTAATTTAAAATTATCTTTAATCTCGAGTTGACTTTTCAAAGAAGCTTTTTGTATTGTCTATTGACTTTGCTTTCAGTAAAAGGTACAGCCATCTTAGATTCATCACCATTTCTAACAGAAGCTAATGCTGAAAGAATTGTGAATACATTGTGTAGAGTAAGGGGTGCAGCATTGAAATTGGGTCAAATGTTAAGTATTCAAGGTAAGGAGATGGTTTTTCTGTAATTCACATACAGATAAAGTAATAACAATCTCTGTTTTCTTTCTTAAACATTCTCTTATTGTACACCCCTAGTATGCATAATTACTTCATGACATCAGCAATATGCTGATATCATAATTATCTTCATAATGTCTTGATATTGTTAAGATAGGAGAATGTTAGTAATGTCAAGTTTTGATGTCTATGCTTGTCATTATATTGTGATATACTGAACTCTTTAGGTTGCTCATCACAATGAAACTGAGTGAGCTCTCCATTGTTTTTTCGCCTCCATTGGTACCTGAATTTAACAAACTTCTCATAATTGGAATTGTTGGAAATCAGTATGACTATTAACAACATTGAAAAAGTTTTTATTTTTCTCTTTAGATAATTCCTTGATAAATCCCCAGCTACAAAGAATATTTGAAAGAGTTAGACAAAGTGCTGATTTCATGCCTGCAAAACAAATGATTGTAAGTCATATACACCCTATGTTTTGTATATTTGACATCAATGGATATAAAATAGCATAATCAGTATCATAGAACAATCATGCTTATTTGATATATTGAATTAGTATAAAATTTATATAATTTTGGGCTCAGACATAAGCTCTATCAGAACAATTGGAGGATTGCTTAAGTTAGAGGCAAACATCAAAAAAAATGAGTTGAAATTATGATGATTTATTGTAAAACTTTATATTTTATAGAAAGTATTAAATCAAGAACTAGGATACAACTGGAGAGAAAAATTACAATCATTTGATGAAAAACCATTTGCAGCAGCTTCTATTGGTCAGGTACATAAAGGCATTTTACATGATGGTAGAGAAATAGCAATAAAAATTCAGGTAGATTTATTGGAGTTATCTCCCTTCTCTTTACAATTGTTAACCTAAAATCTCATATTTCACGGACTTAATTTTGGTAATTCTAATTTGAGGAAAAAATGGATTTGATTTCATCATATTTCTTAGTTATATATGACATAATATAATAGAATAATAGTTACACCCTTACTTCATTAGGACCAATTTTTTGTAAATCAAATCATGAGATGACAATGCTGCAGGAAAACTAGTAGTTATGTGTGCTTCCATATTGTTTAAGTCCTTATGTTAAAGGCTCTGATTGGTTGTATCCGTTGGCCTATAATCCAATCAAATGCAAACCTGTAATAAAAGAAAAATTCAAGGTATGGTTATTGACATGAATAACCTGACTTTGCTATCCACTTCAGTATCCTGGTGTAGCTCAGAGTATTGATAGTGATATTAATAATTTGATGGCCGTGTTGAATGTTTGGAAGATTCTCCCAGAAGGTAAAACTTGTTATATTATTATTTGACATTTATTTGTAACTTCCCAAGAATATGATAAGTAAGGAAATTAATAAGAAAGTTGTCTCATTTCTCAGCTTGTACTAATTGTTTTGACTGTACAGAAGCCCTGAAATTCGTGGCAATAGTGACAGCAGTAATATTGTACAGTCTAAAGGGACAAAACAAAGAATGGAAGGTTGTATAGAGAGATGCAATTTTTACATGAAATTTGATGGATTTTTGTAGCTTTTAGATGTTTCTACACTTTACACTGCAATAGTCACAGTACGTTGTTGACAGTTTTTTGTTAGTCAGTTCAACTAACTGTTTCTATGTTTATTATCTGTATATCTGAAGCTATGTATCTATTTTAACAGTGGAAATATTTGATTATTGTAGCTATGTATGTAGATAATGTAATGAAAGTAGCTAAAAGAGAACTAGCCTGGGAAGTAGACTATATCAGAGAATCAGAATGTGGTAAAAAATTCAAGGAATATTTAAAAGATGATCCTATGTTATATGTACCAGACGTTATAGATGAATTATCAACTAAACAAATATTAACAACAGAATTTATACATGGTATACCTTTAGATCAATGTGTTAATCTAGATCAACGACAACGTAATATGGTAAGTATTAACTTCCATTTGTTAGATATCTGTTTATGTGCATACAATAAAAAATGTGGAAACATATTGCAGTCAACATTGTTATCAAATTTTGATGACGTTTTGTACTGACAACCTTGAAATGCATCTGATTGTTGACACTTTCTTACTGGTCTTGAATGATAAAACATAAAATTAGACTTAATGGATTTCTGTGTTTAGCATCTGCAATGTGAAGAAATCTGTCCAATGAAATTTTTCACCCGATAACATTATGATTTACGTAGTGAAACAAACAAAACATGAAACGCAACATCTAGATCTGTATGTTGATTAGATATGTTTTCATACTTCTGTTATACACTTCAAATCATAACTGACTTGACAATAAGATGTATTTAGATTGTATGATAATAAGTGAAATTTGAAAAAAATGACTGAACTCTTTGTATATCTGTTACTTTTCATTAATATATTTTAAACAGATGATATATTGCGAATTCAAATGAGTCATTGATTCACCAGAAATAAATACTTTCTTCTTTAATAGTTAAAGTACATATATATATATATATATATAAAGTAGACTACATTTCTACACCTACAAACTAAATATAAGTTAATATGAACACCACTTGATATATGCCCACATCTCCCAGAAGACAAATATTATTAACGTCCGTGTCTGTCTATTCATCCACTTCCTCTTAAACACTTCCTGTTAGAGTTAACAATTATTAACCAAATTTGGTATGTGTATTTATAATCATTAAAAGTTCTAATTTGAGTTTCCTTTTATATGCCCATATGAAATGGGAGGGCGTATATTGTTGTCACCTATGTCAGTCCGTCGGCACAATTCTTGATGGATTTTGCTGAAACTTAGTGTGAGTGTTAGTTATTAACCAAAGATTAACCTTTTCGAAAATCATTAAAATGTTTAGAATGAGTTATTGCCCATGTTCCTGAAAACGCATTCAATTTTTAGCTCGTCAACACTCAACACAATGACAGATTTTTACAAAACTATTATTCAGTATCGCCCCAAAAAGTTAAAAAGAAGTGTAAGACTGAAGGTTGAATATTTCATACTGGTAATTATTACTGTACTGCTAAATATTTTTATTCAAAATCAAGCTGCCAGTAGGCGTATATTACCTTGCCTGGCAAGCTATCTTTATTTCAACCTATGCTTCTTTAGTTTTCTATTTCTATATAATATATGTATGAGCAAAAAAGTTCAGGTGGAAAGTTTATCAGTTAGTTTACCCATCTTTTGTTTAATATTCAAATGGCTACAGCTCTTAGTATTCGATCAAGTTTTATACGCCCACATCTCTCTATATGGACGTATATTGTTGGCACCCCTGTCCGTCCGTCGGTCCGTCCGTCCGTCAACATTTGCTTGTAAACGCTCTAAAAACTAGAGTTTTTGATGGAATCAAATGAAATTTGAACGGTTTCGGTTTGTGTAGACATATTCTTAAATCCAAGATCAAGTTCGAATTTGAGCTATTTTCGACCGTAAGAAGCAGAGTTATTGCCCTTGCCCCAAAATCTTTAATATTTACCATCCGCATGCCGCTTTGGGCGTGGTCCACTATCTTAATAAAACTGGGTATAAAGGTATAAGATCAAGAAATGAAAAAACTTTTGGTGTATGTGGATGCTAACTCTACCAATTGTATAGTTAATCGGGATGGAATGGGTTTTTATATTACTCTTGTATCCACATATATATAAAACCTGACTGAAAACATCAGAGTTGTCTTACAACCTAGAACTATCATATTGTCTAATTAGGTTTCTATCATTACCAGCTTGTACTTGTCTTTTATCACTACTATGATTAATATTTTAACACGAGGTTCAACTGGTACAAATATTTGTTAAACATTTTCTTTTCTTTTCATTTGTCAATATGTCTTTGTCTGAAATAAGGGTTAAGAGTCAAGCTATTTGTATATGGTTCAAAACATGGGAAGTTTACTTTAACTTTTAGGATGAGAGTTCAGAAATAGTTATACACAAATACATATAAACAAAACTGTAGACCAGTGTCAAATAATAGAATTATCTTTCAAAAATAACTAGCATATAACAGTTGCAAAGAACAGAGAAGTATCTTCTGTTAATATAGAACAAAATACAGAAGAGATCGGAAGCATCTTCATTGAGGCATCATTTAGGTCTGTCATAAATATGTATGAGTTGAAGGCATCAGTAAATTCAGAAACTGAAAATTGACGCTTTTATACAACTATTGTAATTGCTTGAGAAAATAAAGTTGTTAAATAACCACTGTAAAAAAATTGTAATAGAGGCAACATAATGATTGAAATTACTGTGTATAATGGTAGTTTATATCTACTTCATTGTAGTTTTTATTGTACAATTTCATTCTCATCGTAATGTGATACTGACACACATAGTTTAAAATGTTTCTTTCTCTCTATCTCTTAAAAAAAACTTTCATCTGATTGTCCCAATGATTGATAAGGAAATGGAAATTGAAGATAAAAGAAAGCTGTTAATTATTACTTAAATGCCAAATGTACACTTTTCTCTGACTTGAATTAATGTAATATTCACAACCTTGTCTATAACATTGTTTTGTGTGGATAACATCATAGACAGCATTTGACATTTGTAAAGTTTCATTTCCTGTAAAAGCTCATCAAATTGACAATAATAGTTCATATTAGGCTATTTTGAGTTAAAACCCACTAAGATTTTTTGAGTATTTTTTTTGTTATCATTACACTTAATGAGTGTTTTGTGAAAGTCTAGTATCTAAGATGTGTTTGTTATTGCTTCATGCTTCCTTCAAGACTGAGTCAAGTTATCTTTATTAATCAGTTCTTCTAACAATCTTTAATTAAAGATAAAAGGGAGATGAATCAGACATTGGATTTTATTCAAATTGATTATTTGCAGGGCATTCGTAAGCGAACGACCTGCTTTGTTTTCGTATTGATTTTTTTTTTTTTTTTTTTTTTTCGTCTACGGCAGGCCGGTTTTCTCGGCAACGTCAACAGGTACGGGAAAACGGACTTCATGGCGTTTTGTAACCTGTGGCTAATCACAGTTTAAATGTAAAACGAAAATTTTCTGAGCAACATTATGCAAAATTGCAACGGAAAATGGACTCTAGAGGGCGTGTTTATCAACCGATTTTGATCGGGTTTTCTGCATCGTATTTCTTGTAACAAAGGACAAATGATAGCAGTTGAAAATTTTCGATTTTCGAAAATTCGTTGCATACCTTTTTTTGCCGAAATTAAGCGAAAAATACTATTTCGGTTGTTGTCGGACGGTTTGACTTGAAACTTACGTGGTGTAGACCGCCAGCATAGAGACGTAAAAGTACACATTCAAATTTTTTTGATCACTTCCGGTTTCGATGTTAGTACTTCCGGTGGTATCACTTCCGGTGGAATTGAGTTATGTCAAAAATAACATATGCATTATATTACCAGCCTTAATACAAATTTATTAAACTAAAAAAATCCGCACCGGAAGTAACATGTTGGCCGCCATTTTGGTTTGCCTCATTTTGCAGAAATTGCTATTCAGAGGCCATTTTTCATCCGATTTGCATAACATTTGTGTCAAACGATACGTTTAATGTCTGTCTACAATCCTTAGGCAGCATAATTTTGATTTTCGGTTTTGCCTTTTTTGTACGACCGGATTGTTTTTTTCAAAGTTTGAAGGCGTATATCTCATGACCTTGACCTTTGATGACCTTCATATTTACTGTGATGATAATTTGTGACCTTGTCTATCTGATGACCTTTTGACCTTTGGGGTCAGATACCTATTTCCGATATTACAGGGGTCTAAATATGGACCATTTTGAGCCTTTAAAGTGTTCTATCTCGGTCCCTAATAGAGATATGGCAATAATTCTTTCGATTTTGTAATGTAGAGATTCTCAGCTTTCCATAGATATATAACATGCATACCTTACATGCAAATTCAAAACTCCATTCACTTAACATGGGGCTATTATTAGATAAATCGGCTAATTAGATTAACCTGGCTGTCAACCCCAATAGAAATCAAATTTTAAGTTGTTTTAAAGATACCCTGCTTTTTATATTTCTTAAAAATTATCTTTGTGCAGTTATGGTATGAAATTAAGCTCACGGCAGCATATTGAAGGTATACCTCCACTTAATTTACCAACTTTCTCATTTCTTATCCGATTTTCATCAAACTTGGTATGTATGTGTATAATTAAATTCTAAATTTGATGGAATTATCGAATTTGAGTAGTGCGCATGCGCATTGCCAACTTTCTTATTTACTATCCGATTTTCATCAAACTTGGTATGTATGTGTATAAACAAATTCTAAATTTGATGGAATTATCGAATTTGCTTAGTGCGCATGCGCATTGCCAACTTTCGTATTTACTATCCGATTTTCATCAAACTTGGTATGTATATGTATAATTAGATTCTAAATTTGATGGAATTACCGAATTTGCGTAGTGCGCATGCGCATTGCCAACTTTCTTATTTACTATCCGATTTTCATCAAACTTGGTATGTATGTGTATAATCAAATTCTAAATTTGATGGAATTATCGAATTTGCAGTGTGCGCATGCGCATTGCCAACTTTCTTATTTACTATCCGATTTTCATCAAACTTGGTATGTATGTGTATAATCAAATTCTAAATTTGATGGAATTATCGAATTTGAGTAGTGCGCATGCGCATTGCCAACTTTCTTATTTCTTATCCGATTTTCACCAAACTTGGTATGTATGTGTATAAACAAATTCTAAATTTGATGGAATTATCGAATTTGCGAAGTGCGCATGCGCATTGCCAATTGTCTTATTTATTATCCGATTTTCATCAAACTTGGTATTTATGTGTATAAACAAATTCTAAATTTGATGGAATTATCAAATTTGCGTAGTGCGCATGCGCATTGCAAACTTTCTTATTTATTATCCGATTTTCATCAAACTTGGTATTTATGTGTATAAACAAATTCTAAATTTGATGGAATTATCAAATTTGCGTAGTGCGCATGCGCATTGCAAACTTTCTTATTTATTATCCGATTTTCATCAAACTTGGTATTTATGTGTATAAACAAATTCTAAATTTGATGGAATTATCAAATTTGCGTAGTGCGCATGCGCATTGCAAACTTTCTTATTTATTATCCGATTTTTATCAAACTTGGTATTATGTGTATAATCAAATTCTAAATTTGATGGAATTATCGAATTTTTGTTGAGCGCATGCACATTACACTTTCTTATTTCTTATCCGGATTTCATCAAACTTATTCTTTATTCATTGACAAATATTCTTTTATTCCTAGTAAATATACTTTAAACTCCAGGCACTTTTGGATATTTGCATTTAGAGATGCAGAAAGGTATTTACATAAAGTAATTGCAAAAGACCATCTTCGTATGTACCTGAATGTCGTAACCCGCCCTGCATCAGTACTGTTATTAGAACAGTTCTAGTTGCAGGGCGTTCTTTGAACGCCCTGCTTTGTTTTCGTTCTGGCTATTTTTTTTTTTTTTTTTTTTTTTCTTCACTCCGGGAGCTCAGTTCTCGGAAACAGCTACAGGTATCGAAAAACGGATTTCGCCACACTTTCTAACTCGTGGCTAACTGCATACTGAATGTAAAACGAAAATTTTCTGAGCAACATGAAGCGACGTTAGCAACAAACAGAAAGTGGGCTCTAGTGGGCGTAATTATCGACCGATTTTGCTCGGGTTTCCTTTATTCTACTTCTTATAACAATGGACACATGATGGCAGTTGAAAAAAATTTAATTTTCGCAAATTAGTTCGATACTTTTTTTTGTCGAAATTAATCGAAATATGCTATTTCGGTTGGTATTTGTCGGACAGATTTGAAACTTATATAGTGTAAACAGCCAGCATGGGGGAATTAAAAAAACGCATTCAAAATTTTTGCATCACTTCCAGTTTCGAAGTTAGTACTTCCGGTGACGTCACTTCCATTGGAATTGAGTTATGCCCAAACTAACATATGCATGATATTAGTGTCATTAATACAAACCTATTAAACTAAAAAAATACTTACCGGAAGTAATAATTCGGCCACCATTTTGGTTTGCCTCATTTTGCGAAAATTCCTATTCAGAAGCCATTTTTTAACCGATTTGTGTCATTTTTGTGTCAAACGATACTATGAATATTTGTCTAAAATTCGTGGGAAGCAAAATTTTGATTTTCGGTTTTGCCTTTTTTATACGAACGGATGTTTTTTTTCAAAGTTTGAAGTCGTATATCTTGTGACCTTCATATTAACTGTGATGATAATTTGTGACCTTGTCTATCTGATGACCTTTTGACCTTTGGGGTCAGACAACTCTTTCCCATTCTATAGGGGTCTAAATATGGACCATTTTGAGCCTTTAAAGTGCTATATCTCGGTTCCTAATAGAGATATGGCAATAATTCTTTCGATTTTGTAATGTAGAGATTCTGAGCTTTCCATAGATATATAACATGCATACCTTAAATGAAAATTCAAAACCCCATTCACTTAACATGGGACTATTATTAGATAAATCGGCTAATTAGATTAACCTGGCTGTCAACCCCAATAGAAATCAAATTTTAAGTTGTTTTAAAGACACCTTTCCTTTTACATTCCTTTAATATGTTTTGAGTCTTGTTGCGGTATATTAATAATGGAAGCACATTAAAGGGATACCTCCACTTAATTTACCAACTTTCTTATTTCTTATCCGATTTTCATCAAACTTGGTATGTATGTGTATAATCAAATTCTAGATTTCATGGAATAATCGAATTTGCTTAGTGCGCGTGCGCATTGCCAACTTTCTTATTTACTATCCGATTTTCATCAAACTTGGTATGTATGTGTATAAACAAATTCTAAATTTGATAGAAATATCGAATTTGCGTAGTGCGCATGCGCATTGCCAACTTTCTTATTTACTATCCGATTTTCATCAAACTTGGTATGTATGTGTATAATCAAATTCTAAATTTGATGGAATTATCGAATTTGAGTAGTGCGCATGCGCATTACCAACTTTCTTATTTCTTATCCGATTTTCACCAAACTTGGTATGTATGTGTATAAACAAATTCTAAATTTGATGGAATTATCGAATTTGCGAAGTGCGCATGCGCATTGCCAACTGTCTTATTTATTATCCGATTTTCATCAAACTTGGTATTTATGTGTACAAACAAATTCTAAATTTGATGGAATTATCGAATTTGCGTAGTGCACATGCGCATTGCAAACTTTCTTATTTATTATCCGATTTTCATCAAACTTGGTATGTATGTGTATAATCAAACTCTAAATTTAATGGAATTTTCGAATTTTTGTTGAGCGCATGCACATTACCAACTTTCTTATTTCTTATCCGGATTTCATCAAACTTATTCTTTATTAGTTGACAAATATTCTTTTATTCCTAGTAAATATACTTTAAACTTCAGGCACTTTTGGATATTTGCATTTAGAGATGCAGAAAGGTATTTACATAAAGTAATTGCAATAGACCATCTTCGTATGTACCTGAATGTCGTAACCCGCCCTGCATCAGTACTGTTATTAGAACAGTTCTAGTTATAATTTGGTTTACGTTTCCAACTAGTTTTAAGTTATAGATCTGAAGATTAACCACACAGTAGTTTGTTCTGCTCTGGATTAGGGCAATAGATGTTGCATCACAAGAATGGAGAGTACAAGCTAGGGAATTTAATCAGGAAAGCAGCATAAGGCTACTTCTTTCAATTTCCAGTTGTTGAAGGAACTTTACCATGCATATTTTGTGTAATACAGGATGCCAGATTTAATCAAATTGCTCAATATGAAAACTATCAGTTCCAACACTTTCCACTCCAGTCTGTATTGGTAAGACATATCATTTATGACCAACATCCCTCATGGGGATAATCAGGCTGGAAGATCTTATCAAATCTCAGACTTTGAGGCCAAACTAGGATAAAAAGTAAACTCAACATTCATTCCTCCAATAAAGGTGTGTTGTTGGAAGATTCCTGAGAACTTCAATGTCAAGAATTTTGAAGAGAAATCTTTAATGTTCTCAAATGAATTCCAGATGATTTTTTCTTGTTTGTTTAACTCTGATTATACAGCGAGACCTTAAATAATTCTGTTCAATGTCATAAAAGTTATAAATCTATTACCTCCTATTCAAACACAAAATTATTCTTATTGTCTAAATAGAAAAGAAAAAATATGTGTCTGAGAAAGGAAAGATAATTGAGATTTTATAACTTCAAGACATTGAAATGTTGCCTGTCCTTTTTGAGATAAGGAAGTAGTGTCTGTAAAATTTTCCTAGATCCATATTATATACACCTTTCATTGTAATACTGGCTGCTATATTTTATTTCAAGAGAAAAAAAATGACAATGGCCTATTTGCACCAATATAAAAGACATTCTGATATCAATCTGTATGTTATCAACTATACAGCTATAAATGTTTTATTGAAGAAAACCTGGCTCATCCATATATTTCAAAAAATTTTATACTTATAATTGCACTTCATAAAATCAACTGTTTGTTGGGGTTTTGAATCTGCTGGAAATATATGCAAATATCTTTGCTGGACTAAAAAAACTATTTTAATACATGCACTAAATTAAAGTAGTTGATGAATCTTTACTTATGAAATTGGTTGGAGGAGCTGACATTCGGATGGGTTGAATAGTTAAGTCAGTTTAGTTTGACCGTCTGAACGCATCTAACTAACATTAAGCTGCATATGTCATGTGTGCACTTGCACATTCCTCCAAACCTGTTCCTGCCATTATTGTTATTTTTCTCTTAATGCGCATGTGTAAAGGTTTATGACCTCTGAACTTCCCTATAACTTCCACCATAATGCTTAACCTTTATACCTGTCAAAGACTTAAAGAACACTTCATAGTCCAGCTGCCTTAACTGTAGTTCTCTGAACACAGTATTATATCATGCAATTTGAGATAATGCATTAAACCTAATGTTGAAAAGATTTGACAAGTGCCTCAAATGAATTATCGAAACATTAAAGCATATTAATTTTAATTTGCATGTCTTGTGATACATGATTACCCATAAATAGAGGGTGGAGAATTGTCCATTTTTTTGTGTGGGGATGGGGGTGGGGAAATGTGATCATTGTTGAGATATTATTATATAGATATATAATAAGCTTCATATTTCATATACAATAGTAGTTTTAATGTGTCATATTACATTTTTAACTCTTTGATTCAGGATAAACAAACAATTAATTTATTACAAAATTCCAGTGGGAATCACTTCATGCTAAATAAATATTGTGCTTTAGGATATTTTTGATAGTTGCATGGAAAAGTTATCTGTACTGTATAGTTTGTAGCCAATCAGATTGTTGTAGGAAGTTGAGTGGTGTATATAGATAGTGTGTTAACAACTTCAGTACAAAGTGGTTAGAGTCAATCTTGTATCCAGCCTTTCTATTCTTCATTCTAATGGAATTCTAAGGAATGAGTGTCACCAGAGATATTTATCTGGAAGATTTATTACTTAATTAAGATTTCCTGTGTGTTTTTGAAGAAAAAAGCACTTAAGAAAAAATGTGCAAGTTATAAATCGTTTAATAATTAGATTTTGGATTTCCATTGTAAATTTTCAGGTTTGGTACAAAAACTTACAAATCTGCCATTTCACTTAAGTTAACTTTGGAAAAGACTACTTTATCTAGAATGGAAATTTCCCAAGCAGTATTCTGGCACAATGTCAGTGATAACATGTCAGCTATTATTGGAACTAATGTGACAAATTCTTCAGATTTACTCTTATTTCATAAAGTAGTGGCCACGTTGAATGTTTTATTTATACCGTTTATATTAGGTGGTAATATATTAGTACTTATGGCAGTTTCTAGTTTTGACAATCTACAAACTGTCACTAATTTATTTGTAGTAAGTTTAGCAGTTGCAGATCTCTTAGTTGGTGCCATTACCATTCCTATGTATGTTGTCTTTTATTTTGAGCCTGGAAATATTATCAGGAATAAGTTTGCCTGTTTAGTTCGATATGCCTTTGTGATACTGTCATGTGGTGCCTCCTTATTAAATCTGTTATTTATATCAATAGACAGGTATATAGCAGTGGTGTATTGTTTACGTTATAATAGTTTGGTGACACCATTTCGTGTCAAGGTAGCTATAATGATACTGTGGATTTATATTACCATCACAAGTTTATTACCAATATTTGGTTGGAATTTATGGCAGGACGATTCTGTCTGTGATTTCTATAAAATATTACCTCCGGCTTATGTTGTATTTGCTGCCCTTCTATTATTAGGAGTTTGTTTACTCTTGGCAACCTTACTTTATATCAGAATTTTTATTGAGGCAAAGAGACAACATCGGAAAATATTAGAAACCGCTGTCAATAGATCTCCAGAATATAAGCAGAAAATGGATAGAGATTTGAAATCTTCTAAAGTAATGGCGATAGTGTTGTTGATGTTTGTAATATTTTGGTTACCATACATGTTAATAGCACCATTTAGATTGATGTCTTTATCTAACTATCAACTAGATATCATTAAAAACTTCTCTCTATGTCTTAGTTTCAGTAACTCTATGGTCAATCCTATTATTTATGCTTTACTGAGACAGGAGTTTCGTCAGGCTTTTAAAAAAGTGTTATACATGAAACTTGTTCAAATAAGACGTTTTTCTCATACAAATGTTATAAATATAGAGAATCTGACTGTATCTAGTAGTATAAAAAGTTTATCAACTGCTAATATACGACGATTGACCACATCTTCAAGATCAAGTTTAAAAGTGGCACCTTCTCAAAGTCAAATAGAAAAAATATCCATACAAACTGTACCATCAATTGGTTCTATTGAGGAGAGCAATACATCACCTGTACGTTTTCACTGATTTGAATATTAGAAGACAAGAAAAATATTTGTGACTTCCACTTAATAATATTGATGTTCCTTACATGGTTTTGATTGTAGTTACTGGATGGTTACATGTACCATATCATTACTAAAGGTCTTGTATTAAAGTGTTTTAACAGTTCATGACCACATTTATTCTAATGTAAAAACAGTTTTTATTATTACTATTCATTAAAGACTACTGAGGTGATAATACATAAATGTTGTGTTTCTATCATATTTTATTATTTTTCCATTTCATCATGTTCTGTATTTGTACTTTGGTTAAAAAAAAAAAAGACTGCTTAATTGGTACCATCTCAGTGATGGAATACTGTTAAAGTGATACTTCCTAAATTATACCATGGTACCATCTCAGTGATGGAATGCTGTTAAAGTGATACTTCCTAAATTATACCATGGTACCATCTCAATGAAATTGCAAGAAAAACTCCCACTTGACAGTAATAAAGTGGTACCGTCTATAATCACTACTGCCTAAATGGTACCATCTCTGTGTTCCCGTCATTTTGATACTGTGGGAAGAAACCTGGGTAATAGGGTCAATCTCAGTGATACTGTCATGGGATAGTGTCATAGGTAATACTGTTGTGAATGATACTGCCTAATTGGTATCACTTCATTACGTTCAATGTGATATTGTGGATGGGTTACTGTTCAAGTGATAATGTTTAAATGCTGTTGCTGGATAGGAATTATCTCAGTGGTACTATCAATCTATTAAGGGAAAGTGTCAAAATAAGATTGTCAAGTTGATACTGTCAAAGTGATACTTTTTAAATGATGCTGCCTAATTAATACCATCTCTGTGATAATGTCTTAAGGATACTGTGAGAGTGATACAGTCTTTGGAATACCGTCAAAGTGATACTGTCTTTGAGATGCTGTCAAAAGATACTGTTGTAAATGATACTCTGATATTGTTGTAAAAATTCCAGTAAGATGTTACAGTTTTATCTGTTTTGTTTCAAGATTATAGGAAGTGAGAAAAGAAAGGTAAATACACACAATTACAGTAAGCAGATTGATGATAAACAAATGTTTTGTTAATAGATAATTGTGATGCATTGCATAATATCTTAAATAATGATTTCAAAATCTTTTTAATTGGATGGTTGATTATTTCAAGATGCTTTATTTCCTTTCCTTTGCCAAAGAATCTTTATTAGTGTCTTTCATGCACGTGCGAATTCTTTCAATTGTTTGACTTATTTTATTTTGTATATTTTGTAGTTTCCAAAGATCATTTTTTTTTTAAATTTCTGTATACTTGATTTTTTTATTGAACAAAAAAAAAATGAACTCTTATTCATCAAATAAACAATTCTGTATTGATCAGTGCTTTAATTAAACAATTCCAAACACAATTTAAAGTCAAAGAGCTCATATAAACCAAATTTTTAGAATTGCAATTTCTAGGTTATGCATATTCTTTTTGGTACGTAAAGATATTTGCATCTGTGTTCTGTTAAGGTACATAGATAAAATTATAATGTAAATATAAACTTATCTATATCATAAATATTTCCTTTAATAAATTATACATTATATTAGGTAATACGTTTATAATTGGATTATTTATAAACTAAATATTTAGCTGACATACATCAAAACATTAAAATATTACCTACATTGATTATTTTTCTGAAATGTTGGTCAGAAACCAGCTATTTCAACATTTTCTCATTTTCCTGTTTGTTGAAACTTGCATCCTTTTGTCATTACCCTATCTTATATCTTCCCAACATATTTTATAATGTATAATATATATATATATATATATATCATATTGAAATTAGTAACAATTGGATGATTTGTTTCACATATTAAACCACTACAGACTTTGTTATCATCTGGCAAGCTATCTTCAGTATATCAAGGGCGGTCACCAATCTGTGTCAAATCATACCAAAAATCTAATTTGTGCAAGATATTGTTGATTTAACACACAAAATTTAATAAAATTATGACATAAAATGTCACCTTAAAATGTCGCGTTAACAAGACAACAAATATTGATGCGTCAAGGGCTCATTAATATAAATGATCACACCAAATTTAATTAAAATCAGATAAAAACTATTGTCTCTATCGTATTCATAAGTCAATTGTGGACCGACAGACGGACGAACAGTGCTAAGACAATACACAACCACATTATAGCCTAAGCTAAGGAAGATGCAGTGGGTCTAAAGGTTTAAGAAAGTGTTCAATAAAATAGAAGATACACAAACCATTTCACAAAGTTTTTTACTGGTCTCATAGACGTCTGTTTTTATTCAATATTACTCATATTCATATATAGTTCATTTTAAGTCTGACTTAATACCATACTGATCATATTCATGACACATCAAAAAGGAAACTATAAGGGAAGCCAAGAGTAGTGCATTGATTGAAGTTATTGTTCATAAAACAAATTGTGTTACACAATGTACAAAATATGAGGCAATATGAAACAAATTCAATATCAAAATAATATTGCTTCCTCCACCTATAGGACATTTGTTGTTCAATTATATACAAGTGATTCCTTGATCATATTTTGTAGTGGCCTGACATCATTCCTAATTTTATCTTTATTCTAGTCCAACAACCATGATCTGACACTATACATACTAAATATAAATATATTAACCTGACACCAACACTTAATATAAATATATCTTGACCTGACACCATTATTAAATATAATTACATTTTATTTCTTAATTACAAACTTTAAATATATCTTGATATTTGACTAACTTCACTGCTAAACATATAACACTATCTTGAAATGAGTCTGGCACCTTTCTAAATAATATTTTTTTTCTTATTTTGCAGATTGGTGAATCAATATTAAGATTATGTTTATTAGAATTATTTGAGTTTAGATTTATGCAGACTGATCCTAACTGGTCCAATTTCTTTTATAATGAGCAAACTGAAAAGGTGAGTATGATAATTCAATATGTATATATTGGTTTTATTATGAATATTAAATTAACAATACCTGTATTTCCTTTTTGGAGAGTGTTAGATTTTATATTTAAAGTCAAGTGATGAATTGCATTGGAATCTCCCTTTGTAATTCAGTCTACTCTGTGATAAGTCTTGAGGATTGAATTAATCTTATGAATAATTCAAGGTCTGATAATACTAGTCATATTGTCTGTATTTTTACATTGGTTTGGATTAGACTGTTTGATAAAGTTTCTAATGTCAGACTACTTCAGATCCATTATACTTTTAATTATTATGTACAATTACATTAGGTTTATTTTTCTGTCAACTGTTTTTGATTGGTTTCTTTCAGTTCCTATTTTAATGCTAGAACTGTTCAGGCCTTGATAAATCTCCATAAAGATTAAAATACATTTTGTGCAGAACACCTACTGACAGTGTACTAATGCTAGACCAACCAATACTATCTAAAGATAACTGACAGGAACTGAAGAATTTTCTTGTGATAATAATTTGTAATTCCATTTCAGTTGATATTGTTAGATTTTGGTGCTACAAGAGAGTTTGATAAAGTATTTGTAGATAGATATATCAGAGTTATTAAGGCAGCAGCTATTGGTGATAGAGAAAAAATATTATCATGGTCTCAGAAACTTGGTTTTTTAACTGGTTATGAAACAAAGGTTTGTATGTTATATTTACTCTTATCTCAAATCATATATTATTCAAAGTGCTGACTGAAGAGAAAATATATGAAATAGGAATTACAGTCTGTCATGCATGGGAATTATATTAAACATAATAAGTAAATATTAAACATTTGATTTCATAATTCTCTTTGTTATAATTTTTGAAGATTCTGATTTTTTTTATGATGCATTTTGACAATAATGTAAAGTTGCTTAAGTGCCAAACCCTTTTTGGCAAATTTAAGGGAATATTCTTGACTTACAAGCAACAAAGTACAGATGAAAGGGCAGCAGGTACCGTACATTTCCGAATATAATGCGCAAGTGTGTATAATGCGCATACCAACATGGCATTGAAGGTGGATCCTCAACATCGATTCGCAGTATTTTCGAAGGGAAAAAAAACTCAAAATTTATTTCACTGTGTATAGTGTGCACCCCTTCTGTAAGGGGTCCATTTTGGGGTAAAAAGCAAGCATTATATTCAGAAATATACGGTATTACAAGTACTTGGTTTAATATTTGTTTCCTGTGCATCTCTAATAATTTAGTTACCCTCATTTAGACACAATTCTATCTTTAAAAGAGGTTTTATTAATCATAAACATAGACATAGAGGTCTTGATTGAGCTAAAAAATTTAATACTGACAAATCATGTTCATTAATTGATTTTCAAATTATTTTGAAAGGTAATGGAAGAAGCTCATATTGATGCAGTAATGATACTTGGTGAAGCTTTTTCTAAAAATGAAGAATTTGACTTCAGCACACAAAGTACAACTAATAGAATACAGAATATTATACCAATCATGTTAAAACATAGACTCTCTCCTCCACCTGAGGAAACCTATTCCTTACATAGAAAGATGTCAGGATCATTTTTATTATGTGCTAAATTAGGTTCTAAAGTCAAGTGTAAAACTCTGTTCGATAACGTATGGGACCAGTACCAATTTGATGATGATGGTGAGTTATGATAAAGGTGTATTAGTAGATCTTTGTGCTTCACCATGTGACTGGAACAGGGTTCAACTTTGAAGATCTAGTGATAAACTCACTAATCTGTGATTGAACCTTCAAATTGTATATTTGATACAAAACTAATGTAAATAGATATAACTAACAGTCACTAGAGCATTGACTAAGAGAACACTAAGATGGTAATAACAGATATTACTTGCATCAGGCATTAGCTGTGTTTGTGGAACCTACATGCTATTAGTTTTATGGTAATATTGATATATACACATTTTTACTTTAGAGAACTACAAGCATTAAAATATTAAATATCTTTAAGAATCACAGATTGTATAGATAAGAACTTTTAATGGAGATATCTTTACTTAGCCCTATGTTCACTGACAACCATTTCCTTGTGTTTTCTGTCATCATGAGCTTTAATGTTCAGATGAATATGATAGATCTATTTTATTTGTTGGATTAATGGGATTGACGTGACTAAAATCTTTTTAATTTCCTGGGAAGTCTATGTTCCTGTGACATGAGACTTTTAGAAATCTCGACCAAATGCTTATAAATAGAATTTGGGGTCCTTTTGATGTAATCAGATGATCGAATTAACTTATATTCTATTAAAACTGGTATTACTTGTTAATTATCTGAGGCCTTAATTTCGGTTATCATATAGTATGTTTATTTAGTATAAGTAGTATTACTAAATGAATCCAGCTAGATTGTGATATCTTTATTAAGAATTGTAACTATTTTTGATGTTTGTTAAAAGTAAAGTATTTATACTATATTTAATGTGTTTGATGCTAGTTGGTAGTTGTAATTCTTTAAATAGTGAGATACAATAAGGTTCTATTAATGTTGTAATGTAAATCCAATTTGTAGATTTAAAACAACTAATGAATGAAAGATATTTTGATGTACTGGTAAATAAATGAATTACATGATTGATAGAAATACAGTTGATATAAAAGATTTTTATGTCCACAATACCAATATGACCTGATAATTTGTGAATGATTTCCACCACCCACATTGACTGTTACAATCTAACTATGTATATAAACACAATGATAGCACTCACATTCAAATCTAAGTAAAAAGTTGGTTCTAAGTATTCCTGTGAATTGCATGATGCAGACTGTCAATTTGTAGTCAATATGAATCTCCGCCCCGATAGTCGTTCCATATAAAGTCAGCCCGTCTGCTACCTATATATAGTTCAGAAGGATGAAGACATCATTTGATTCAGTAGTCCATGTATTTGTTCTACCAGATGAGCTAATTTCATATATTTATTTTATGGATTTGAATCCAGTTCGGCCAAAGTTCAACAATAGAATAGCTTACTTTAAAAGATCTTATTTTCCTCACTTCCAGATCATTCTCACGTGCAATTATTACAGATGGCATCATCTGGTGATGTTTGCAGGCAGAGAATGATCGGTTTTATCTATTACAAGAGAACTGGGCGGGAGATTTTAATAAGAAAAGGGAATGTTATAGTTGAAAGTCAACTGTATCGGCTAATAAAACCAATATTGATGCAACTATATATTTTCATTAGAGTAATCTATAACAAGCAGCATATAAGAATTACACGGATACTTTTGCCCTTTCCCTAGTCTGTGACTAACCTACACCACTTACATGTAAACTAATGGATTGAATATTTCGAAGCCACTACCTCCGAACCCATGGTTAAATCCAGATTAGTGAGCCATCACAAATACAGATGTCATGGTATCTCATGTACATGTTATTCATCAGCACTGGCGACATAGAATCATGTATAGTTTACAAATAAAAGGTGTTTCTAATTGATCTTCCTTGACACGAATTTTAGCTCAATATCTTTTTATATATTTATATTGTAAAAATCATTGTTGTCCGTTTGTCAGTCAAGTATACTGATTTTCTGATATATTTTTTATCATGATATAATAATCAAGGTCATATTTCATGGCCTTGCGATGCAGACAACGATGTTTTCCCTTACAACAAAATGTTATATAGAAACCTGTGAAATGTGCGACGTTTTTAACTTTTAACTGCGTGATTGTCATTGACATGGGTATTAACAATAACAACTTCTGCATTCTGGGCTACTCAGAAAATAAAATTATCATTGGCAAATTTGTAGATGGAATCAAGATCTATCAATAGCTATAAAGAGAACGGGTGATTCGGATGATTTTTTGGCATACAGCCTACAGAACACAAAAGCTAATCTGAGTTCTTGAAAAAAGGTTGAAGGTCCACGTTGTATTTTGACTTCATTGTATGTGTGTGTCCTTACAAATAAGATCTACTAAGTATTGTATAGTATGGTGAATTGAATAAAGAATAGACACTGTGATCAATTCAGATGTCATTGACATGACAATACAAATCGTTTAACCTATTTGTTCATTGTATATTAGTATTATACTGAATTTAATAATATTTTATATATTGATATGCAGTGACGTCTTGTTTTGATTTTATTTGCTTATTTTGACCATCTCAATCAATGTAATGTCGGGAACAACGTTTTTTGGTAAGTTTTGACTTCTTGTTGGCTTTCACGGTTAAAATTTCTGTAATTGGAATCTAATACTAAGGAGAAAGTCGAGTACAAACCTCAGCTCTTATCAAAAATCTAAAACCATTCAGAAAACAAGCGAGTTTTTATATAAGCCAAATCAAGCCGACGAAAGAGGTCCTGATAAATTTGACGTTTTTGGCGACAACTAATTAGCAAATTATCAATTCGACCGAATACTTATCCATGGAGTGTATACACACCTGTAAAAGGAACATTTTGAAAAAGGTCCGAATTTTTTGTTGATTTCAGACGAAATGTAGTCGTGTTGTTTTGAAAAATGGGTGTCATTAAGATATATCTGTTATTAGTTCTAAGTCTCTTGCTCGATGATGTAACTTGCCAGGTAGGTTACGTTGTACCACTTTCAAGAATTTTATTAAAGGCATTTGCGTATTTTGTATGTTGTCCTTAAAGATGCGTAATTTTCGCATTATTATACTCCTCATTAAATATTTTATAACAATGTGCTCGTGTGAAGTTGAAATGACTATTGTGATTGGTTTATCAGATGTAAGCATGGCATGCTCTCTGGCAATGATCGCGTTAGCTTACATTTTGTTTCGTTCAAAATTAGCCTGTAAATACCGATATGATATTCTGACTATTGTAGCATTTCCCCACAGATAATACTTTCATAGATTACATGTTCAGCATTGTAACCTCAGATATAAACTTCTATAGATTACTTGTTTTGCACGATCCCACATATCTATACTTGTATACTTTGCTGGTATAGCATTATAGTCAGATATCTACTTTTATAGCATTCAGATATTATACTTCCAAATCGAATATATGGCATTCATCCCAGGTACTTCTATATCTGACTTGTATAGCATTCAACCCAGATGTAGGCCTACTTTTATATCTGACTTGTATAATATTTAAGATGTACTTTTAGATCTTACTTGTATATCATTCAACGAATAGATATGCCTTTAAAGCTTACAATATAGCAGTGGTTTTCAACCTGTTTTGTCCCAAAATCGTATTTTGCATGAAAACGATGTCCCTAAATATCGAAAGTGAGACTAGGATTGAATATCGGACACGGTCCCGGGTAGTAATAGAGTATAAAACGCTGCAAATAATTCTCAAGTACTGGAGAAACAATGATAGCCAGGACCGTGTATGTGTACTCATGAGATGATATATATAAATGATATTGTCCTTGGGTAGGTGTTTTTTCATAGCCTGTGACACATCAAAATGTCCCTGTGTTTGAAAACCTACCCTTTATAGCATCAACCAAGAAATATACCTTTATATCTTACTTGTATAGCATTAAACCCAGATATATACTTTTATATCTTACTTGTATAACATTAAACCCAGATATATACTTTTATATCTTACTTGTATAACATTAAACCCAGATATATATTTTTATAGCTTAAATGTAAAACATTTAACCCAGATATATACTTTTATAGCTTACTTGTAAAACATTAAACCCAAATATATATTTTTATAGCTTACTTGTATAACATTAAACCCAGATATATACTTTAATAGCTTACTTGTATAACATTAAATCCAGATATATATTTTTATATCCTACTTGTATAGCATTAAACCCAGATATATACTTTTATAGCTTACTTGTATACATTAAACCCAGATATATACTTTTATAGCTTACTTGTATAGCATTAACCCTAGATATATACTTTTATAGCTTACTTGTATAGCATTAAACCCAGATATATACTTTAATAGCTTACTTGTATAACATTAAACCCAGATATATACTTTTATAGCTTACTTGTATAACATTAAACCCAGATATATACTTTTATATCTTACTTGTATAACATTAAACCCAGATATATACTTTTATAGCTTACTTGTATAGCATTAAACCCAGGTATATACTTTTATATCTTACATGTATAACATTAAACCCAGATAATATATACTTTTATATCTTACTTGTATAACATTAAACCCAGATAATATATACTTTTATATCTAACTTGTATAGCATTAAACTCAGATATATACTTTTATAGCTTACTTGTATAGCATTAAACCCAGATATATACTTTAATAGCTTACTTGTATAACATTAAACCCAGATATATACTTTTATATCTTACTTGTATAACATTAAACCCAGATATATACTTTTATATCTTACTTGTATAGCATTAAACCCAGATATATACTTTTATATCTTATTTGTATAACATTAAACCCAGATATATACTTTAATAGCTTACTTGTATAACATTAAACCCAGATATATACTTTTATAGCTTACTTGTATACATTAAACCCAGATATATACTTTTATCGCTTACTTGTATAGCATTAAACCCAGATATATACTTTAATAGCTTACTTGTATAACATTAAACCCAGATATATACTTTTATAGCTTACTTGTAAAACATTTAACCCAGATATATACTTTTATAGCTTACTTGTAAAACATTAAACCCAGATATATATTTTTATAGCATACTTGTATAACATTAAATCCAGATATATATTTTTATATCCTACTTGTATAGCATTAAACCCAGATATATACTTTTATAGCTTACTTGTATACATTAAACCCAGATATATACTTTTATAGCTTACTTGTATAGCATTAACCCTAGATATATACTTTTATAGCTTACTTGTATAACATTAAACCCAGATATATACTTTTATAGCTTACTTGTATAACATTAAACCCAGATATATACTTTTATAGCTTACTTGTATAACAATAAACCCAGATATATACTTTTATATCTTACTTGTATAACATTAAACCCAGATATATACTTTTTTAGCTTACTTATATAACATTAAACCCAGATATATACTTTTATAGCTTACTTGTATAACATTAAACCCAAATATATACTTTTATATCTTACTTGTATAACATTAAACCCAGATATATACTTCTATAGCTTACTTGTATAACATTAAACCCAGATATATACTTTTATAGCTTACTTGTATAACATTAAACCCAGATATATACTTTTATATCTTACTTTTATAACATTAAACCCAGATATATACTTTTATATCTTACTTGTATAACATTAAACCCAGATATATACTTTTATAGCTTGCTTGTATAGCATTAAACCCAGATATATACTTTTATAGCTTACTTGTATAACATTAAACCCAGATATATACTTTTATATCTTACATGTATAACATTAAACCCAGATAATATATACTTTTATATCTTACTTGTATAACATTAAACCCAGATAATATATACTTTTATATCTAACTTGTATAGCATTAAACTCAGATATATACTTTTATAGCTTACTTGTATAGCATTAAACCCAAATATATACTTTAATAGCTTACTTGTATAACATTAAACCCAGATATATACTTTTATATCTTACTTGTATAACATTAAACCCAGATATATACTTTTATATCTTACTTGTATAACATTAAACCCAGATATATACTTTTATATCTTATTTGTATAACATTAAACCCAGATATATACTTTAATAGCTTACTTGTATAACATTAAACCCAGATATATACTTTTATAGCTTACTTGTATACATTAAACCCAGATATATACTTTTATCGCTTACTTGTATAGCATTAAACCCAGATATATACTTTAATAGCTTACTTGTATAACATTAAACCCAGATATATACTTTTATAGCTTACTTGTAAAACATTTAACCCAGATATATACTTTTATAACTTACTTGTAAAACATTAAACCCAGATATATATTTTTATAGCATACTTGTATAACATTAAATCCAGATATATATTTTTATATCCTACTTGTATAGCATTAAACACAGATATATACTTTTATAGCTTACTTGTATACATTAAACCCAGATATATACTTTTATAGCTTACTTGTATAGCATTAACCCCAGATATATACTTTTATAGCTTACTTGTATAGCATTAAACCCAGATATATACTTTTATATCTTACTTGTATAACATTAAACCCAGATATATACTTTTATAGCTTACTTGTATAACATTAAACCCAGATATATACTTTTATATCTTACTTGTATAACATTAAACCCAGATATATACTTTTATAACTTACTTGTATAGCATTAAACCCAGATATATACTTTTATATCTTACTTGTATAACATTAAACCCAGATAATATATACTTTTATATCTTACTTGTATAACATTAAACCCAGATAATATATACTTTTATATCTAACTTGTATAGCATTAAACTCAGATATATACTTTTATAGCTTACTTGTATAGCATTAAACCCAGATATATACTTTTATATCTAACATGTATAGCATTAAACTCAGATATATACTTTTATAGCTTACTGGCATAGCATTAAACCCAGATATATACTTTTATAGCTTACTTGTATAGCATTAAACCCAGATATATACTTTTATATCTAACTTGTATAGCATTAAACTCAGATATATAATTTTATAGCTTACTGGCATAGCATTAAACCCAGATACAATCTCGTTAAAAGAGAGACAGAAAGGTAGCTTAAATCTGACGTTGGTCGAAGTGACCCCAGCTGGTACTATCGTCAATTGTGACATTGTGAATGTGGATTCTCCACCAGCAACTGCTATTACAGACTACCCTTTTCAACGAAGTTTTACAACTGTGTCAGCAAACAACATCCGTAAGTATGTTACTTCAACTGATCTGGAGAAAATCGGTATTCCTTATGAACATGAATATTCTTTTCTCTAATAAAGTTAAGATTATGAAAAAATTCGAGTAAAGGTTCATTTCACTGCCCATATTTTACATTGTCGTATATGTCTAATAATTGTTAATCCTTTTTAACTTGTACACTTTCTTACCCCTTTTCAGAATGGTATGTGTTTTATAATGAGAAAAGTCCTCAAAAACTTGATTATGATGTATACAATACTTACGAAGTGACAGTAGAATGTGCTGGTATCACTGGTATAGAATCAGATATTCTGACTATTAATATAATAGAGAATCAAGCACCAATCATAACACAGGGTGGTGTACCTACAGGTATGTGACGCATAATCTAACTCTTATTTATATAAGATTATCTAACCTAATACTGACTTGACTACCAACCCCTGTGTATCAATGCATGGTTATTATGTATCTAAATATATATTTGAAACAATAAATACAATATTTCTTTGGATAATTTAGCTCCTTTCTAATATTTATAAACAAACCATTTTTTTCTTCAGCTGGGTTAAACATGAGTACGGATGCTAGTGCCATAATCAAGAATGACCTACTCTATACAGTAACAGCTAATGATCCTGATGGTGATCCCTTAACTTATGATTATAAAACTACACCTCAAGTCAATTATTTTGATATAAATCCAGGTAACTAGAATATAAAGATTCTGCAGTCCATCTGCTATGAAGACATAAGTTAATTAGAAAGTAGTAAATTCTTGGTTTGTTTTCAGTATATAAAAGATAAAAGTGTAAATTTTTAGCTAATTGGAAAGGGGCATGCATCTTATTTCTTTCCAAACAATTTGTGTGCAGAGACTGACCAATGCAATTTGATGATTCTGCTGATGGACATCTCCTAGATCATGTTTAAATCTTAGAACACTTGAGTCAAGTCCAAAAACTTTTTTTGAGAGGAGAGTAGTAGTTCATTTCAAACATATAAAGGTTTCCTAGATGGTTATATCGGTCCCCAAAACAACATTGAAAATTAGCTCGAGGTTGCTCATAGTTCGGGTTTTACTGACTTCAATTACACACAAGTTGTCGTCTATTTCAGTCACACATGAAATTTTAGCAGCTGTTGATTTTCTTGCTGTAGCTGTGAGTCCTGTAACTATAACAGTCAATGTTAGTGATGGGGATAAATCTAAACAACTTATCATAAGAGTCATTGTCAATGGTAAGTTTTACTTCAGATGTTAATATTTTTTGGAAGATTCCAAGAGTGCTCCTTAAAAGCAAGCATAAAATAGATCAACAGCACCACCTGCTACTACTATCAATACCTGGTTTTATTTTCATTCAAAGTGTTTAAGACAATTGTCATCTCTTTCCTGTTCTTGATTTTCAGACCTTAATTCGCGACCAGAAATTACAAATTTACCAGAAAGTATATCTATACCTGAAAATACTCCAGCTGGAACTCAGTTGATATTATTAAAATATAATGATGTTGATAGAGTTCAGATATTCAACCCTACCTGTACAGTCACTCCTGCTACTTCAGCTTCAGTATTTACTCTAGGTAATACAATTTATATAGATTCAAGGTTTTGTCGATCTGTATTATTTTTAGATATATTTTATCTGGCAATTTTCATCTAAGGAATCTACACTTCCTTTTTTGTTTGGACGCGTGTTTCAATGAACAGAAATATTCTATTCAGTGAGCGAGAAATATCTATAAGTCTAAAATACCAATATCAAATTTAAGAAACAGACGCCCATCAGCTCATTTAAATAAATATATTGTGAAATTAAACTCTTTTGCATATGATCGTGTACTAATATTTGAAAGAAGTGCCATATATTTTAACTTCATGAAAATAATCCTAAATTAAGTGATGTACCGGTACGCGTCTTGCAAAACAGATGAAATTGGTTTCTTCATTTTCAGAGATTCAAATTTAATTTTACTTGTCAACATAAAGGTTTCGACAGTTCAGATATTTTTTTTTGACATTCTAGGAAGCAGAATCTATGTAGCTGGTAAACCAGATGGCACGAGCAGGTTGGACTACGAATCTATTAAATCCTTCTCTATATCGTGTACTATATTTGATGATTATTTGTATTCTGATGGTACTGATATATTGACTGTTAATATCACTGATATAAATGAACCACCAGTATTTACTACACAACCTAATCCTTGTCAACTTACTGAATCACAGGTAATCCACTTTAACATCATTAGAATTAATGAAAGCTGTGTAAGATACCCGACCATGAAAATAGCCCTTAATTGGAAGACTTTTAATGTAGAATTGCAATCCCATGTCAATGGTTCAAAACTCGACTTCTGCAATCTGTATATAGCCCAATTTGAAGTTTAGGTGTAACATGTTCTTAGAAAATGCCCAAATATGCCGTGGATGTTTTTGTTGCACACAATGTTGATATCTTGAATATGATTATAATGTCCAGTTCCTATAAAGCTTGATAACAAGGCGAAAACCAACATGTCACACCAGATCAAATGTATTAGCAAAGAACCTTTCGGAATTGAATCACTTGTATTGACTCATGTACCAATAAAGACATGTTCTCCAGACGAAAGATGGAGAGTAGTATATTTGGTTTTCGAATCGGGCGTTTTCATGGGTTATTTAGTAGCCACAACTAATAGTCGTGGTGATCCAAAATTCCATTATGAATTGCAGGCACGGGTATCAACCTGTAAACTGGGTATGGTATTAAACGATCCAGAAGGGGATAGTTTCACTCTATCTATAGTAAATAATGCTGAAAGTCAACGATTTCAATTTACATCACCAGATGCTCAATATCTTACTTTCTCTGTGGATTATGATGTGGACAATGGTGCTATGCCTAGCAGTGTTCAGGTTGAGATTAAAGCTACAGACAGTGCCGGACAATCGAGTTCCGCACAGATCATGGTCGCAATCTTGGACAAGAACGACAATTCTCCTGTGTTTTTGCCAAATCAGGGCGTTGATGTAACGCCTTCAACTACTGTTGGTAAATACATGTTTATTTATCCGTCAGAATTATACACCATTAGTTGTTTATATGCTAGGGATTTGTTCACAATATGTTTTTATTAAGAGCAAAACGTCCATTGATACCCAGCCTTACTAAAATTAGACAAAACTTTAGTTCCTTGTTTTTTCATTAGCTTTTATTTTTAATATAGCCAATTCAGTTAGGGTTTAAAGACGTTCGTCAAATTTACCTTTCGACCTAAAAATTGACCATAAAATTTAATCTAATTAGACTACAGATTGTATATTACCGAAAAAAAAAATAGAAATGTATTAATAAATAAAAGTAACTAAACAATTTTTTTTTTATACTTTAGGAACTGTTGGAAAATTACAAGTTACAGATAATGACAGCGGTTCGAATAGTGAGATTGAGTTTGCTTTGTTGAATATTAACCCCTCTGTCTACTCAGATTTCATTTCCATACTACGTAAGTACGACAGAACTCGTAGAGTACACTTATAAACTTGGTGAAATTCTATATTTAATTCCAAAAATTAATTTTTCTTGTGTATGCCGACAGTTACGTTTTTAATAAACCAGGAGAATACACTTTCTTGGTTTCCGCTTTTTAATTTAATATCTCAATTGTAGCTTCTGGTCAAGTACACTACACCAAGAAATTTCCAAGCTCAATGCAAGACACTACAGCTATACTTACAATTCGAGCGACAGACAAAGGATCTCCGCCACTATCATCAACTGGGGTCATAATAGTCCGCTTTCTAAGTGACGTTACCGTACCTGTTAGTATACAATCATCAGCTACTGCGACTGGTGACCAACCTGGTTTATCCCCTACTGCGTCTTCCAAGACACAAGAAACCTTCTTTGATCAACCAACAAATATAGCTATAGTTGTTGTTCTGGCCATTGTGCTACTGATATTACTATTGGTTGCGTTCTATTTCTGTATCAAAAGGATGTTGCTTGGATACTGCTGTGGACCAGGGTAACTATCTTTTGCATTATTCCACTAACTGTAACCTATAGTATTCTGCTAATTAAAAGCTTATGTAGGCTCACAAATGAAACTATTTTGGATAACATCATGAAAGCGTATTCTTGGTTTCAGAAAAGAGTCGAGTGTTTATCCATCTTCTGACGAGTAGTAAGTAATTTTATTTATAAGTTTCTTCAGATTTTGTTTATTGTTAATTATGCCATGTTTTCCGTCAAAAATTGCATTGAAGTTGAAGATTGTATGCCCATTCCACGTTTGAGTTAGTACAAAACATATTGAGTCGTTCAAAGACATATTATTACTTTCGTCGGCGAGTCACTTCTACCGTCGCAATATTACTTATTGTTATGGTTTGTTTTGCTTAAGAACCCCGAACCCTTTTTAGCTACAGAATGGTCGAGTAATTTTCCATGTTTAACATTTCAGTGGATATCAGAATAATTACCACCGACGGTACAATAGTGGGTATTATAAAGAACCATTAGGTTACCAATCCAAGTACCCGATAAGAGATCGTATTGAATATGAATCTAATTATCCTGGAAGTCGACCTGTATATCATAAAGAATATACTAGTTACAGTGATGTTATCAGAGACAAGCCACTGTATGCTAGACAAACTTCCACTATTAAAGGTAATGTGTTTCAACCAATTTTAGGTTTATTAATGTCCGTAAGATTGCGAATAGCATATCAGTTAATTTTATGTTGACATATGGTGATAATTCCCAGCTCTTGTGATGTGAACCATATATAAATCAATCTGTTAAAACAGCAACGGCTTCTTTTTATTTCAGATTTTGTTGATGATGCTTCAGTGAAAGGAAATCCCGGTAGAAATTAAGGCAATCATGTAATCAGAAACATTATATTGCTTGACGAGATTACATTTATTTACGAGTACATTCAGGAGGTGGTATGAACACATTAGGATCTGGTATTCCAGCTTTAATATTATAATATCTGAAAGTATATCCATAGTGATTTCTATAATAACCCAAAACTCTACGAAAATACAACAAATATAATGTTAATTCATAGTGGATTTTACAAGGTTTCTAGAAACATTTTATAGGCGATAGTAGGTAATGTTCGTGAACTTTTTTGGGGACGTTTCATAAACATACAATTGAACAATTTACTTAAGATTTGGGCAATGCTGGTGACAATTGCTCGTATGCTGTATTGGCTCTCTTTATTCTGAACATAAACTAGTGTCCAAAAGAAACGATACTACCTGTTTGCAACGACATAAAAGAAAAACTAAACAATGCAGAAGTTTGGGATTGGTGTTTGAGAAATCCTTTCACAACATCTGTACAACCAATATGACAAGCCTTTAAAGATGGGTGGGGTCGAAAAAAGAACATTTCGTTAGAGCACTGATCAGAAACAACGGGAAATGTCACACCACACGTCACAACGTCAAGTTAGTAGCGGGTATGTCCACCGTGAGAATCAATACATGCCAGAACACGCCTACGGACTGATGCCGTCAAACGTATGATGACGTTGGGAGTGATGCGTTGCCATTCCTCGAGGAGACATCGTTCCAAGTCCTGGACGTTTACTGGAGGCACACGGCGACGTCGGATTTGCCGATCGAGGTGATCCCATAAGTGCTCGATGGGATTCATGTCCGGTGAACATGCGGGCCATGGCAAAACCTGTACGTTGGCGTTGGCAAGGAAGTTCTGTGTCAATCTTGCTGTGTGTGGCCTTGCATTGTCATGTTGGAAAAGGAGCCCACGAGGCTGTTGCTGAATAAAGGGCACCATCAATATAACGCTGTGCATTCAGGTTTCCAGGAATTACGACAAGCCTCGTTTTGACGTCACCACATATGCCACCATTAACCCTCCACCTCCAAACGGCCGGACCTGTTGGATACAGTTAGGCGCCAAACGTTCACCAAATCGTCGGTATACAAGCTGCCGTCCATCGTTTTTGAAGATGAGGAATCTGCTCTCATCAGAAAACATAACACGTGTACAGTCCCGCCGTTG
Source organism: Lottia gigantea (assembly GCF_000327385.1). Taxonomy (NCBI): domain Eukaryota; kingdom Metazoa; phylum Mollusca; class Gastropoda; family Lottiidae; genus Lottia; species Lottia gigantea. Next base: position 499,844 of record NW_008709577.1, read on the forward strand.
CCAACTTCGAACTCGCCTGTCCCAGATCGGTCTGTTGTTCCGGTGTCGAGGCGTCAGGAGCGGTCCGCGGTAGGGATGACGTGGCCGGATACCATACTGCCGTAGTCTCCTGTAGACGGTCTGTCGACTGATCCTGTGTCCCAGTGCTGTAGTTGCCGTGGACGTCGCTGTTACGGTGCGGTTCCTCAGGTGTAATACCCGAATGTAACGATCTTCACGGGGCGTGGTTACTCGTGGTCTTCTACTCCTGGGCCTGTCTGACGTCTGACCTGTCTGACGTAACCGCTGCATCAACCTGGTGATAGTGATGCGTGCGCAGCCCAACCTTCTGGCGACGTCGACGTTTGTCGCTCCTTGTTGGACCATTCCAACGGCTCTCTCTCTCTCGATGGCTGTCAAACGGGGCATATCTTGTGTTCTTTTTGTTGCTGTGATATCAACGTGTCTGATCAGCCGTTTTATACAGTTTTTATGCACATGCAGAACATGCTAGAGAGGGAAATGTCACTTTCATGAAATTTACGTTTTTTCCCGGAAGTGATCACGTGTTCCCGGTATTTTTATCGACTATGCTGTGTTTGGGATGTGCAATACGAATTGGCATGTTTTCATATTAGACAATTCACTTAGTAAAAAACAATTTTGAAAATAAGTTGGTATCGTTTCTTTTGGACACTAATTTATATACAATACCAGAAGACATTGTCAGCTGTGGTAGAGTTGTGTGATATGAGATTTTTTGTGTATCGCATCTATATAGACATTTTTTCATTACGATAGGTTCAAATATCTTGACAGAGAAAAATTTCCGGAAATAAACTCTTTGTAATGTTATAAAGTATCTCATTTATTGTTTGTTTGAAAACTAGCGCTTGGGAGCCCGAAATCTAAGACACATTATCAAATTTGATGTTGACAGAGCAAAGTAATCCAAGCAATTTGGCAATGAGGTTGGGGGGAAGTTACAGCGCTAGAGAGAGAAAGCAAAGTCGACCGCGACAATAGGATATGATATATTAAGTTGGCATTATTATGTATGAATCGTTTTCCCAAAAATCAACAGATAACTTACTGACTTTGTGCTAAACCGAATTGTTGACTTTGAGTGGTCAGATGAACAGGATAGCAATCTGGGGTTGTTACAATACCATAGAATTGTACTATAAACATGAAAAATAAATATATTATTACACCAAGCCTATGGTTTCCGACCAAATTAATGAATGCATTACTGAAAATCTTGAGTATTTTACCACGGTTTGAGATATAAAAATTGATATTAAGTCTAAATGCACTTCTTTAGATTTGCCCAGCACTTAATAGTATTCCTTAAAATACTAATGCTAATCGCATAAAAAACGAAATATACTTACCACCTTCAAAAACACCATCAAAAGATATGGCACTCACTTCTTCATCCTGAAACCCTGATATCCCAATGACAAAAGAATCACTGAAGTTTGCATTTGGTGGGAACCCAATGGGAACAAAATGTCGAGTTAAAGTTGTGACGTTGCATACCTTGGTTCTTAAATTTAAGCGATATTCAACACCCTAAAATGTAAAACAAGTAGTGACTGAACTACCATAGGTTCTGGTTGAACCATGTCCACGGGCACAAATACCTCAGAAAAAGTTAATAACAGACATTAAATCCATTTCCAATGGGATCTTAGAATGCAGAAGAGAACCCAAAAGATCAAGTCCACGCCCCTCTCCCCCACCCATCTAGTTGAGAACTGAGAACTATAGAGTAGTGTCCCTTACAGATAGACCACAATTTCAACCTCAATCTGGCAGTTCCAAATACAAATGTTAGTAGATCTAAACTAAAACTTAAGAAATGACAACACACTTATAGAATTGTGTATGTCTGGCAATAAAAGTATTTTACCATGTTAAGAGTGGGTGCGGCCGTAACCTCGATCTTGCGTCTCTCGTTTAGTCCTTAGCGGTCACATTTCTTTATATTTGAGACGTTACTGGGAAAAAGGGTAACTTTCTTACCTCCCTATAGAGTCTGATAACATCAAAGAAATCATCTTTAGATCCAATAGCCAGTTCTTCTACTTCTCTGATTCTTATGTTTTCTTCATCATAGGTGATTCGGGCATTTCTTCTAAATTTTTTGGACTCGTCAAACTGGATAAAGGGTTGTCTAGGTAAGTTGTCTAGAAAGCACATAGCGAAATACAGCATAACAGACCGACGGCAAGAGAATTGGAACGACCAACAAACTAGAATATGCGCTCACCTTTCCATGTAAAAGGATAGGTAGTTATAAATTAACCTTCCAAATTGTTAAGCTCAAAAAGTAGCCAACTCGAGAAAAGTTTGGCACAACACCCCCATCTCAATAGAAGTAGAAAATTTAAACTTACAGTGTGTACATCTCCTTCCCACGCCTTCGGACTTTCTACAAAACCAAAATTAGATTTTCTTTAGTTTAGGTTTACCTGGTATTTTAACTATTTTTAAGTGTGTATGTAAAACAATTTTGTTTCATTCTTGAAGACTTTAAAATAAAACTAATTTTACATTCTTCCAAACGATAATCTTACCACATGGCCTTGGTGTCTGAGACATAACACAAACAAGAAGAGAGAAACAAACCAACCACCTTAACATGTTGACAGACAACTGCTCTTGTTCCAACATGTAAACTTCTTAAACCAGGTGCCAAGATCTCATTTTCTGTCTTATCTTAAAATACACAAAAAAGACGATTTATGCACTTGTGTTAAAAACCTTTTAAAAACTTGTCCTAAGATTACTTCGAAAAAAAGTAATATGAAATAGGACTAGTACGAAGGTTTACAATTAAGAGCATTTCACACTACAGTTAATACTGTATACAACCATTCAAACTTTTCCGTTTGAACCGACACTTGTCAATTTTGCGTTACATCTGTACTGAGTGTGTCCTCTTTTATGATTGTGTATTTTTCTAGTATTTAAGTTGATATTAAAGCTATTTGTGACATGTTCGTGTTATTTCCTGAAAACTGGCAAGCCCAAAAGAATATTCCACGGCATCAGTATTGTGGACAGTATTGATGTTTAAAGCATGTAAGGACATTATCTCTCTTATTGAAAAAGAACGTTTTACACACCCCAAAATTTAATATAAGGTGGCCTGACTTACGCATATAGTTAAAATTTGGATCATAGACACGTATCTGTTAAAATTGACATGTAAATAATTGACTATCTCTTGTTCAAAGTTCAGTCAAATGGGGACGGGTTTCTGAATGGTAGAACCATGTTTTAAATGAAAACTAGCATTAAATAGATTCTAATTACAATGTAATATAAAATATGTCAGAATTTAATTTAGACTTTATATAAATCCTATATCTATCTAGCTTTCCGCTTGTAAAAGGATTTTAAATTGAGAATAAGGTCCTGCTTTCTACTCGGTTTGCTGAAGGACATTTTATTGCGTTCAGTACGATTTTCATTATAATATCAATATTAATGCTGGATCATTGCTTTCAATGTATCTCAAGATAAAGATTACAGTTTATCTGAAATGCCTCTTGACGAAAGGTTCAGATATATACGTCAAATTTAGTTTTGTATGTCAATCTAATCTGTAAAATGGTGTCAAATTGCTTCTATTCCTTAAAGCTAATTAAATTAGTATGTACTTTTCCTGATATAATTGCACCTTATTTATATTTTGTCTACAAATCAAAAGATGAGGAAGTTACTGATGCCATGTGATCAACCGTAACATGTCGAACTTTATATATAGCAAAAAGCTGTTATTTAAATGTCAATATCTCAATTGAATAAAGGTGAATTCTATATAAGATGGCACCGAGCACAAGGTAGAAATCGCTTGTTCTTTCCGTTGACACCTGATTTTGGCATGTATTTCATTCTCTAAGTTGAATGAATGAATGTGGCAAATGGGCTCTTTCCATGTCTTATACCTCCTTGATTTTGCCAGCATGTGGACTTTTGGATAGGTATACGATCCATATATGGATCAGTTTTTAGTGATCATTTATCAATTAGTAATACTCCCACATTGTGGACTTAGCGGCTTGTGTTACATTAGGTACAATATTATTATAATATTAATGTTCTGTGACCAAAATGTTGAAGATTACATGCAGAGTTTAGCATGGCAAGTCCATTAACTGGAGATGGACTAGCAAGGGCTTGTTGACGACTAAATCAATAACATTACCCTTCAAACCGAACAAAAATGAACTAAACAAGAAATGAGGATGTTTATTTTTTTATATTAGATATACATGATGTCTAACTGGTACATTCACTTGGTGGAATAAATACACTAGGATCAGTAATACCAAGAGTAATATCAAAGTAGCTGAAATAAAGAAACCATATTACAATTATTTGAGAATAGAAGTAAAACAGAAATTGTACAAGAGAAAATCTCGAGAACAATTGTGTTTTAGAATGACACAGATGTCCAGCCTAAAAACTTCAGATGGATTGAAACTGGAATATGTTATGCAAGCAAATTGAGATACATGTATGTACAAACTTTGAAACGTCGATGATAACAGTACACCTTTTGACGATAAACTGCGTTTTTAAAGAATTTTAAGTACCATTTGACCTTATGTGACTTGTATACTTACGTTGAATGAACAGTTCCAGTTCTGTTACTGTAGAAACCGGTTTCAATTGGGGCACAGGATGGGTAGGTTACAGCACCAAAGTAGGGGTCTGAAAGAATTAGCATGTTAAAAGTTAAAATATATTCAGCAGAGTATTGATATTGAAGATTTGGTATCATAAAGATTAGAATCAGTACTCGATCTACCAAAATCTTACAAACGCAACATGCAGACAGAGGGGTCAAATGTTTCTTTGAATGCTCTCATTTGACAGCTATGTGTACTTCCAATCGAATAGAACGCTGGGTGTCTTATTATACTTACTTCCTTCAAATTCACCATCAAAGAGAACAGCGGTAAGATGCTCATCTGGTACACCAGCAGGTCCAATAGTAGCTTCACCACGATACTTGGCATCTTCTGGCAGACCAGCAGGGATGAATGGTCGTGTTAATGGAGTAATAGTACAGTTTTTGGTTCTGAAGTTCAGTCTGTATTCTATTCCCTGAAGATAAACATGAAGCAACCTTTTATGTACGAAGTGAATAATATCCATAAATTGAAACTTATTCATCCCTATTCCAAATGAAATTGGATTCCCATGTCGTAAACAAACATTTCGAGGCACTTCAATCCACTTCCCTCTTACAACTGATACATTATCTCAACAAAAAATGTAATGTATCAACCAAATTGGCTTAAGACAAACTTACAATGTTATGTAGATAAAGCACATCATAGTAATCTCTGGTTTGACCAATTTCAATCTCTTCAACTTCTCTCACACGTCTGTCAAGTTCATCATAACTAATTCTGGCTCTTTGAAGAAAATTCTTGCTACGGTCATACTGCAACAAAACAACCACTGTAAGACAACTTACTACAAACTTTTCTGATGTTACCAAAGGCGAAGAAGCTTCATTTAAATAACTTTTACAAGTATTGAGTTTATATAAACACTCACAAACTCAGTTTGTTTCGAAAATATATTCCTTGCTGTTAAATATTCCGAAAATAATCATAATGCTTATGATTTCCATATATTTCAGATTCGGAAGATTATGGATTTGCATTTCATATATTCTATATTATTATTCAAACTAAATTCACAAACATTGCTCTACCACTAGAGGTTACGACTACATGCCTGTGCTTGTGCTTTCGTAACATTGCTTAACCTCAATGTAACGACCTTAAATTCCTAATGCTTAAAATGAACATACCCTGAACAGTCTACCTTCCCATTGCTTTGGAGATACTGAAATAAAACATAATTTATTCATGAAATGACCAAAGAACAAATTTTAATCTTAAAGTTCACGAGAATCCATGAAAATCACAAAATTGCAGACCAAAAGACATGTGCTTTCAGTAATGTTACTAGAGAAGTATAAGTGTCAACTTACCACATGGGTTAGGCGTCTGTGACAAAACAGAAACTACAGCAACACAGAAAACTAAAAGAACCTTCATGATGATCTGAAGACGTGGAACACACTGACAGAATACCAACTGCTGGGTTGATAGATAAGATTGTTAAATTGTAGGTCAATGATAAGTTATGAAGTATTTCAGTCCACGTGGATTAATCTCATGATAAGGTGTCAAAGAGTTCACTAATGCCAGACAAATTTTATCTGTGCCCAATTTCTTAAAAAAAATGCATGCACAGTTTTTGACCGCATTTTGTGAACACGTATTACGTCTTTATGGGAGAAAAGACAAATGGAAGGACAAGGACAATGAGTCTGTGCATTGGTGGTTACTCTTAACGGCATCAATTAAGATTATTCATGCTCATTTATTAAACCATCGTGCAGCACATGCCCATGCTTGTATAAAATTACATGCCAAATAATGTTTTGCTACTTAAACCTGTACACCAAATTCAGCAACTACAAATCGAAGACAGCAAGAACTCGAAAGTGTGTACATCTTGTTCAAAAAAAGTTCATACATTGTTTGGTACGAGTACCGTATACATCAAGTCGAAGATAGCCCGCTTGCAGCTCTTTCACTGACTTTTAGCTTATATATTGGGCTGAATGTTAGACAGGACCATGTCCTTGTGTATTGGGCCTAATTCTGGCCCATGTAAAACAAAGAGTTTATTATTATTATTATAAGACAGCCAGCACAATATTTAGCCCAAGCATAAGACGGCAAGCATAATTCTGAATGTATACAGCAAGTCTAAAATAGCCAGCACAATATTTAGCCGGAAGGGCGCATATCAAGTCGAAGAGGCAAGAATAATTCTGTATGTAGGCTATACAGTAAGCACAATGTTTATCCCAAGGGGCGTACATCAATTCGAAGACGGCAAGCATAATTCTTAATAATGTACAAAGCAAGCTGAAAACAATAAGCACAAAGTTTTGTACGAGTGTGTATATAGTTAGTCGAAGACAGCAAGCATAATATTTAGCACGAGTGTGTATACAGCAAGTCGAAATAAAATGATTGAATGGAGTTTTACGTCCTACTGTTCTGCACCATATGGGCTAATGACGACTGTACAGTTAGTCGATGACGACAGCGAGTAAAATTATTAATATTTAGTATGAGAGGATATACAGCAAGTCTAAGACAGGAAGTACAATATTTAGCCCAAGCATAAGACGGCAAGCATAATTCTGAATGTATACAGCAAGTCTAAAATAGCCAGCACAATATTTAGCCGGAAGGGCGAATATCGAGTCGATGACGACAGCGAGTAAAATTATTAATATTTAGTATGAGAGAATATACAGCAAGTCTAAGACAGGAAGTACAATATTTAGTATGAGAGGATATATAGCAAGTCGAAGACAGCAAGTACAATATTTAGTATGAGAGGATATACATCAAGTCTAAGACAGCAAATACAATATTTAGTATGAGAGGATACAGCAAGTCGAAGACAGCAAGTACAATATTTAGTATGAGAGGATATATATCAAGTCGAAGACAGCAAGTAAAATATTTAATATGAGAGGATATATAGCATGTCAAAGACAGCAAGTACAATATTTAGTATGAGAGGATATATATCAAGTCTAAGACAGCAAGTACAATATTTAGTATGAGAGGATACATCAAGTCGAAGGCAGCAAGTACAATATTTAGTATGAGAGGATATATAGCAAGTCGAAGACAGTAAGTACACTATTTAGTATGAGAGGATATACAATAAGGCTAAGACAGCAAGTACAATATTTAGTATAAGAGGATATACAGCAAGTCTAAGACAGCAAGTACAATATTTAGTATGAGAGGATATACATCAAGTCGAAGACAGCAAGTCCAATATTAAGTATGAGAGGATATACATCAAGTCGAAGACAGCAAGTACAATATTTAGAATGAGAGGATATATATCAAGTCGAAGGCAGCAAGTACAATATTTAGTATGAGAGGATATACATCAAGTCGAAGACAACAAGTACAATATTTAGTATGAGAGGATATATATCAAGTCGAAGACAACAAGTACAATATTTAGTATGAGAGGATATACATCAAGTCGAAGACAGCAAGTACAATATTTAGTATGAGAGGATATATATCAAGTCGAAGACAGCAAGTACAAGACAATATTTAGTGTGAGAGGATACACAGCAAGTCGAAGGCAGCAAGGATTATGTTTTGCACTGCTAGTGTGTAAACAACAAGGATAAACACAAAGTAACAAACATCACCCCAAACCCCCCTCGCCCATGGCCTTTGTTAAGCAAGTCAGTCTCACCACGCTCGTACTTTTACATCCACTTAGTGCACAGAGGGATAAAGTGTAGCCCATACTCGGATCGACCAACGATCATCAGCACTGGGCCTCAGTTAAATCTGGACCACCTGACTAGTCATGGCAGTGGTGATATTAGCAGTGTTATTACAGACCCGGATTTTTATTTCATCACCCGAAAATGTGTTATTTTTATTCAATTAAGACGGGTTCATTATTTAGATAATCTGAAGTAGCTTTTGACCACATCAACAGCAGACAGAATCGGGGCGTGTAGTAAATGGACTAATGTAATAGAAACTGATACATATATTATTTAAACACTATTTATTGAATACATTCACTTGGGGGAATAAACACATTTGGATCTCTAATACCGACTGTCACATCATAGAAACTGAAAGTAGAAATGTATTTTTAATGATACTTTTAATCTGATGAAATACTAAATTATATAAATAGAGTCTGATTATACTTTCAATTGGTCCTTCGGTATCCCTGGAATAAATAGTTTCAACAAAACTAATTTTGATGTCAGAACCTAAAAAAAACAGTAGAATTATGGACACTCTGAAAACGCTGGTCAGTTGACAAACAATAGGAGGCTGTCATCGACCATTTAGTTGTGTGATCAGTTGCATTGGAAGGGTAACAGTCTACAATATATTCACCAAGATCTAATTATAACTATCAACTTCACTTGGTGACCCTTGTGTAAACACTTTTTTGAAGCAGGTGCAACCATGGTTTTGATGACAAATTTTACTTACTTTCTATGATCGTATCCTACAGTTGGGCTGTAATAACCAAAGTTTACTGGGAAACAGTCTGGTGAGGTTACACTTATAAACAGAGGATCTGAAAAGTTTGAATGCACACTTTAACGTAGTCGAATCAAACGCAAAGCACGAATTTTTAATGATGACCTATAATATAATATATAAGAGCAAAATCTGTACTGGATAAGAAGAGATTCTTTGTTGAATGTATAACATTAAACATGAAATATAGATTTTATTGTGATGAAACGTGTCATTTATATTACTTGTCCATCATAGCTTGTTGACACAATAGTTGCCATATTGTTTAATTGTAAAAAAAATTGTCTTCTAAATCTTACGTCCTTCTGGTGTCTTTCCTTCAAATAACTGAATATCGACATGTTCATTGGTGAAACCAGCAACACCAATATTACCTTGACCAGCGAATTTAGCAAACCCTGGTACACTGAATGGTATAAATGTTTTACTAATGGTAGTAACATTACATTTACGTGTTCTCAAATTAAACCTGTATTCAATTCCCTGGAAGATAGAAAGGAAGTATAAAGATAATGATAACTTTACTAAGCTATTCAACACTTGAATGAATTTCATTTCTTTTTAATACTACAATTTCAGTGCACTTACTGATTCATCAGCATCACACTGAAACGAAACATTCTGAACATACATATGCACTCTAAAACAAAACCTAAATTCAAACAATATATAATTATATTAATTGGAATTGTCACATTACTTACGATATTATGAAGATAGAGAACATCATAGTAATCTTTAGTGGATCCAATTGCTACCTCCTCGATCTCTCTGACTCTCTTTTGATCCTCATCATAACTAACCTTGGCAAACTCCTGAAAGTTCTTTTCACGGTCAAACTAAAAAGGAAAACTGAACAGTTGAGCATGCATTCACAATTTATAGAATCTGATCAAAAGCAAACCCATATATCTATCTGTTCATGTCGAACCCCTGTTCCTAACAGATGTTGAAAGTAGTGAAATATTGTATATCTCAACTCTATAACCTGTGTTGGTCGTAAATTTAAAGATACTTACCCTTGCAAATCGAGACTCAAATTGTCTTGGAGAAGCTGAAATAAAACGTAAAGAGAAGAATAATCAGAGCAAGCACAGATTAGTTTATGGTGGCTTTCGGTTATGTTTTTCCAGATTTATTGAGGACATTCATTACAGTTTCTACATTACTATTATGTTACGATGGAAACCATTGCAGTTTTACTTACTTCTTTATTTCCCAGAGCTGTGGCTGCCCTTGGTGATGTCCATCAAAATTAGACGCAAGATAGGAGTCAGAGTATACACGGTCCGATATCATAAATGCCTGAAAAATTCAACTTACTGCATGGTAGAGGAAGTTGTCCTGCTACAGCTGTAACCGTTAAAGCAAGGAGTAGATACTTCATGATGGGATCTAGGTCTATGTAAAGATAAGGCAATCAGTTATTTTGTCTTTTATACTGGCCTTTCATCGGTCTATTCTTATCTTAAGACAGCGGGGAAAGTTCTCATGATATAGGGTACATACATAGAACGTTTGGTATGCAGAACTGTTTTATCATGGCATTGGTTATTTTATAACAATTGGACTTATTTTTAGTACATTTGTAACTCCTAGGAGACAGTCTCTTTAACCAACAAGCATTTTGAGGCAGTCGATAAAGCGGTAAACTGAAACTAGGTAACCTGCTTCGAATGAAGGATTGCAATAGGAATTTTACGCCTTACTTTTCTACTTCTACTGATTGGGCTAATGAGAACGGCACGGACCACGCTTTGTTGGATATTCACATCAGCCTTCTTTCGCGATTCGAATGATTTTTGACGTGCACAACTTCTTGAGATTTCTATTCCTTCCTTCCCTGCAAGTAAACAAAGCATTGAGGTTCATCTTTAATAAAAGTTCCGGAATTTTGAAAGGTCTACTGTGTCTACTTATAACATTGATCACAAAACTTGTGTGCAGCGAGATGAAAATAAAACTGTTGTCTGAATTGACACATCCATAGGCTTACCTCCCTTTATATGTATACATTGGTGGTTGATGGATGTTCAATATCGATACTGCTTTGTGGTACATATACATGTTATAATGATTTTTTATATCGATTTCCGTGGAGATTCTTCCTGGTCAGCCTATCATTTTACATCACTGTGACATATTTAACCATGTGTGTCTTAATGAATTATTGACATATTTTTGTCAATTATTATTATTAGGTATTTTTTGGATACTTCCTCGTTGGATATACTATATATTTTATCTACAAGATTTATTATTTTGACACACATAATATTATAACTCCCCTGCAATTTTCACACCTCTTAGTGATATAGGTAAATAGTAAAAGTGATTTATGGAACACCTGTGAATAGTAGATATGTCTATATTGAAAATTCTATTAAAATTCCCTCATTCTTCATTATCATGACATGTAATTGGCTATAATTATTTTACTTATTGTCATATTGTTGTCTCCCTTGATGCAACTAACTCAAGTCTTTATCTATATTACATACGTATCATCGCATGTCAAAGTTTCTTACCGTACAAATGAAACGTGGACACTTACTTAAAGTTATTGCACACTGCGGCATTGAACGGAACAATGAGACAAATAGCAACAGTTACTGGTAGGGAATTAAAGGTCACAGATTACCTATGCAGTTTAGACGAGTGACTGAAAGGTGATTCCCCGGTGATTAAAATATATACTGTATCCATGAGTAGCCAATTTCAATGCATGGCATGTAGCCTAACAACTTGAATAAGGCTGTGTAATATATTTTCGAAGATTTTGCAATATAGTTTCTTAAAATATCAAGCACTGACAGCTTAATTGAAGAATTTGTTTCAAGAATAGTTGAAGATTTGAGGCGGGGCAAGCTATTTGATACATAATAACCTTTAAAGGAGTTAATGTTGAGTTATTAAAAAGATGACAGAAGAATAATGTAGATAAACATACCCCATATCGATCTGAACAATCTTCATCGTGTCTTCTATAGCTATTTTATTCCAATATGACACTCTTGGTGTATTTATTAACTAATTATTGTCACCTATTACAATTAGCCAGGTAACGCCTACTTTGATCTTGCCGCTGACCAAGGGTCAGTTAAAGTGGACGACCGACATGCTTCTTCCTACCTCCTGGCTTTATGCATCTTAACACCTGGAACACTGTTGTTTGTTTCTCATTTATTTACAAAGAACGTCAAATATCAATTAAGCTAATATTAATAATACGTGCTTTAGTTTGAAATGACTGGGGCTAATTTTAAGGGTCAGTAAGCAAGACATTAAATATTGCAATGACTACTAAATAGCATCTATTCATGGTGAAATGATACAGAATGATATATTTTCACATACACCTTTCGTTGCCAAGGATAAATTTTTTAAAGATATATTGAAATGTAATCAGAAGAATTAAAACACGTTTTATATAAGTGACTTTAAATATTTACAGTGTTTCAATTCTCATTCAATTTTGTGATATATTTTTTGAGCTTATACTGTGGAAAAATAATCAAAATTCTACGCAATTTGACCCTTGGTTCTGTTCTATTTTTGCCGTAAAACACTCTCGAATTTCTAGTCGAGATGAATGACCTAATAGTGACGTTTCTAGTATTAAATAGGATGGGGGAGGGAGTGGTGGCGTCGAAGCCTGCAGATACTTTATACCCTCACCCAAACCAGTTTCAAATTTCTTATCATTGAATCCCCCTTGACAATTCTGTGGCCCCTCCTACTAATGATTCATAGAAACGCCATATCATAATATAATATTTCAGCTAGAGATGGCTGTCGTGCTTTATTACATGGTGCGTTAATTAAATTCAATTCAAATACAGCTTTCAGTGGGCGTATATCACCTTGTCTGGCAAGCTATCTTCAACTTACAATTGTAACATAAATAGAATCAGAACTTTACAATATTCAGGAGCTAAAGAGCCAGTTCCTTGCCATTCACTAAGGCCAGTGCTTAAACCTTCATTCTTTAAACCAATCCTTTTAAGATCAAATTGATTACAGGTGAATTCTTTCAGGGCTCTTCATTCCACTGTCTTCAAAATATAACAAAAGTAAACAATCGAAAAGCACTTAACGAAATAAAAACTGACTGAAATTCACCTGAGAAGGTAAATACTAAAGACAGACAAACGGAAAGAAAGAAAGCATCGATTTTTGTTTGAGTAAAGATTTTTGTTAATTACTAAAGATGAAACATTAACAATCTGTTTAATTATCATCATCTTCAAAACTTCACGTGAATTATTTCTCTGAATAGCACGTGCATTAGAGTGTTGATGCGTGAATGTTCTCACGAGCTTTCAATCTTTCAGTCTATTAAGTGTTTTCACGTGCTTTTGTCTTTCATTGAATTTTTAAATACTATTTTATTACTTCATCAAATTTTCAACTTTTCTCACGCAACTGACACGGGAATATGAAGGTATGATGGTTTAATTATCATATTTACTTCAGACTTTCTGTGTTCGAACTTCGATTACCTACAGTATCCACGTGTTGACCTTCCCTAACACGTGCAGGTATAGAAGCTGATGTTAATCCCACAGTGAATCTACCCCTCCCATCCACCCAACTGGTAAGTCTTTTACATTATTTATATCTTAATATCCAATAATAACAAAACATTTTACATTTGTTTTTTACTATAGAATATTTGTATATGTCACCAACAGAGAGGTCCAGCTGTGAATGCCCACCCCTTTATTCGTGTGGCATACCAAGTAATGATGTTGTCATCTCGACATTCCAGGGGGTAGATCGCTCCATAAAGTGTTTTCTTTTATGTGCCAGAGCCGTCAGTTCTTCTCTTCTTAATGGTCCCTCTACTGTAGCAAATTAGTGAGTGAGAGCACAATACCACCTCAGTTACAAACACTATACATATACGTCAGGTGTAAACTTGTATATCCACTTAAGTAGCAAATGGAGGGTTGAAATCACTCAGCGGTTATTTAAATGTTAAATTACATGTTTATAATGTCCCAGCTTCCTTCAACAATGTCCCCGACCATAGTTTATCAATTCATAAAGATATTGATAAAAACTGTATTCTTTCAGCCAAAATCCTCCAATTCTGTTTTTGTTCTGGGTGACTTTCTGCTGTCACAAACAACATGTTGGTGTTTTACAATGGACACAGTAGGGAAAATCTCGAGGAGTAGCGGATTTGAACCCACTCCTCCATTTTCCATTTTAAACTATAAAAGGCCAAATAAAAACCTTGTTGAAATCTTTGATAGTTTTCTTACTAAATGACATCAAATAGTATAGTCTGGGGGTTGATTGGTATGAACCTGATATAAGCGTTAAAACCCTTTTAACAGGGGTCGCCTTTCTTTATCACAGGGAGTCAGTCATAGCTTAGAATTAATATATCTCAACACGCAGGTAATATGATGCCTCGAGTTGTTCAAGGACCACAATAATATAGCACCTCTGGAATAAAAGATGTGCTTATCCCAAGTGGAAGTTGAAGCGTTTGGAACTCTACAGAAGTGACTGGCAAACTATTATCTGAGTGGTATTGTTGATGATTTCAAGTTGAATGACTTGTGACTTGATCTTGATGTCTACTTGATTGAATAGCTGAGTAAAGTTTACGAGAAAGATAATTGGAGAGAATTAACTCATGTTAATAACTTTCAAGATCTGGGTCCTTCTGTCTCACTTGTTTTCATTGTGAACAGTGAGTCATGTCCTCAGATTATATGTTATCGTTATTACTGGACAAGATAATAGTAAAATCTTCTGGTAAAGTTGATCCAATGAAGGTGAGCTATGACAAAGATTTCTTTTGAGCTATGACAATGGTACAGAAATTGTTATCTAGTATAAGCGATGAAAATACGCGAGCCGTTGTCAAAGAAAATATACTGATGATTTATATATATCATATGATTTCTGTTTGATTTTTGGATGAAAATTGTTTGAAATTTGAATATGGCCATATTTGGAATATTTTCAAAGAATTGTGGTGTAGTGTGCCTGATTTTGAAAACAAACTTGATAAGTCAACGATTTTTCCTAAATAATTGGTTCAAATACATCCGTCAGACCTTAAGCTGTACCTTCAACAAATTAACATTTGTCAAAGCCATCTTACAAACTTCTCTACAAGCTTCAAAAGATGAAGGAAATATAAAGGGACTTCATAAAAATATGATAACAATAGTCAAAAGTTATAAAATATGATATATGATCCGGAAATGAGCTTTAAATATTCTCTTCTGGCCATAAAGAAAGTTTGGTCTAAAAAGGGTAAAAAGGGGAAATAATGAGAGAATTGAATTAATTTGATGTGGTGAATAATTGACCATCTTGAGTCCAGTTGCTGAATTTCACATCATATAATGGTCAATTAAAGATGAAGAATGGTCAGTATAATAAGGATGTATTTTAATCAGGGTTGGGACATTGTGTAATTGTTATACATCCTGACCCTCTGATCTCAATAAATCATCAACCACGCCTTTTCATAGTTCAACCATTTCTAAACTAAGACTATTATTGTACAATAATACGAAAGAGTTGGACTCAGCTGTGATGAAGCGTGAATGAACAATAGTATCATTGGTAGAAATTCAATAGAATAAATTCAATTTAAAAATAAATATGTCAACTGGACAAGATGATGAGATACACAACGTACGAATAAACTGATTTTTGCATAAGATTCGTGATTTATACACAGCAGATCATCTTTCAAAGTTTTGGAATGATAGCCTACTGCTTTCGTCTCTACCTTAAAATTCAATTTCATCCAGAAGAGAACCATTTCGTAATATTCCCGAATTCGATCAACAACCACGCAACACTTGTATTTATCTATATTAATATTATGTGGACTAATGAAATAATTAAATGTTTAAATAGTAGTAATGCAAATGATATATAAATTGTTTTACGCGGTTTAAATCAGATAAACTATATTTTAAAACTAATTTTTGATATAAGACACACTTATTGATGTGTACATTCTGGCCTTTCAATGTATAAACTTAAACTAGATAATTCCTTCTTCCCTCAAAGCACCTCGTCCTTAAGAACAGCTGTCTAGATGTACAATATAGATGTATAAGTAGTAAAGAATGATTGTGATTATATATTTACAAGCACTGTACTATTATTTTATCATCAGCAGACATTTTTACAAATAGCTAATAGTAATAATTACATTTGTAGGGTCGACGAAGATCTTGACACTTTTAGTCCTAGGTAGTTAACCCTCAATCCTTATTATGGCTTTTAGCTTAAAGGGAGACAATTCAAAGAGTAACCTGGTGTTTACCCAGGCCATGCAGTTCAGTGGGTTTATTGTTAGATATGTTTACTTTTATTCAGTAAGGACTGAAAGCCACCCGACTATAATTCAATAGGCACCCCTCCGATTCACCTATTTGACATATTTACTCACAACAAGATGCAAACCTTTTAAAAGTTAGTACAGTCAAATTTTATTACAGGCTTATAAAAGAGGTTCACCTGGTTGTATGCCTCCTTTCACGGTGGAAGAATAAGATTAAGTTATGTACTGATTTAAGCTTATAGTAAAACATGCCTGGGTAAATATATTATAGTTGGATTATAGGTGTTTAGTTCATTGTAATTATGAGTTGACTAAAATATTCCACTATAGTCGTCTATTACTCAATTAGTTGTCAACCATACTTTAATCTTGTTAAAGATAAGATTAATAGTTCGCACTAAATAGCAAATACTTCGTCGAATTTTATACATCTATTCTAAGTAGATATGACCGATATTAATGTCAAATGGTGTATAGGACATTTAAAAAGAAGCAGTTATTTAATTTCATTAAATATAATATCAACAAGTCAATTAGTCCATACTTGTTTTCATATAAACTTAATGAAATCTATCATTTGTAATAAATACATGAAACGATGATACACGCATGTCGGAGATATATGGCCGTTTAAATTCTTTTACAATCAAGTCTCCAATGATGCAAACCTAAAAACTCTTGAACACATTAAAGGACTCAAACACACTACATGTATTTATCCTAAATGTAGTGATACGCCATTTTCAGTGGTATGCTACCTATTTCAGAAACCAGATGACACTATGCGACTCAGGTTTCCACACGCCTTTCAAAAGATCCACATAAGATGGAAAGACTCAAAGTACATTCTTTGATCTTTCAGACTTTGAGGACAAAGCCTTTATTGAAAAGAGTTCCACTACTATTTATACTGTGACTGGTGAAGCAAGGAATGCTAAACCTTCAGGAGCATGTCGTGATGGTCTTTGCAACTCAGTTTATACACGCTTTAAGAAAAATGTACTTAGTACAATATTTTACTAGATTTTATGTTACCAGTTCTTCATGCCGATGGTTTTAAGATAACTATCCAACTCTTTAACAATCATAATATATTTTACTAATACCATAAAATTTGAAAATTTACAACATCAATTGAAATTTTATAACTTAAGTCAAGTACTTAGAGATATAAACAGTAAATTTTAAATGATGATTTTATTTAGAAATATGACATGTCTTGTAAATCAAAGCTTACATGTTATAAAATATCAGTTGGTTATATATATTTATAGAATGTATGGTCAAGGTAATACAGGCCCATCTTGTGATTTTTTTCAGCTCCTGTATACCCTTTCTTCTACCAATTCTCCTAATAATTGTTGGCAAAGTAAACAAAATTCTAAATCAAGGACAAAATCTCGCCTCTGCGCCATGAAGATTCATGGACCAACCGGATTTTTTTAAAGACTGCTTACTGAGAGATTCAGATTTACTCGCTGGCTTTTTTCTATAGTAAACATTGGGTCGACGACCAGAGTGGTCGGAATTTGCGACCATGCAGTTGATCGCAGTTCGCCAATTTCTCGACAAAATAGTTACTTCTACTGCGACGGATCAGATAAGATGCTTTAAATCGACAATCGACCGAGCCCACCTTTAGTCACAGAAGAAAATAAGCGAAAGAAACAAATAAATTGAAAAGAAAATCTCCGCCTATTCTACTAAGACGTTTATCATCAACATCTGTTTAAATTATTTCACCTTTTCTTCTGCTATTTGCTTCAATTTGTTTCTATGGAATCGGCAGCATAACATTGAGATTGTTGTCACACAAATTCATGAATAAGGTTTTTCTATTCTTCCACGATTAAATAGAAAGTCTGGTGAAATTATAATCACCATGATTTGAGATGACTACAGAGTCAGTCGAGCGGAAGACTTTATGAAACGACACTTGAATTTTTTTCGAGAGACGTATGAAAGCGTTTTTGAGTTTGCAAGTGTTTGAAAGTTTACATGAAGAATAAATAGAATTGATATCGTGTGGTTACAGTTTGTGGTCTTCAATTCTCCACCTGGTTTCAAATTCTCATCAATCAACTTTTAACTGACTTCTAAACCATTCACAAATTGACAAATATGGACGATCCTCACAGTAGGAGATGTTTTTCAATAAATTAATTAGAATATTTTATTTCATCGATATTTTCAATTTGAACGGATTTAAAGGAATAATAACATCTTTTGAACTTTTTTTGCAACCAGGATTAATATCTCCTGTGACTTTTCAGCATTGTAATGTACATTATTAAAGTTTCTAAAGCCGCCCAAAACAAGAAATATATTTTTGATTCTTGTCATCTATTTACTATCTTAAATTTGATAATGTCTATCTTGTGACAGTCGGGGGTTGTTAACGCGATTTGTATTTGAATCTTATCTTACTGACTACCACTAGCATTTGGTGAAATTTCAGAAATGAATAGAGCCAGAAAGCCTTTGCAACTTTTTTTTAGCAAATTAGTTTCTAATACACACTAAATGGATTGTATGGGTACCTTATTGCCTCATTATTATGTAAAACATTTAACACTGCCAACCACAAATATCCACAATTGTATTGAAACGATGCAGGTGTCAAAAGTTGGACCACCAAGTCAAATACAGCAGTCAAGCTTTTCTTATACAGATGTGGGTAAAAGGGCATAACCTCTTGTCGTTAAAGGTAACTATAAATCATAGTCAGTGCAAGGATTCAATCAACTAGAAGTAATCTTATACAAACTTCCCTCCATTTATTCTCTCTCTCTTAACATTTAATATTCACATTTCTTATTTTTTTTAAATAGATTTCAATTAGCATGTAATATAAAGAATGCATAGAATATGATGCCAATATGGTTTACTGTTTCCTGCAGTCAAAATTATATAAAACAGTGTGATAAAAAGTGTCACAATGATATTTCGAGAAAATAAGTTTCATTTTCGATCAGACTAGGTCTAACCGTGTAACATATTTGCCAGAAGAATCTTGGTTTGAGAAAGAGACCAGTAATTTTTATTTTTTTTTACTATTTTTATTCTCCGTAATCATCACAAATAAATATTAAAGATGCAATGGAATTAACACTCACGCAAAGGTTATAACTTTTTTGTAATCTGGACACACTTTGAGAGTTGCATTTTTAGTTACTATCTACCTGTACATTGTGTACGTACGTCTTTTTCCAAATGGTACAATTGTGGTATAAAACATTTCGCATGAAAATGCTAAGCAAATTTAGTGATATATGAAATATCAGCTAGGCGATATAAAATAGTTGATTCCAATGCAGTATGCTAAACTATCTCACAACAATGAATAAGTTATTGTCTACTAAGAACTATACAAACTAGACAGTATTAATGAATGAATTGGGCACTGCCCCGTGCAAATTGGTGTCGTTAGAAGCCTACATTCACCCTATCTTGTCTAAATTAGATACAGTATGAATGAAACAGTTCAAGCATATAATCAGTGTAAAATCTGATCCTATAAATCAATCAATATGTATTGGTAAGAATAACAATGCACTGTCTTATTATTCTTGCCATTTGATATACAATATAGAAGATTCTATGGAGAAAAATAGGCGGAAATGTATTGTGTATATCGTTACTTATATCCATTTACAACAGAGTGACAATAAGTGAAATATTCATTTTTACATACTTTTAAGTCGGGGTTTGAAAAACCCAAACTGGTATAATTTTTGAACATTAATACAGCAAATAGATGTATTGTTGTTTAACATTGCCAAATAATTAGTCATAACCCACCAGCAAGTACCCTCTTTACTTGTATTATTGCCAGCCTTCTGCCAAGCAGCACTTTTAAACTGAAACCGGAAAAGTTAAATAACCTAATTGGCAGCCACACTGATTTTATCTAAGATATGTTACTACAAAGATTCCGAATCTTTTAGAGAAATAACTGCTAAACCTTCAAGACTATCCGTGTTGGCTCTAATCTCTATGTTCCTTTTAACTTTAAACACAAGCATTTGGTTGAAGATGGTTCGTAGACCTTTTTGATATTTTTTAAAGTGTTCCATTCTCAGTTAATTTTCAACCACTCTGTTTTTAAGTAGATGAAAATTGTCAACTAAGTAAAATAAATGATAAAATAAAGAATAGATTTAGATGGTTACCCATTAACTATAACCATTCAACTAGTTATATGAAAAGTGTTTTTCTGAGTGCGATTCTTTTATCAATTCAAGATGCGTAAAATCACGTTAATATGGTCTAAGTCTTTAGTTGTATAGACCAATCCAAAAATTCAATCGGCCAGAAATCTTTGAAACACGTGCAACATGGGATAGACACCCGTTTGTTTTCTTTCATAGCTAGTTTGACACTGTCATCCTCCCAAAATATCTTAATCGCCTACTTCATCTGTATTATACTTCTGTCTTCTCTATTGTTTCTCGCTTTGTTATATAAATTTATAACGTCCTGATGTGCCAACCTCTCACATTAATTGTTACGCTGTCCTTTTTGTCAAATTGGCCAAATGAGGACCGCTAACGTTACATTTATTACCCAATCTCGACCCCTCTATTTCTATTGCTTCTTTATTTTCTTTAATTTGAACACATCTTAAAGATATTTGGTTAAACTGTTTAAAGGGATCAATGATAATTGATAGAAATCAAACCCACCTCGTAACTCTACTTCAAAAATCAATCACCCACTTCTTGACACTTTAATGCCTTGATAAAACGTCAATCGAGAAATTGCATAAAAAGCAATATTTTTCTTTTTTAAAAACAGGATTCTTTTTTACTCTATCATATTTACTTTTTGTATACAACACTGAGGAAAATATCAAATATATCAATACTTTTCAAGATTAAAATCCGACTCCTGCTTTACCTGCAATTTCACCCACCAGCGGTGGCGACAATCTAAATGTCCATTTCAATCATCAAACCTATAGCAGTATAGTTGCACCGATTTATTTTTCAATAAGACACCTGTATAGTAAGAAAATAAAAAAGGGACTATATTATTCCCATAAGGAATACCATTAAAGACATAAGAACAAACTCACAAGAAACAGACTTCACCAAATAATGTTATTTATTTCCAAATTAACTGCTTCATAATATACCTAAAAGGAATCGTGATGAGTATTTACAGTAAATAATACTTGTACGATAAATTGAAACAAATGATTATTTTAGATGGACAAATAAAAAATAATATATAAGCCTTGAAAAGTAAATTGGATTTAAAGAGTCATTACCAGCTTTCAGACAGGATTTTAGATCGATTGTTAATCACCACATTGCTTGATCAAAGTACACGAATATTGAAAAATAATACCCTGACAAAAACGGCGGGAATACAAAGCGTAAAGAAAGATTTACAGCTCAATTTCTCTTTAATCTCACGTGCTAGCTTAGTATCCCATCACGTCTTGTAATGGCACTATTTCCGTTATTTCGAACGGCACTGTCACATAAACGAGGCATTTAATTTGAAACATATTAAAGCAAGACAGTTGTCAATTTTAATTTAGTCAGCAACTCATTCGAAGAACTACAGCACTTAGTTGCGGTTTGAAAACTAACTATAGTCCGTTTCTGTGAATGCACTTTCCATTGCATAATATACACCATTTACCCCGGTACAGTGATAAATGTTTTCCATCCTGAATTCCACAAATGTTTTTAGAAACGGAATAAAACAATATCGTACTGATAGTTGCTGTAAGTTCATATCGAATGGTGGAACAAAGTCTAACCTCATAAGCATCGTACACACAGGCTCGTAACCAGACTTGAGTAACATGTAATGTATCCGGAAGGGCAATTCTGTATAGTATTTGGTTGCATTGATGGAATAATCAGATTTTTTTTAAGGGGCAATCCATTTTTTTCAGGAGCGTAAACACAGATATCACTGAAACTTTACTATTATAACGTACTTTACAGTAATAATGTCGTACTATCGTACTGGATATTTTATTGTGTATGCATACAAGCTATTCAATAAAGCAAAGATTGGCGCATTTTTTGAACCATTGAGCTGGTAATCCGTTATAGGATTTTCATTGGGGTCCAGGCTGATACAGGTCGACTGAAATACAAATAAAAACCGAGCCTCTTTTGCCTGATCTAGTTGTTCTAATGATACTTGACCAACTTGGAGGATGTGAAACAGTTCTCACCTATAGATCTGACCTACATGATAAGGCATCATCTTGACATGAAGTATAATCTTCCTAAAATGAAAACATAATAGCCTACCCGGAGAAAATTTTTTCTCCGGTTCAGCCATTATTGGTGAACAAACTATAACCAATTTCAGAAAGTTAAACAAGGCGGTTATGAGGCAATAAATATCGTGTGGCGATTGGCAGCTCGAAACTCTATTTTCCTCTAACTTGTGACAAGTGATTGGGAATTTCATTCCACTCCAAACCCTGCTTAATATCTCTAATTCCTCTTGAAAGTAAAATAGTGCATTACTCGCCATCAACACACTTAGGACTTATTTATCCACAATTAAGGATATGACAAAATTGCGGACTAGATATTGATTTGTAGATGGCGCGAGCGGGCGTTATAAACGATATTGGACCAGCTAATTGGGCCATTACAATTAAAGGCAGACCTGGTTATATTGAACTGTCTCATATTGAATTGAAGCTGTGTGCCTTGCATTTGAACGTGTTTTTGCCTACTAAATGTTAATTAGCTAAGCTAATGAGTAAATAGTTTCGAAAGAAAGCTGTAGGAAATGAAATCCATTTAAAGCTTCTAACATTTGCATAAAATCCTCTCCAGTGTAATAAAGCAACTATATACCAGTACTTGATCATAGAGAGAAGTTTAATCAGATTGGAGAAAGGCGATTGTTAACATAACACGCCTCGTAGACTTCACTTATTGTTTTCACAATATAACTTCTAAACGGTTCTAGTGGAAGAATATGGCCTTAAATAAGTGCTCTAAAACGAGTACTTAAAAATTGTGCAATGAAATGAAAATTAATAGGAGTTCAATTCCCTCGTGTAAAATATTTATAACATTATCTTTACATGTCCTGAATAGAAAGAGGATAAGTATTGCGATCATCCAGATCATGGTTTCAAAAGTGGATAAAGAAAGTTACTACATCATGATCATTCAGATCATGGTTTCAAAAATGGTTAAAGTGAGTTAGTACATCATGATCATTCAGATCATGGTTTTAAAGGTTTAAAAGAGCCAGTACATTATCGTCATTCAGATCATGGTTTCAAAAATGGTTAAAGAAAGTTACTACATCATGATCATTCAGAAGGTTAAAGAGAGCCAGTATATTATTGTCATTTAGATCATTAGATATCAAAGATAAGTAGGCTATGTTGAATTTCAGAGATCGTTCATAAATTATCTGGTTAGGAACATCCTCTTTTAAAAAAATTACGAGTTTAAAAGGGCAAAGATTTTTTGATGCGTATGTTTAATTTTTTTCACAAACACTCTCGTTCTATACTATCTTTACATCCTAACTATATCATTCAACCTTCAATGATAATCATATATATTTTCGCTTCATTAGATGTAAAAGACGACATTCATACAAATTTGGGTCATGGTACAATAAAGATATTTTGGCTAACAATTTCTTTTGAAAAATTGGTAGAAAATATGAAAATATTATTCATTTATTCACAGTTGGTGGATTTCTACATTTCCTTTGCCATGTTAATGTTTGCCTGTAATACGACGTAATGGTGGTGGCTGAAAAGAAGATAATGGCCACCCAAGATCAGATGATAAATAGATGCAATCTTTTCAAATTGTATTCTTAAATGATGTTTGTCCATCTTGCCAAGTATAGAACCCTATTTGCCGAATCTCATCCTCAACATGGTCCAACTTCAAGAATACACAATGTTTAAGTTGAATTTTACTATTTTAGATATTTCCCTGTCTGGAATTAGGATGGTTGTGACCAATTTTCTTATCGGTTAAGTATTCAAGTTGGAGGCATTATTCTGTACCGTGACAAATGCCACGGATGTAATGTGTTGGTTTTCGATGTTTGCGGTAGTTCAAATTATTGAGAACAATTCCATATTCATCTACCCATCAAATAATGTGACTAAAAAGTAGTGTTCATGTTTTACTGCCTTGTTTTATACTGGACATCAATGGAGTGTTACTGTCTTTGACGCTTTTGTAATATATGCTTTTAAACCCCGAACTTGCCAACAACTTCCTGATTAGTAAGCAAACGTCCAATACACTTAGTAGCAGTTCCAATTATGGACCAACAGATCCAACTTGTATTGTGAAAAAGTATCATTTTCTGACTAATATTGTCATCATCAATTTAACTGATTAAATATTATTAGATTTTCACCTGTATAACAATATAGTTGTATTTGTTTAGTAATTTATTGAAGTTCTAACCCAGTGAAAGTTGTCAATATCATCACATTACGGTTAATTTCTGTGAAAGACCTGCTATGTTCTCTATTAAACAAATTTAACACTTACTTTACGTAATGATCATGTAATAACTGAGTTTTGATTGTTGTAATAAATTTGTAAATGAGTATTTTACAATATATTTTCAGTATAACATAACAGGTCTATTGACAAATATGATAAAACCTTTCAGGAACGTAAAGGCTTTGTTCAACGTTTGTCATTATAATGGCTGAGGTTATCCAGGACAAGTTGCTACATTAACCTTGGAATCAATCGCACTGTTTGCCATCATTGTAGAATTACATGCTGTTTCTAATGGTATGCCACTTAGCTCCCGAAGAGATTTTCTGAAGTTACCAGCTTAGTATCCATATGTAGATGATTTGGATCTGAAATTGAAAACCCCGTTAGTAGACAATATACATTTGCTTTATGTGCACATTGTATGCAACATATGACAGTCATTTTTATTTCAAACATTTATCGGAAATTAATCGTAAATGCATTGCCCAAGGTGTTTGGTCATTCTGCGTGAATAAGCACCGATATCTCGAAACCTCCTGTAGTTAGTTCCACCCACTGAATGAAGACATGACATGTTAGTAATATAAGCGATATTAATTACAGGACAATAGTTGTTTCATTTCCCTCTTTATAGCAAGTGCTTCACGTCTGTATTTGGATAAGACCTGTTTAATAACGACCTCTCTCCGCAGTAATACCACATACAATAGGTCTAATAATGAGCTTTATTGATTCCAAAACAACACTAGTACAAACTTCATCACCAAATTCAATACCATTAAAAGAGATAATTTACACAAATTTGCTGCTTTTTAATGTTGATAAAATGTGTTTTGTATTGTCTTGATTGGAACTATAGTTTGTCGCGACTTGTCAGAAAGGAGAACAAAGCCGTTTCATTCCATAGGCCTACTTTTTCTGTTTTTCATCCGAAAACATATCATAACTGAAAACATATAACGTCCTTAATTGTCTTAATTTTTAATGATTAAGCTAAAATAACTTCTTGAATTTTACATAACATCTCCAGAAATGAGATTCTTATTGCATATATTCGCTCCGAGATGGCACAACTGCAAAAGGTTGACATCGATTCCTTAGCTGCAAATTGTTTCAAGAGTGAACTTAAACTAACTGTGGTCCGACAGACAATGTTAGCTTTCGACCATTTTAAGAAATACAACCATGAAAACTTTGCTTGCTATAACTTTCAATGACAGTTGGGGCAAAAGATCTATTTCATTAAATTTCAGGCCGGGTAATTCAATTGGTAAAAAACTCCTCGCATCAATATACAAGTTACATTATTCCAACTTCTTCAAAATTTCTCAAGCGATAAACATGGAATTTGAAATTTTAATTTGAATACTCGTCATAAGTCATCGGGATGAAAGAATTAAAGAGTTATTCACACTTGAACACTTACTGTGAATTATTGAGGTGAACTGTAGCGAGTAATCTGTATTCACTGTGTATGTATTTAAGATGTGTTTTGATATACGCGCTTTTCAAATCACTGCAGGTGTTTCAAGCTACGTAAGACGAACTTTGTTGAACTTTTCAAAGTATCTTAAAAGTCAAAACAGTGGAAAATATTTCTTTTACAAAATCTTGAAAATTATGAATGAGTTGATTCAATTATTAAATTTGTAACAAGCCCAATCTACTACATAATATCGCGCCAAACCTACATCAACACATGTTTATCTAGACTAAAGAGGACTGCATATTTTGCTGTGTATTCAAGATGATAGTGCCCATAAATGGGCAAATTTGGTGGTCTGGTAATAAGTTCCAAATTGAACGAAAGTAACAGTTTCGTTTGGGGCATAATCAAATAAATACTGTATGTTACATTGTCTCTAACAGAATCTTATGGTATTTTAGGGCATTGGTATTATACCGTGGTTAAAGGCGCAAGATAGTGATGATACATTTATATAATATATTCAAAAGCCAAATCTTTCTGCTGCTGTTGCTGCTGCTGTTGGAACTTTTGGTAAAATCCTCAGCTCGTTTTTGTAAGTAATGAGTGAAGAAGACATAAATTATAGAGAAAGCACCACCTCTTATTACATAATGTATATGTATCATTGTATCTATTTGGGCTACAAAAAATTCTTTTTCTATATTTTTACACAGATAAAGACAATGTCATTGACCTTACCAATTTAGATAAATCTATCTTAGGATGTTATTTAACATTCAAGTTCGTAACAGAACTGCTTTCGTAACCACCCATCACAATTCTTATTTTAACTCGTCATTCAACATTATTTATAATTTCTGTGACATTTAGGAACATTAAATATCTGAACACAATATTGTGGTATACTACTCATGGGTTGTATTATACACAATGTTTCAAATAATTTACATTGTCAAAACCCAGGAGTAGTATACCTATTTGTAGCATTATTATTGTTAGCATATCGCTTCGTTCTTTTCCAAATTTTTCCTTACAGTCCATGGTCTACCTCGTCTGAATTATCTTCCGGAACCTTCAAAGCATGTATATTTATTGAATGGAATTTAACAATGTCCTAAGCCTACAGCATCTATATACCCCTGGGACTCTGAGGTTCGGAGGTGTAAATAAAGAATAAAATACACCTTAATCGGATTTCGGCGGTCAGTTTGATGTCCAGTTTCTACTCATGATGATCAAGTACCGTATACTGATACCATGTTTTCCTCGGTCAGTTGACCAAACTTTAATCCTACTTATCTTTACATTATCCCCTTAAACAAGTATTTTAGGAGCTATATCATTCCTTTTCAGGAGTTTTCAAGGCTACTTTATCCTTTTAAAGTGTAGTATTCAAGGTCAACTGAACGATTTGTTCGGCACGCCCTGTTTATATATATTTTACATGTTAATAAGAAGGATTAACGATATTAAAAGTTTTAATCTTGTTGAAGTACTAAATCGCTAACTACCCGGAACAATATATTAGGTAGTTACTAGGACAAACTCCAAAAGAGAAAACTTAAACAATGCTTAAATCTGCTTGCATTTTGGCTGATTTGTTTGGTCAGACATGAATTGAATTTGTTGTATTTCGTTATTTTGACCATTATAGTAGTGGGGGTGTCGTGCGCGAAGCAGACTATTAATGCTTACTCTTTTCGAAACACCCGATGGAGGAGTCAATAACTTTTACTCCCGATTTTGCCATTCTTTAGACGAGATTTTTGATTGACGGAATTGTCCTGCTCTTTTTGATTAAACAAGGTTATTGGCACAAACAGTAGCAATTGTACAACGGGTAATGATCGCTTTTTTGGGAAAATGAACTTAATGAATTTCAAAACTTTGTCGAGCGAATGGACAAAATCAACCTTTTACAAGTTATGATACTCTCTGATTTGATTCCTGCCACCGCAAATATCAAACCAAGCTGATAAGATACATGTATTTGATACCGTTTTGAAGATAATGAGCGAAAAGTAATGCAACATTACCTTTATTTCAGAACGGTTTTAATACTGTCAGGAATGGCTATTAGAACCAGCCATCAACCTACGACTGCTAATGGAAAATAAATGGTGCTATTTCACGTGGAACCTGATTAATTAAACTTTACTTAATCCTACTCTACTAAATTTAAAGCCAATTGTAGGCTAGAAAACTAAACGATTTAATAATTAACAGTTATCGAGAAATCAGCCACTCATATCTAATCTGCTTTTAGTTGTTTTCTGCGAGAAATCGTCCTGGAGGGCTTTCTCGAGTGCTTCGCTTCAGTATAAAGAAACCGAAACGTGGCCATTTTTCTCTTCTACGTTAATCCATTCAAACAAGAAAAGGTTCTAAATGACTTAAAACGTTATTGATGAGATTATAGAACATCTTCTCTACTTGAAGATGATTTTAATTGCGATTTAGTTGGTTTAAGGTTCTTCCAAACAGTATTTTGATTTCCCCGTTCAGTTTTTAAAATGTTTTATATTTGGATAGCTTCATTTTTTGCGTCTTGATGGAACTATGCGGTTCACTTTTGCTCAATCAAAATTGTCAAAGCTATCAGAGGGATGCTTACTGGAGGTGTTTGCTTCATGAATGGGGTTTCCAATGATATTTTAAATACTAAATCAATTAAATTCCAACATCAAAACCAATCCTCCCAAAATAATTTTCTGTTATTCATTTGTGTTACAAGACTGTCCGAAAGGTTATTCCAAGATCATCTAATGATAATATGAACAATTTGTTCGATGGTATGTACCATGTATGTTGAAACAATTCACAGAGAACCTAATATCACTTCTACATGAGCTATGTGGCTTGAACAATTGTTTATAATAAGCACATCGAATAACCATATAAATGTTGACTATTCTACAATTCCGACATTTGCAAGGTGTTTGCCGGTCTCAGAGAGAGCAAAAAAGGCTGAAATGAAGCATTAGCTGGCATACTTAAGACTTAAAAGTTACTAATTTTCTATTCAAATCGGTTTAAAAAAAACGAATAATGGTGTATCGGTCTTGAAGATGATTCAATTGAATATTCTTCTTAATTCATTGTATAGTAGTAATGTTACGTGTAATGAATGATGTAATAGCATATTCAATGATTTGTAACAATATTTAAATACCATCATTTCTGATCTGTCACCTTCAATAAAATGATGTTATTTTTTCATTCGTTCTGGACATAACTTGAAGTAATAACTCTAGCACTTATGACGAGAAGGTTTTATTAGTTGAAAACGAATAACGTTAAGGAGGCAATTTCCTCGATAACAAAACCTGAAATTCTTGACAATAATGGAAGCTTCACATGTCAGCAGAGTTTGTAATTATTTGACACGTGTATGAGGCCATTAAGAGAAGAATAGAATCTTGTAACTTTACAAAATCTCTACCTTTTTTCAGCCTGTTTTACGTTTTTTCACCGGTGTTTAATTGTTTTAAATGATCTTTGACAAGAGGTCGTGTATCCGGTACATGAGTGAAAACAATTGTAAGGTATATTAGGTTTTAACACCTTGTCTCTTATAGAAATTAATTACCAAACATTGTATAAAAACACTTTCAATGGTCGTCAGTGACAATAATGTAACCGTATATCCGGTAATGAGAAAAGGCAATAAAACTTTAACACCTTTCCTTACCTACCGTCATTGCTATACGACCAAATACTGATTGTCGTAAATGATGATAGTCGTAAACGACAGGAAGGCCATTATTCAGTCTGGTAGAATTATGACCATTGAAAATTTCTCAATGATTTCTAACTTAAAATTACGGGTGAATTTGAGTGAGAATCACCATAACCTGCCTATTGGGTGACTTTGTATGACGTTTTTCTCTAGAAATAGATAAATAAATGGTTCTGGTAATAAACGACAGTAATTTTCTGAATGAGAGAACATTGAATGACAGCGATTACTCTTCATCGAACATAACTTTTCATGGTGTAATAAAATCTACCTGTTTATTTTCACCTATTGCAATCAGGTGGAAAGAAACAAGGGTCGAGGTGTGTCACCAACACCTGGAACAAGTCATCTTCATCCATCAAATTATCATCAAGCAGTAATCAATCTACAGCTATAACAAATATTGCCTAGATAAACATGTCACTTATTATTATTTTACCAGCGTTAACCATGAGGAAAATTATCTCACATCTCCAACTGACAGATTTGTTTCTGGGCTATCGACCCGTATTCCAACTTCTTGTCTTCTATTGGTTCTAACTAATATATTAAGAGCTGTGAAATGATTGTCCAAATCAGAAGCTTTTAACAACTTTATTATTTAATTTCGAGATGTAATTAAGTCATTTTCTCTCGTGTTGAATTAATCACAGTGAGAAGCCAGTGTTTTAATGGTGGAGAATAATTGCCACAAGGTAATTCTTGTTAACAGAAAGTCAGTAACTGTTGATATTGAGAGCCATTGTTAACTGCTGCCTTTCTACTTCCATCAAAAATTAATAGGTCAATGTTTCAACATAGAAAACAAGTTCATTTTTCAATCTATAATCTTTAAGGAGTCCAACTCCAAAACTTGTTTATTCTGTTTTACTTTAGTCGAAATCCTGATACCATTCTGTGATTGTGTTTGTCATCTTAGTAGCACATCCACAGAATCCACATAATTCATATTTACATTGGTCAAAATCTAAATCCAATTTATAATATATAATATCTACATTGATCAATACATAGCGAATCAACTCTTTGATTCTCACACGGGCAGCATGCATTGGTATAATAAAGCTGTCTATATATCAAATGCTCCTTCATCAATGACTGTAATATATGCTTTGCAACCTGTAAACCAATCCCAATTTTTGTCACCGATTTTGTAATTAATATGATCTACACAAAAGTAGCTAATATTGACGAATTTTGAAAATTGCTGCTAACTAGTAATGTTGGGGTTGTGAAGAAAGAACATGGAATGTAATTTCTGATCTGCGATTATAACTTCGATTTAGTTTTTCAGTCTTCAGACTCCATTACCTTGCAATATTTTGATGGGTTTACAGACAAGAAAATTATTAATGCTATATTTTATCTGACAAGCAATATGATGATTTATCAAGCTTTATGATAATAATGATAACCCTTTAATAGATTAATATTAATACTCAACAATCTGTTGTATTGTTAGCTTATCTTATCTTTATTATGGAACGGAAACTTCAGTCTGTGATACAAGACCTCGCCATATCCTTCCAATATCCATTCTGTGTATGTTCTTAAATTTTTTTTCGTAAATTCAAATTCAACTATATTCAATGGTCAATCTTTGTTTCGGAAGATCATTTGAAGCCCTATTTTCCAGATGAAATAAATGGAAATCAAACAAACGTACGCATTTAGAACTTTTAGAACTCCAGAAATTCATGATGTTTGTTCTGAAGGACGCTTATACTAGAACGTGGCTGTGGGGCTAGCTGTTGTTCGTAAGGATGTGTATGCGCAACTTTTTGGAAAGCCTGGTGTCTTTAGCATTGTTTAATGAGAAACTATTTCCAAAATTACACACATCCCATCATTATCCGAATTATAGGATTTATCGATCAGCCCGCATCTAATTAATGAAAATATACTGGAATGCCTGTAACTGGGAACTTAAATTATATTGTAATACCTTAATCTGGTAACTGAAAATATATTGGAATGTCTGTACCTGGTAACTAAAATTATATTGTACTGCCTTTATCTGGTAACTGAAAATATACTGAAATGTCTGTATCTGGTAACTGAAAATATACTGGAATGCCTGTACCTGGTAACTTAAATTATATCGCAATGTCTGTACCTGGTAACTAAAATATACTGAATGCCTGTATCTGGCAACTAAAAATATATTGGAATGCCTGTATCTTGTAACTGAAAATATATTGGAATGCCTGTACCTGGTAACTAAAATTATATTGGAATGTCTGTACCTGGTAACTAAAATATACTGAATGCCTGTATCTGGTAACTAAAAATATATTGGAATGCCTGTATCTTGTAACTGAAAATATATTGGAATGCCTGTATCTGGTAACTGAAAATATATTGGAATGCCTGTACCTGGTAACTTAAATTGTATTGCAATGTCTGTACCTGGTAACTAAAATATATTGAATTCCTGTATCTGGTAACTAAAAATATATTGGAATGCCTGTATCTTGTAACTGAAAATATACTGGAATGCCTGTATCAGCTGGTAACTGAAAATATACCGGAATGCCTGTACCTGGTAACTTAAAGTATATTGTAATGCCTGTATCTGGTAACTGAAAATATATTGGAATGCCTGTATCTGGTAACTGAAAATGTATTGGAATGCCTGTAACTGATTACTTTGAATATATTGGAATACCTGTAACTGGTTACTTTGAAGATATTGATATGTCTGTTACTGCTTACTTTGAATACATTGGAATAACTGGTTATTAAAATATATTGAAATAGTTGTAACTGGTTACTGAAATATATTGGAATGCCTGTTTCTACCTTCTCAAAATATATAACAACGCCTCTATCAGGTATATTGGTGTACATATATGGTTACTGAACATATATTGAAATGCTTATATCTAGATATAGATCCCAGCACTTTTTAAGAAAAAATCTTTTTTCCCCTAGTCGGCTTACAGAAGGCTGGTCGATCTATGATTTGGCTAAATGGTGATGTACCACTTTAAAAAAGCCCTACTTAGAGTGTATCAGTAATGTATTTATACATAGTATGGTTTGGTAAAGATTTTATCATCTCTACGCTTTTGTTTTGATTCTCCTTTTTTTCATATATATGCCTACATATATCCACCCCTTTGTAAAATGTTTTAAGATGTTAACCTTTACTGAAACTTATTATCCAGTATCTATGGTACGTTGTTAATTCAACATACATGATGATGACCACTATGAACAGTTTAATGCGGGTGGTCAGAATGATCTGTATTCTATTCGATCTGTAACAATAGAAGACCTTTTCTCATTATTTAAGCTTTGTATTACTGTAAACATTTGAACAATTTCAACTCGGCATGAAATCACCCGCATGGACAGTATTATAACTATTTTAATATTATCTTTAATTATTAACAATAGAAAATGTTTTACTTTTTTAATTTCAGTCATTAGATCTAATCTTTATGTTATGTTAAACAAATAGAAACCCATCAATTCAAGAACGTAAGCGCCACTTTTTAGGTCTACGAATCGTTTATAAATACTGTATCTTCTGAATTTTGAAGTGGAAATGAAATATATGACCTAGGTGATTGAAATGACCCTATTAATCAGCTTGCAACATCTGTCAAATGTCTTGCTGTATGTGTGTTGCAAATGGTCGAACGATGCATGGTGGATCATTATTGACAAACTCAAACTCATATACTACTGTCATTTTGCAAGTTGGACGCAACGGTAAAAGTGTTCCGTTTTCTGTTCATCAGAAATACGAGCTATTTTTGAAAATCTGTAGACTTGGCTCGATTTAACAGACAAGCTTAGGCAACTGTATTGCAGTTTCATATCATAGAAATTAATATGTTGGGGTTACCTAGAGTACATAGAAGCACTGCTAAGACTGAAATGAGATTTGTAATCAATCTTGCACCTTATTTACTTATGTATTAATAATTTTACGCAAATGCATAATATGACATGTAAGATATATGCATTTATAGTCTTTATTTCAGGCCAATATTGACTTTGGGTATTTATAACTTTGCATAAATTAACATATATCATGATGAGATGGGACAAAATGCATTCAATCTGATACAAGACCACGTAGCTGTCAAGTTATCAAGTTATAAGATGACAGGTAACGGTAGATAATTAGATAGGGTTTCAGTATTTAGGAGCCATATTGAATATGATTAATAACTGATATTATAAATCAGTATTATTATCTTGGATCATATATCTTTCTATTGTCCAATATCAGTAACATCTTAGGTCAGGACACCACGAGAATACATCTAACACTTCTTACGCTTTAATTATCATTTAGGCCATCATACCTCAAAAACTATTACAATGATGCAACGTCAGCGTTCGATTGGCGAATTTATATAATCCAATAAATATCTTTTTACAACCGATTGGTCAAATTACATTAAATGTAATGGGACATATTATATTGCCATCTTAGAAATCTGCTTGCGTCACCAATTTACTATGAATTCTATAATATTTTACAAATTAGCTGTGATCGATTAAGAAGTATTGTTTTCTAGAAAGAGCGGAAATGGTTAAAAAAAAGGAAACGAATCTTTTGAAAGTAATAAATATACACAATTTATTTGAAACAATAATGAAATAAAACATCGTATAGTGGTAAAATGATTTTACAACCATAATAATAATATTATAGAAAACAAAATGCGACAATAAAACAACGTCTTTATGAATGATGGTAATGGAATGTACAGAAAATTAGTTGTTCAATATAACAGTATATTTAAATTGATGTGAACACATCATCATTTAAAAAATGTCGTGAGCAAAATTAGAATAACAACGATGAAGATGAATGCGCTGTAAAGTTGAGCAAAGCTATGTTTTTAAAATGGAACTATTACAAATAGTGTTGGAAATACCAATGGAAACATGCTGCAATTATGCTAATTATAGACAAATTAGGTTTATCAAACATATGTAAATGAATTTATAAATTAAATGCAGTCATTAATAAATTAATATGGAATATGGCTTTATAATTGCACCAACTTACAATTAAATACTCACAAAACTCACTTAAGCAATGATTGATAAGAATGAATATTAACTTTCTCGTTTTAGGTTTCATATAAATGCATGTTTCTATGTTCAAACGATTAACTTTAAACAATAAACTACAAAAATGACTAATTTGGTCATTTGAATGTCAATGTTTTGAATTCTCGTTTCGGGCTCCCGTTTCAAGCACACAATTTGTTTCACAAATTTAACAAATAATCACTAGATTAAGGCACAACAAAAACAAATCACATTACTACCACCATCTCGTTTGAGGCTGCATTAAGGGATGACTGTAACTAGGCAACACATTCATATTATTAACATTGGGTACATTTAGGTTCATAGAGTTCATAGATCCCATAGAGCTCATACTGTACGCACAGCTCATGTTCATATTCATGTTCATAGAATTAGATAACGTGGAACTAATACCACCACCAGCACTGGCCATATGGGACGGATAACCGTTCATAGAGTTCATTCCTAGAGAGTTCACACCTAATCCATTGTTCATTGGCATGTTCATACCGTTCAGATTAGATTGCATTTGTAAATGATCCTGAGATTTCATAAGGGACGAATTGACACTACTACGTTGACATGGGATACCATCTTTCACTAGAACAGGGACAGCAACTCTTCTGGGAGAAGGTAAAGGATTCAAATCTGTCAAACCCTTTTCTTGTCGCGCACGTTTTAATTTATATCTATGATTTTGGAACCAGATTTTGACTTGTACAGGCGTCAGTCTGATAATACTAGCTAAATGTTCTCGTTCAGGGGCAGACAAATATCTCTGCTGTCGAAATCGTCGTTCAAGTTCATATGTCTGAGCTTTTGAGAATAACACGCGTCTTTTTCGACTCTTTTTTGTTTGTTCGCCGTTTGGTGTACCTTCTGTTCCTGAT
This sequence comes from Lottia gigantea, assembly GCF_000327385.1. Classification (NCBI taxonomy): domain Eukaryota; kingdom Metazoa; phylum Mollusca; class Gastropoda; family Lottiidae; genus Lottia; species Lottia gigantea. The sequence continues at coordinate 535,913 of NW_008709577.1, forward strand.
TTATCTTTCTCATCCAGATCAATGTCCTCATCGTCCATCTTGAGGGAGTCAATACTTCCATCTGGGGAGGTGGGGTGACTCAAACTATCATGTTTAGAACTGTCCTCATCTTGCGGACTGCTAATTGGTCTGGAATTCATCACTGACATATTTCTTCCACTGCCTGCAAATACAAAAAGTATAAATTGTTACAACATAGTCTTACTGTGATTTTTACTTCAAGTAGGTTTTAAAAAAAAATTCTATATGAATGCGAATCATTATTAAAAGCATGGCGCAGCATAGGCCTAAATTATTTTGAAACTTTCACTTTGACATAATTCTGTGATTTTGAAATCGAGATTGGTGGATCAATTTTTCGCCAAGATCACATGGCTAATAATAGTACAAATAATCATACAGAAATATTTTTAAAAAGCCTTTAATTTGAAGTCTAAATTAAATGATATCGATTATTAATAATTTTTATAGTAAAAGTTGACATACACAACTATAATCTGATTAATAAACAGTAAAATCAATAATAAATACAGATATCAAATAACACATTATTTACCGTTTATTAACTATTTATTGATATTCCTATACTGGTTCAATAACTATTTACCATTAAACATTCTCTATTATAACACTGATTTCTGACCTATTTGCAATCTGCTGTTATTTTATTTATTTCATGGTCAAAATACATCAAGAATAATTGATAAATTGGTAGTACTGCAAGCCTGTGTTCGTTGTTAACCCAATTTAGTAAAGTTTTAACAGAAATGCATTGTTTTCAAATAAACTGTTCTTTATTGTATGGTATGGTGAAAAAACGAGTCACGTTCATGGATTTGGATGACAAAAGTCTTCCTTTTCTTGGACAGATTTTTTTCAATTTTTATATTTAAATTTGTCGCCTTTTATGTGATCCAATATTATTCGTAATGGAAGTTTAGCTAAAAGAAACATGGACAAGATATGTCGGTTGCATGGATTACACAACTTTTCCTTTCAAATTGCACTTTTCAAATGTTAAACTGTACAATCGTTTGTAATATTCAGAAAATATCTTCTAATAATGAAATTTATTTCAAAACAAATCTAAGTGATTCACAAATGATGAAAGTCAGCGTTTTGTCGGACATTTACCTATTAACGTATCTATGTTTATAAGCATACCTTTTTATATGATTGCTATAACTAAAAACATAAAAACATGAAACAGCAATAATTCGACATAGAATATATTATTCTCTACTAATTTATACTTGATATATTCTACTAAAACGGATATGAAATACGATAGAAATATAATTCACTCAACTATAACAATTATATTTCAATCATAAAGAAAAGTAATAAAACGAGCTCTCAATTCAACGATAAAATATATTTTCCCTAGTCTAACTAAGACTGTTTTCAATGTTAATAATCATAATAAAAGATTTTCCAGTTAAAAGGTGGTTGTAAAGAAATAACGACCGGACACTAGACCCAATACACTATTCATCTTCACATTAAGAAGAATACTTTTCTTGAATAAATGGGACTGAATAAGATTAACATTGTAAGACTCTAAATACTTATTTGGGGTGAAGTGGAAGATTTCTTAAAGTTAATACACGCCTGAATGGTCGATGTGTATACTTTCACCTTTTTTATTATTCCATACTTGAATATTACAATTCTATTCATTGAATATTATCAAAATCAACTAAAGGTGGATCAAATATTTAGCCTTACTATATGTATGTATAATAATTATATGTGTGTATATATATATTCCAACATTAATAAATAAACAACATACTACTTTCCTATGAAAAAATACTATACATTATTGAAAAGAATATCAGTTGTACATGAGACCTTGGTCTTATAATAACTTTAAATCATATTTGCCGTGTGTTTTTATAACCTTTAAAAGTGGTTTTCGAGTGGCGATCTTTTATAAGTTACGGTGTTAACGCCAAAAGTAAACCCACGGTTCTTATTAATTTACTATGAAATATTATTATCATTGTCTGTCTATTTTACATTAACTAAGAGACCTCGGGGCTAATTTTATAATAATTACGTTCAATTTTATTACTTTTAAGTCTGTAAATAAATTATAATTTCAGTTGATTCTTCCACTGTTTAAATATTTCCTAAAAAAGTGCCAAGATAAAACAATTTATTTGCTGACCGAACAATAATTTGAATATATAAACCTGTAATGAGCGAGAATGGCCAGAAGATGTAAAAGAAAAAAAAAGACAATAATTCTTAAAAAGCTGAAACATTCGTAACAAAAAACGCAATTTGTACGTTCGAGCTGCAAACGATATTATTTTATCATTTTTTTTTACGATTGGGCTCATTTATTTTGCAAGGAGTCAACATTAAAGAAAATAGAAAAGATCGTACATGAAGGTATTTGTCTAGTTGTAAGACTACTAGTAATTATTGAATTAAAGTAATCGATTCAGATTAAGAAGACTTGTATCAGGTAGAATAATAATGGTTTATTATGGTATCAATATGTCAAGAATGCCTGATTCCTGATACTTGATTCCTCTTCAGATATTTACCAATCTCTTTAGTCAATAGACAGCTTAAAGATACCACCGGACTCGGATTTTTGGCATCATTTTATAGAAATCAGGTATTCGAAAGTATAAGAATTTTCTGTTCGGTATTTGCGGTATGACGTTTCCTCCAGAATTCTTTACGACACAAAAGTCGAAATAATGCTACAAGACCACAATATGAGTTTTCGGAAGTCCCAACCGAAGTAAGACCAAATCAGTATTTAAAGATACATAATTAGTAAATTCCTATTTATATTTACATATAAAAAGGTATGTCTCATGATTTTGATTGAAGCATTGTCTGTCCAAAAGGGAAAACTTGACTGAAATGTATTGAGTTTACAAGAAGCAGCTCAATGACTTAAACTCGCTAAATATTTTAACAAGCTCAAAGAAATTTTTTTATTTCTCATTATCGACTAAGAAAACATAAATAATACAATTGATTATAAAATTACAACTTAAATCCATTCCGAAACAATGATATATGCAGGAGAGATCTTCAATTTAAATTGATGCATATACATGGTTTGTTTTTATTCAAGGATGGCATTATTTAGTACCAACTCGTTAAATTTTCTTGAGAAAATCCAAACAGAATTTAATATTTATTTTAAATTCTTATTATTCAAATAATGAATAGATTGGGAAAATATTCAATTCACTATTTTCATATTGAAATAATAATTTGATTTCAAAATATTTTCACAATATGAAAACTCAATAAAAATAACTGCCCTATCAAAATATAAAAATAATGTTGTTTTTAATTGCAGTGGGATAATTGCATAGTATCCTTTTGACGTGGCATTTGCAAGTGGAAATCAATTTTTCACAATTCTAGAAAAATAATTAGCCTAAGAAGATCTAGTTTTTTTTTCATGTAACAAGATATTTCATTGACAATTAGTGTTAAAAAAAATAACACAGAATTTGAATTTTGTTGTAACTTTGAGTACCTCAGATTCAGATTTATTATTTCTATATTGCTCTGAAATTACTGCATTGAGCACTATCAAAACAGTGAAAAACTTTATTTTTTATAGTATAGTCCTAAATTTATTAATGCAGGATAAATTCACATTCAAATCATAATGAAATTGCGTGAACGTTAATCTAATATTTGAATTTACAATCTAAATTTGGAATATAAGTTCCAGTTAACTTTCTTATTATCAAAGAAATCACAAGGATGAACTCAAAATCGATGCTCACAAACTGAGTCGCATCCGGAATTCAAAAAATATATTGAAATGATAGATACCTGAAATCTACACATCGCGATATTAAATTCAGAACATATGAATTTAAATTCGTTCAGGACACTCAAATAAACATTAACAATTTGAAGGCTATATGACTGTACATAAAAGTCAAAAACCGTTTTTTAAATATAGAATCAACGATCGTAAAACCCTCAAAAACTCTTTTTAGCATAACAATTCAGATATAACATAAAAATTATTTATACTGTTATCATGTATCTTATATCTACATTCAAAATTATAAGTTAGATACTGGTATAAAATTAATATTAGAATTTTCAAACTAGAAAATGCTCTTTGGAAATATAAAAATGTAAATCGTATAATCTTGAATTTAACTTCTTGTTATTTACAAATCAGACATAACATTCGAATGGTGAATAATTTTAATAATAAAAACCACTGTGAATAGATAGAAATTTAAAATGAAGAGTTTGAATATAATAAAAGAGGAGAACGGGTTTATAAAAATATTGTCAAGAACCTATCGATCAGACGCTATATAAATATCATTTTATTTTATCTAAATATTTTATGATGATTTTATAATTCGAATATAAACTAAGATAAAAAGCCATTATGAATGGAGGATATTTTTGGATGATTCAGGCATCAGAAGACTTTCTTGTCGTTGATTTTGACAAATTTTAATATGAGTTCCTCTAAACGTCAGTTGTAATTGGTTTTAATATAGTTTTTATTTCCAGAACAACAGTTGAAAGATTACTGATAAGATTATTTGTCAAGTGACTAACGACCAAATCAGTTGTGAATATAAAGCAGTTACAGAAAACATGGAAATAAAACGTTGAACTAATAAAGAAGTTACAATAAAACGCAGAGTGGATATTAAAATTCGTAAAAAAAATATTACTTATAAACCATTTAAACAAATCTATTTCTGTCCATAAGAACACCGAAACAAACAGAAACATTACAAGAGCTAATCCAATCTTTAGCGAAAATTGAACTTTCTGATTTGAATGTATATCGTAAAATGATCTTTGGCCATTTTTTCAGGCAAAAAACTCAAAAGAAAACAATAACAGTTATCGTCAACGCCATTTCCATCAGATGAACTTCAAGAACATCACCTCAGCAATGGTGACATGTGAAACATCATTGCTATCAGAATTTGCCAACCTTACCTTCCCAAAGAAATCTGTTGCCATTTTTCATGATTATCAAACCCTATGGTACCAATTCACAAAAGACTGAAACCTTTCTACCTTGCTGCACCAAGATATCAAATCATTGTTATATCAAATAAGATAAAATAAAAGATAAAATATTGATATGAGTAGTGAAGTACAGGAAATGTGTTCTAGTTTAGAAGATTTAATAATAATCTTACTTTGATACTGTAGTGGGTCGTTTGTCTGTAACCACCTTGTGTATGGATTATCAGTAGAATCGTAGTAGGGTACACTACTATCAGTTGTCACCAGTCCTGGACTCGCACAGTGTCCTTTTAGTTTGGTCTCGGGTAACTCCAATAAGTCTTTGACAGAAAAACTTGTTGATTTGGGTACTCCGTTCATGACCAATTGAGTTTCCATCTGGAGAGGTTGGAATAATTTGAACTTGGTTAAAACGAAGATCGAACTGTTTGGAGTGGTTTCTGTCAGAGGTTGAAATACCTCTTAAACCCAGCTCACCGATTGCATAAAGGAATCATCCATGTGTGCTACGAGGTTATTGTCTCTTCAATAATAAGCAAGCATCAAATAGAGCTGATACGTCCCAAGAGAAAAAGTGGGCGGGTTGAAAAGACAATCAGTGTTACGGAGATCCTCCCCTTTCTATCTGAATGATTTGATTGGAGAAAAGAGAATAATAGGACCACCCCTAGAATAATTGATTTATTAGCAGGTGTGTCCCGATCAGAAAGACACGACCTTAAACAAGAAAAATAAAGTGAGAGATAAAATGATATTGTAAACGAGCGGTAAATTACTCGTGTAAAGTTGAATCAATGAAGAGCTTTTATCAGTCTGTGAGGTTTTTGTGTAGCCCTGAGTCGTTTTCCATCAAATTCTATCGATAGATTTTTAACTTCAATACTTTATTTCTTTACAAAACGGCACGTTTCATTTTAGCCAAAGTAGCGTAATATTTGCTAACGAAGTGAATGAAATAAAAGTTGAAAAGTGTATGAATAGTTTTTGATTAAAACCTTAATGTAGATAGGAACAGACTATAAGAGGCGATATAGAGTAGATTTAAACAAGTCCAGAAACACTCGATATCTACTTCACAAACACTTACAAGTCTGAGAAGTCACACTCAAACTAGCTCTCTACAGCTCCAGTTATCTTTCTTTAATAACATTACATCTAAATACTAAACCATCTTTACTCGGATGTTGAACTACTTTTAACAACTAATATTACACTTGATACCAATTCAACTAATTCAATTTCTTCATCTTAATCAGATACGTTGGACTTAAAGACGTTTCAGAGCAACAATGGGAAATCAAATCTAGCTATAGTTCAATTTCATCTTTCATCAAGCTCACTCTTCTAAATTTTTCACCAGATTTCGACAGTCTACGATAGTAGTTAATATTCTGTCTAAACATGAAGCATGTAATTTTTACATATTTTTCATCTCTGGAACTTATGTGCTTTACTTATGCTCAAGTTTGATTCCATCTCACATTTTCAGGTACATTTTAGAAAGCTGTAAATGTTGATGCATGACGGTAATTTTTATCATGCGCCCTTTAAACAAAGAAAAAAATTAAATTGTTTTGCCAAACTTCAAATGATTCTAAAGCAAAAAGAAAATCAAGAGCAGAACACGTTTATTAATAAAATGAAATATGGAATTAAAAGTGAAAGAAAACTAATATTAAATGTGAAATAATTAAAAGATGTCATGAATGACAAGTAGATATTTGAAGGTTAGAAGTAGATCGTGGAATATCATCATATTAACTGTTCAAGAGGAGACATTTGCTTCATTACATCTCCTCTATTCTGTTATTTCCCTACTTCAACTAGTCTTCATCATCAATTATACTCTAATTCTATCATTTATCAAATAACATTCCGTGCTACTACTTTCTTTTTACCAACCTAATATCAATTGTAATATTTAGCTCTTATCGAGCATATTATCATAAAATTGGCGAAAAAATTGGAACCTAACCATAAGAGATAATTGTAGGTGCCTAGGTATTAATGACCTTCAGTGGTAATGACAAAATGTGGTTTTGAAAACAGACAATTCTGATATTCTGATAACGATTTTAGTTTAAGTGGTATGAATTTAACACCGTCTAGAAGCTGTTAGATTGTCTATTTTGTGGAAGAATTCCATAAAAGTTTCGAACAACACAAATGATTTTCACCAAAATTTGAAACTGATATTTTATCAATTGATCGATACCAGTGGAGTTGAAATTGACCACCATTTCTATTTTCAGAGAAAGAAGGTCTAAAATGTTGTTAAACACGGCTAAATTATTATTCATCTTATTGTTATCAAACACGGTACAATGTATTCTGGTTTAATTTTCATTCGACTGATCTTCCATCAAGATTATCTGTTCATCTGATCTGGTTACTCAGTCGTCGTTTCCTTCTGTTGATTTAGTATCAATAACTGCAGATCGTGAGTAGCCTAAATGACGGTGAATTTGATTTTAAGCGTTAATAAAGTCAGGTCTAATCGTTAAACTATATTTGTGTACAGACGTCTAATATGTCTGTCACAATCTATACGAATAGACATAATCAGAGGAAACGCACACGCGTTTTAAAAAGGCTTTCTGTGTGTTTTTGTGCTTCCAGATAAAATACTGCTTTACAGGAACAAGAAACCGGTGTGACAACATTTAAAGATGCTATCAAAATCCCACAAACATAGTAGGGTAACTGGAAAGCACACAATAGTTAGGACATGTATTTGGTGACTAATTTAAACCCCTGAAAAGCTAAATATCCATTATACCATTAGCTGTAACCGATTCTTACAAACAATACTAGTTTGACATTTGAAAATCTGGATTTAAAAAACCAAAATCAAAATCAGGCGATTTAATATATGAGAAAGCAATAAAAATTCTTAATAATTCTACTGAAACAATAAATGAATGAATAATATCATACTTACATAAAACTAGATTCTAATGGTTAATGGTTCAATATTCTAAACAATGTGATATTAAATTTAAACAAGAGATCTTTAAGTTAAAACTGAATTGATAAAGGCAGAAGTTCGTGTCACTATTATTATCAGACCAATATGGCCGTCCCATTAGTTAAATACACAATGACAAGTTAGTTAAAGAGTCGTTTTAATTCATCATATCGAATGTTGTTATGAAAAATAATAATATTCCTACATTTAATACTATTTTCTAACAGTTGTTATGGATATCAAATTTGTTCTTTAATTTCCAATTTCAAGACCTCCAATAAAATTACTCGATTATCAACATACAACAGGCGTAATGGAATTAGATTGGAATGTGTTGGCACACAAAGGGTTCTTTTGAAATATCGAAGCAAAGACAATTAACTTTCATGCCATTCATAGCTTTTTCGTATATCTCTATATATAATTTATCCCATTTTCGAATAAAACATAAATATTAACCACCAATCTTTGATCAACATTTACGACGTCAGGCACCGTTTATCTTAAGATTTAACGAACAATTTTAGTCGTAAATTTGTTATATTTCGTCTACATCCTTGCGGTACAAAACTGTACAAAATACCCCAAGCCCACTTCAATTTTATTATCATCATTTAAATACATATATCTGAAATACATGAATAACCAGAACCAAATAAGATCAATTGGAATGGAATATCCTGAATTTGAAGAAACTGAATTGCTATAGAGGAATTAGTCATAGAAATTTGTTTTTCTGATATTTTATTTTGTTAAGTATGCCTTTGTCTTATTTTATTCAAATGTTTTTTTATACAATAAGTTCAGTTATTGATAATTTGAAATCAGTGCTACTGGTAAAGACAAACTGCTGAAGGAGGCGCCCTTTGATGTTAGATTTAGACTGTACTTATAGAGATTAAACTGACCAAATGACCAACTGATTGACCAAATCCTCTTATGGTCGATTGTGTCTGAAAACCCAAATCAACAATTCGGAACTTATCCTTATTAATCCAATACTTAACACTTAACGATACATTTCTTAATTTATCAAGTTTCATTCGTTAAAGGTAAATATATGATATCGGTGACGTTTGATATTCAAGTGTAATTGGATTACCATTTTGAGAATCGTCAAGTGTAGCCTGTAGCTCAGAAATTAAAGAAGACTTGATATTTAGCACCATTTAACACTTGGCAAAATTTTCTAATGTTTTATTTTAATATATTAAATATGTAGGATGATTATGTTATAAATGGGAATGAAATATGTATTTTCTAATTAAAGCGAGAATGGAGTTTGATTTTTTTACGTTTTCGACACATTCATGTTATTTTCAGGACCGTATTATTTTCTTTAAATGATGAATTGCAATTTCTATAAATTCTAAATGGTATAGAAAGTCGCAGCTACTCAGTAATATTCCCAGGACTATCAAACCAGAAATAGGAAAATGGCCAATACAAACATCGTTAGTTGTTCTATTGATTGAACAAAATATCTATTATTGTTTTTAATAAGAGGATGTCAACGTCTATCAGATTATAACCCGTTACCTGTTACAAACCGTAACACCGTAACAAGTTACATGTAAAACATTCTCACTTTCCGTGGTTTGATCTCTGACCGTGAAGGGCATTTCGCCGGAAAGGTGTTCAACGAACACTAGCAGGTGTTCATATCCATCTTCAAAGATGGTACCGATTTGGAGAATCCTATATTTTGTAAATCTATGTAAATAAATGTTATTGCAATTAAAGTGGATAGGTTCTTGAATAAAAAAAAATGGTGGATATGTCCTGAAATTAAAATAACAAAACAATTAAACAATACCCGAAGGTCCTGTGGAGTTGACAAGCTCGGTCGCAAAATGATATCAATGTTCTAAAGGATGATCACTCCTTGCATGTTGAGTCTTTACAGCGTCAAAACTTGCACTGAGGAACTAAAATCAAAGAACTTAGAGAAGACAGATTTGAAAAGAATCATTACTGATTTCGAATAGGCACATCAAATGTTCTGAAGGATGATCATTCACTGCTATGCTATGCTAGTTCAAACTTAATAACAGTTTTACACTTGAACTGAGCAACTAAAATCTAGGTCCTTATAGATAACAGGTTTAAAATTAATCATTTTTTTTTTTATCTAAATATAGGATTCGATGTTGGGAAAATAAAAAGATCACAAGAAATAGAGGGAAAGCTGGAATTTCCCAGGCTGTCGGATGTCGTTAAGACTTTTCCTTTAAAAATAAAAAGAACAAACGACTTTAATCTGTTTGAACAAATTAAACAATATACCACTTAGTACAAGTGATAAATACATTAAAACTTGATTCAGAGTAGAACTATTTGGTTGTTAGATGTTAAAATTATATTGATAGGTAATTGAAATAATACTAATTGAAACATGTTGATCATTTGATCAGATTGTCAGAAGCTGTAGAATTATCACCCTGTCAGTGTTGAACGCAGGACATCAAGGTACTTTCTGCTAATCTGTATTTTACCACAGGCTATACAGATTATCACCAGTTTGTTACTTTAAGTCATTTACTTTTTGGTAATTGAAGCAGATATATAGAAAACCTCAAAATAAAACATAATTTTATGAAATAAATTTAATATCTTGCCAGATTAAATGATAACTGAAAACCCGTTTTTGTAACCGAAAAATTTGTGCAAAAATAGGTCAATTAGGATCTTTTCTACAAGCCACAAATGGATCATTCCCGAATTATTCGGCTGGGAAATAATGAAGACAGATGAATTATTCAATTTCACCAGACTTAAACACGTCGTCCGAGATTATTACCCACGACCATCTTTTCTTGAATGATACACAATTTTCACAAATACCAAAAAGAATTGTATGCATTATAGCCTACTATACCAATATCATAGAAAACGTATTTGTGTGCAAGTAATTTTCTGGACAAAATTTGCCCATGGTAATTATTGCTTTAATGTAATATCACAAGCATCCAAGAACTCGGAACAGATAATTACTCTTCAGCTAACATGTAAACCTATAGTATGATATTATTACATTTCAATTGGCGATTGAAAGTAAGGAGAAATTAGAAGTTTTTGTAAAGTTGAAACACTTGTGTTGAAAATCCAAACAAACAATATAACTATCATATATATTTACTTATTGACTAGTATTCTATTCATTATAATAGTCATATCATTGCTTCACACTTTACTTTAAGATCACCTTAACAAATAACCATCAAAACCAGATAACTTCTCTTCAAACTTCTTCAACCAATTGCCGCCTGAAGGACTGACTCTCCGTTTGCTGCTCGGTGACTATGGTATGTCCACTAGTTAAGATATGAACTCCAAACCAAATGACTTTAATCTATTGTTTAGAAGTTCAATATTACTATCAGTCGGTTCGTTTATTACTAAACATCAGTAGTTTAGATCAAACCTTGAATATCCCTCATAAACTTTTCAAATATTACCAGGGGGCCTAAACACACTTAAGGATGGTGTTCATTCACGAGTAAAACGCAAGAGAATATGCAAAGTATAGTATAGTAATCAGTACGCCAAAACATCGTTTCCAACAAATTCATTGAAGGTTTCATTACAAAATGTTAAAAGAATATGAAACAGATATGATATATACGGAGTTAACATTTAGGTTTTAGCTTATATGAAAAAAAAATGATAATTAGTTTATATAAGACAATTTATACGTATATTTACTTTTAAAATTGGAAAGCCTAATAATTTATAAAGTTGACAGTGAATTTTATTAAAAACAAATAAACCAACACCCTTTATATTCAAAGTACTCTGTTATAAGGCCTATTATTGCGTCAAAATATTTGTTTATAAGATTAGAAAATAATAGGTTATTTCTTTTTTCAATTTAAGTGGTTGCTCCATTGCTGTTGTCCAGCATTGGTATTCGACATCATGGCAAAATATTGGAGTAGGATCACTTCTCTTAAAAATGTCAGATTTGGGTTTAATGAAAGCGTGGACAATTACATAATTATAAGAGGATGGAAATCCCCCGAGACCTTGCATTAAGTTTTGTCTAGCATTTAACTAAAAATCCGCAATACATTGTTTTGTGAAAAATGCTTGTTAAAGGTTGGAGAATATGATTTGGTATGACCTTTAATAACTTTGTGATACTGAACTAGCAGGTGAAGGCTATCCCTTTATAGTACGTTATGACCTGGTCTTTTAATCTGATATCTGAAGCAGATTATCTATTGTTGAACCTGATATCAACATTAACCTAATCCATAATAGATAATCAAATTGATAATAGGAATATACTTCATTGACTTTATTTAGATAATATAAGGTGGGCTCAATGTGACTTGCGATTGAAAGCATCTCATCAGATCCCTCGTTGGATTAGTTTCGTATGTAGTAGTTTGGAGTAGTTACTTAGATTTATATGATGTAATGTAGCCTAATTCTAAAAAAACCTAGTCCCATACTCTGATTTGTGTGAGAGAATCTATCGTTATTCAACCTAGTATCATACTCTGATTTATATGATGGAGTCTAGCCTAATGCAATCTAGTCTCATTCTCGGATTTATATGGTGGAATTCAGCCTTATGCAACCTAGTATCATACTCTGATTTATATGGTGGAATCTAGCCTAATGCAAACTAGTTTCATACTCTGATTTAAACCACGTAATCTAGCCTAATGCGAACTAGTTTCATACTCAGATTTATTTGATGGAATCCAGCCTAACGTAACCTAGTATCATACTCTGATTTATATGAAGGAATTCAGCCTTATGCAACCTAGTATCATACTCTGATCTATATGATGGAATCTAGCCCAATGCAACCTAGTATCATACTCTGATTTAAACCATGTAATCTAACCTAATGCAACCTAGTATCATACTCTTGATTTGTATCATTAGATCTGTTCCTGCTTAAAATGATGAAATCTTTAATAATAAAACTATTCTCATACTTTGATTTATAAAAGGTAAATAATAGTAAATTATATAGGTTTCGTTATCACCAAATATTGACCTACTTTCATGCATAACTCTTTACACAAGTTACCTCCCTTCAAAAAAAGTTGATATTTGTTGTTTTCTTACTTTTGTTCTGTATCATCAAACTGCATTACCTTGAACAGTAAAAGAGTATTAAAAATATAGTCGCAGTTCGATGTGATTATCATTTATAAAGCACAAGGGGGGGGGGGGGGGGGTCAGGGTGGCTAAATTGTGAAATTAAAGATAAAGAACTGATAAAATAGGTTGCTGATTGAATCCATATTATAACCTATACATTAATAAAACGTGAAGTAAAGAAAGAAGTTGAAGTTAATACCTGACACAGATGTGTAATATTGAAGTAAATAAATGAAGATATGTCAATATAGACCACTTTAATGTCGCCACCCCCTTCAGATTAACCTACACCAGTTCAGACGAGCTTTGTGGAATCAACAACTGACTTCTATTAAAACCACTTGATGAATATTCAACCCTCTTAATTAGACAGAGAATAAGGGCAAAAATTGAGAAGCCACTCGTTTATACCAATAGTTTAGTTAGACTAATTTGAACCTATGTGATGCGTAATCCTATACCTTGTACCACAAAACCGTCAAAGATTTTTTCGATTTAATCCTTTGTGCTTTTCAAAAGTGTTATTTGCTCTACACTACAGTCTATATTTCGACATATCTTCAAAAAATAGGAAAGATGTCGATAAGCATGCCAACGATGAATTATGTAAAAGGTCGTAAACAAGGGCATCTTTACACCTTGGAAAGTTTTAAAGTAAATTTATTCGATTGTTTGCGATAAGACGAATAGGGTTATGAAATTTGTTGTCAACTCATGTAAATATCTTGTAACCAGTTCATTGTTGTTCACACTTACTGAATAGATCTACTTCAAATAATCAAGATAAATGTTCAATATTGAAGTATCTATAGAAAAGTTTGAATTGAAACTATTTCAATATACTTACCTTTATAGATGACTGTAGATAGATACGGCGTTATTTTCAATAACTTCTCTTTCTACCATATTAATATCTCTGATAACATTTAACCTGCGATAATAAATTGATATTTTCTCTATTGTGACAAATATTCAAACAATCTTTTCTGGTTTTTATTTAATATGTCCGTTGTAAAAGGGAACAATTTCATCTTAAGTGCGTGATGTTGCTGGTGCTAACAAAATCTTATGACCATCCAACTGAATCCTGCTTATCAAATTGGGAGCATACGTCATAATCCAAAGTTATTCTATGAGGGCCGTGGGTGGCTCAGTAAGGGAAAGGGTTCCATTCCGTTTAGGTCGAGAGAATACCTAAGGATATATTTGCCCGTTCTCCCCTTGCCGCTTGCAAAAAGTGTCGAGTCGTTCGGACAGTTGGTAATATAAAAAGTATTGCTGCAAAATGATAAGATTGTAATACGAATAGAAGGACTGTTAGTCATGGATGTACAGCATTATATAAATATAAACTTCATTTTACCTAATATTTTAAATAAAAACAATATTTTTTTTTTTTTAAAAAAAAGGGTTATCTCTAAGGCATCGAATTTTTCTGATATACTTAACAGAATATAATATTTTGAGTACGAGGCACTCCTGAATATTTTGAAAGTTAATTGATACCCAGATAATCAAACAGACTGGGAGTAGGGATTGAGAGAGAAGGGAAGGTTTACCTTATTCAACGATTTAAAATTTATAACTTATACCAATATTGACTGTAGGTGTTTTATTACCCCGTGATTTGTGTTGTAGAAATAAAAGAAGGTAGATGATGATAAATAGATGACAAGATAGGATATCGATAAATAAATAAAGATTTGATAGTATGGTACGATAAGAGAATAGATCAGATATATAGTACCATAGGGAAGAACAATCATCATAGTGAAACAGACATTGTAAAGCCTTTCAAAAAAAATTATCTATTTTTCTCTGCTTTCTATAAATGTCCTATAATACAATATCTTCGTCAAATAAAGATTTATGAAAAAAATAAGATTCTCTTTCTTAGAATAACCTTTCTTTAAAACCTAAAATTAAAACAAATAATTTTTTTCTGAGTTATATGTGCTTTGAAACCTTTTAGAACCCTCATTTAAAAGGTCTGAAAATCTGCTTTTCTAAAAGCCTTTAAAGATACTCGAAATCCTTAGCCTATAAGAAGAATGGGGCGCATTCTTAATCTAATCGATCACGATTTTATTCGATTGTAACACCAAGCAAGACAGCAATAAAAGCATGAGAAAATTGTAGTCCTATTTTTTGACAGATTCATACAATACGTCCTATCGATAATTTTTCCATTTTGATTGCAAATATCCTTTGTATAGAAGATGGGGCTGGCGGGGAGGGTGTTTTGATAACATGCCTTGACGCAGTTACTGAGTACAGTACAGCAGGTTTGACAATACAGTCAATCCATCTGGAAAAATATTACCAAATATTGTGAGTAGCAGGTCATCTATTTATTACTAGAGGTTAATAGACAATCGACTTGAAGATCCTTTACAAATTATCTAATAAATGGTTTGAATGATTCTACAGTATTCATATAATTTAATGTCAATAGAAAATATTGAAGTAGTCATTGTATGGTCCTGAACACATTGCCTTCTATCTTGTTTTACTAATATCAAAGTATATTGTATGTAAATGTTTATGTTGGGCACCTGCGGACGACACGGTGTTCTGAACCAGGTCATTTTTTTTGTTATAGATATACCAGTCTGATATTTCATTTTTTCATAAAAGTTTGAGTCGTTGTTTCAGTTAGATATGGTCTCTTAAACGTTTGAAGTACAGAGAAGCACAAAACAAAAAATGATAAATATATTCTAAAAGACAACTCCTCATTATAAACCGTAGCATGCAACCGGTTACAGATTATTTTTTAGACTAAATGGACCCCCATCATGGTAACATGAAGGTTATCATCCACACTGCTAGCAACACTCTTCTGTATGAGGTCTTTTAGTTTTAATATTTGTGTGTCTAAAGGGACCCATACACGATCAAATTCAAAAGTCTCATAATTATTGACCGTTGAACATTTGCCCTACATATTCGATATATGAAACGTTTGAGCGTACATGGGTCGCAGTATGCATACTGGATGATGTGCACCGTGATTTTTGTCATTGTCGAATCGATTCGTGTCGGTGATGGGTTTATGTAAATACCAAAACCAAAACAAGTACTAGAACATTTAACAGCTTTAGTCTAAAATTTGACATCTGCAAATATTGTTTGAAAAAACAAAATTTTAATCATTAAGGGTTTTTAAGTGCTTAGATGATAAATTTGTAAACAAATTCAAATAAATGTTCCCAATCTTAACTTAAAGAATAATTCTTAGCGTTTCCTGTTAGTATTACTACGGGGCATAACCCACCCAATAATAAAATGTAGTTCTTGTATACTAAACTCCCCAAAATATCTTTTCCCACTGTATTTTTTATTTCATTTTAATCAATGTATTTTAAAAATAAATCTCCCTTAAGCCAAATCCACTTTATATCTCTATATTTGATTCATTGAATTGAACAAAAAGTCTTTACTTGACGAGTGTTATTCTTTAAAAGAATCTTAAACCTCTGGTCCATGTATACAAATAAATGTTTGTTTAAGTTTCTTCTAAGAGTTTGCCTATATATTGAAAACTAAGTGTCTATTGAACAGAAAAGCTATCCACACATATTAAAGGAGAAATCTTGTCGAATTCCGATAAATATCTTGTTGAAGAAAGTGTAAGCCACTTATATGAAGAATACGTCTCTAAACATGAAGAGCTACACTTCTAAATCAAGTAGATTTTGTTCAGCAGATACTTTATTAAAGTAAACCAAACTCACTGCTTTAACTATTACAAGCTCTTCTCTATAATTTGTTTGGTAAATGAAAATCTTGGCCTTTCTATGTATCTCGAGTGTTAGGACCAGTTTCAAATTGACTGACGTAAACGACCATATTTATAACAATGCAAACTTTTAGAGCACTTTATCTTCGTTTGTTTGCTTTGCTCTGGACGCATTACTTCGTTACTTTTATGGCATTTACCCAAGCTAATCACCTTGCATATTACTCATTTTATCAATGATATTAATAATGGCTAGGTAAAGAAAGCCATATGTTACAACTAATGTTTTACAATTTCATACTTTCGTTTCTTTTGTTTTCACCTAGCAAAAGTGTTCCTGACTTTTAGAACAACCTTTAACTAAAATGTGAGAAGACAGGAGAACACGGCAGTTGAATAATAGTAAAGAGGAAATAAAGAATTGTTAGATGTAAGAGATGACAGGAGCTGTAATGCGCTCAGGAACAACTATAATAGAAAAACCTTTCTTTTAGTAGTGGTCGATTTGTTTTATTCATCGTTTCACATACGGTCTAGGTAATTAAAGCATTAGCTACTCTTCATTTATTCACAATCGATTAGTACAACCAGAAATCGCATTTTTACATTTATTTCCTCAAACAAGCAAGCAAATCATACATTTGTTTTTCTACGCCGATCTCAAGTGCTCTTCAAATAAAGCGCAGTTCCATTTGACTCGTAGCAAGCGTATAGAATGTGAACTGAAAGACCGGGCTTTGTATTATGTAGGATTGAATACAGTTTGCTGCTTTAAAAGGTTGAAGTATTCTAGCCTTTGTTCTCTCTTGGGATTTTATATTTGAAATGATTGAGTCTGTATTGATTAGATAATGTGTAAAAATTACTATTTATTAGAATTTTACTCGAACTATGGAACCAATTAGTCGACCCCTAGGAAACTGAAAGGGCGGAAAGTCCACTTGTTTTTGAGGAGAAAATTTTTAAAATTATCCCAAAAAAATAAAATTTGAACAAATAATGACTAAGTGCATTAACTGTCGGAATCTCTATATAGAACAACATGTTTTACGGGGCTATTAGAGAGAACAAAGCACTTCCAATCTTATCTTAATTAAGTCTTACTTATAAATCTATTCACAATTTGCTAAATAAAATATTCACCTTAATAGTTTTCGATTTTTCTTGCTTTTTTCTTGTTGTCTTTCTCATTGTATAAACAATGTTTATTTTTGTTTTGTCTGTTCTAAATTTATGATGTAAAAACTACAATAGGATACGTCTTTTGATTATTATTTGATAAATATTTTTGTTTCATTTCAATGACTACTTCATTAAATATAAAATTGAAATTGTTTGAGCTACTACTAATGCTCTATATTTTTAAAGTATATGCCTAAAATGAATCATATATATAAATTCAGAACAAATGTTCATGGAATACTTCTAGATTGAGAACTATTGTCCATGATATTCTTTTAGATTTGGAACTATTGTGAAATAGATTCTGTTATGTTAAGAGCTAATGTTCACGAGATTCTTCTGCATTTAGAACTATTGTTAATGCCCTACTTCTTGATTTAGAACTATTGTTCATGAGATACTTTTAGTTTTAGATTGGGAACTATTATTCACGATATACTTCTATATTGGAAACTAGCGCTTATTAGATACTAGATTGGAACAATTGTCAATTAGATACTTCTTGATTGGGAACTATTATCCAATATATACTTCTAAATTTGAAACTATTGTTCATTATACTTGTAAATTCAAAACTATTGTTCGTGATACTTCTAAATTCAGAACTATTTTTCATGCGATACTTCTAGATTGGGAACCTTGTTTATGATATACTATTCAGGACTATTGTTAATGATATACTTCTAGATTCAGAAGTATTGTTAATGATATACTTCTAGATTCAAAAATATTGGTAATGATATATTTCTAGATTCAAAAATATTGTTAATGATATACTTCTAGATTCAAAAATATTGTTAATGATATATTTCTAGATTCAAAAATATTGATAATGATATACTTCTAGATTCAGAGCTATTGTTAATGATATACTTCTAGATTCAAAAATATTGTTAATGATATACTTCTAGATTCAAAAATATTGTTAATGATATATTTCTAGATTCAGAACTATTGTTAATGATATACTTCTAGATTCAGAACTATTGTTAATGATATATTTCTAGATTCAGGACTATTGTTAATGATATACTTCTAGATTCAAAAATATTGTTAATGATATATTTCTAGATTCAAAAATATTGATAATGCTATACTTCTAGATTCAGAGCTATTGTTAATGATATACTTCTAGATTCAAAAATATTGTTAATGATATACTTCTAGATTCAAAAATATTGATAATGATATACTTCTAGATTCAAAAATATTGATAATGATATACTTCTAGATTCAGAACTATTGTTAATGATATACTTCTAGATTCAGAAGTATTGTTAATGATATGATATACTTCTAGATTCAGAAGTATTGTTAATGATATACTTCTAGATTCAGAAGTATTGTTAATGATATACTTCTAGATTCAATAATATGGATAATGATATACTTCTAGATTCAGAACTATTGATAATGATATACTTCTAGATTCAGAACCAGTGTTAATGATATACTTCTAGATTCGGGACTACTGTTAATGATATATTTCTAGATTCAAGACTATTGTTAATGATATACTTCTAGATTCAGAGCTATTGTTAATGATATACTTCCAGATTCAGGACTATTGTTAATGATATACTTCTAGATTCAGAACCAGTGTTAATGATATACTTCTAGATTCAGGACTATTGTTAATGATATACTTCTAGATTCAGGACTATTGTTAATGATATACTTCTAGATTCAGAACTATTGTTAATGATATACTTCTAGATTCAGGACTATTGTTAATGATATACTTCTAGATTCAGGACTATTGTTAATGATATACCTCTAGATTCAGAACTATTGTTAATGATATATTTCTAGATTCAGAACTATTGTGCATAAGATGCTTTTAGATTGAAAGCTATTGTTTATAAGATACTTTTAGAATCAGAACTTTCGTTCATGAGATACTTCTAAATTTTTCGACCTATGTCAAATTTTCGGTAACCAATTTTAAGGAAATATCTAAGAAAAGATTTTTATTTAAATTCAGATCTATACAAGTATTTAAAACTATCTCCCAATAGAAAATTCATTGAAAGTTGTCTTTCAACGTTTATTTGTAGTTTCATGCTTGTTCTTGATAAACTTTAATACATGTCTAATAAGTTTCTTGGGAATTCTTAAAAGACTCTTTAATACTTAAATAATTTATATTTTGTTTGACTACCAGTAGATCTTTTCAAAATATCTACACGACATCGGTGTCCAAGATATTTTTGAATCATTTTGACAATAATCACGTTTGTAAATATAAAGCACTGAATGTGATTTTAACGACAATATCTGTATTTAAAGCCGAGTTTCCCCTTGTTAAACTACGTGTATTACAGGATTCCTCGACTGTTTGTAGGCCATTCGAACGCCTTTTTTTGCCTATGCAGGTCAGAATAAATATCTTACATTAAATCCAGTTTCCTAGTTTCCATTGTCAAAAAGAGCTATTTATCTACAAATGTCTTCCATCGCATTTTAGTTTAGAAGAACTCATTTTGACAAATGATGCACGAAGTGGTTTTATATATACAGTGGTGTAACCTATTTTCGTGCATATAAGGATTCAACATCGAATCGAAAGTTAAAAAAACGGAATTTTTTTTATTATTATTATTTATATTATTCTACAAAATAATTGAAATTGGTTTGTTTCGATTTTCTTTATGAATCCTTCACTTTGACCCATATTTCATGAGTAACCAACTCGACAACGGCGGCAAAATGCGTCACCTACAATTGTTGATCTATAAATAAGTCTAGAAAAACACGTTGTATTGATACCCAGTGGTATAATTAACTTTTCTTAGTATTTATCTTTAATAATATTTCATTATAAATAGTGACAATTCCTTCAAGAACAGGGATTGAAAAAAAAAATAGTTACTGACAAAATAAGATACGTAGCGTGATTTATTGCTAAAAGTCATTGAAACAACATAAGAATATGGCCACATTGTTTTCGATAGAATTTTTCTGCTGACACGGAATCCGCTAGTTGATCATGTGACTTCATTCGTTGGACTACATTCTAGCAGACGACACTTGGAATTCTGATTATAGCTAGGGATTATACGAAAATTCGACCGATAAAAACTTGTGACGTTTGGTAATAACTGAAATCCACCATTTTGTGTTTGTCAAAGTAAACATTTTACCTTGCTTGAAACTACTGGATTCATTCTACTAGCTGACATTGTACAGATAACCCATGTTTATCAAAACAAACAAATGCGGAGGTCACACGAGATCGCAAATGTAAAATATTAATCATTTCCGGAGATACACGAAAAATAGGTTAGCACGAAATTAGGTTACTTGACTGTATATATGTATATATTTGTTGCTATGGGTAATATTTACATCGGTGCGTAGTTACAGGGAGGAATTAAATGATCACCTTTGGCAGCAGGTTTATTGTGAATCATTACCAGATTGCACCAAATCAATCTGTTACAGAAATATTATAGGATGATATACCTTAGAAAAAAATGTCCATTGTTACCGAAAAGATTTCAATGCGGAGTTCATCATTCGTCAGTTTGTTGGTCTGATACAACGGTCCAATCGGTCTCGTGCCTGTTTATCTTTACAATTTAAATCGCTATGATATATGAGAAAGCAGAATCTGGATTTAGTTTAGTTTAGTCCAAGTAACAGGAGATGACCTGGTTAGTTCAGATAACAGTTTCAGCGCCATTTTAAAACGTCCTTGTCTGCCTTTTAATAGCGGACTATGATGAGACATTCGTTGTATGATTCAGGGGCTTGTAAAGGTGTTCTAAATATGTCAATTTATTGACTCTAGCATGGTTTAAGGATTTAAACTGAAATTTAGAAGATAAAGCGTGACTCAAACACGATAGTTGATCCTCATTCCGATTAATTCAAAATACCTAAATCCGGTAGAGGACAAGATGTTCTAAAATACTAAAATTGATTAACAATTTGTCTATTGTTATAAGGTATTTGGTTATAAGCACACTTTTTTTTGCTTGCCACATCAAAGATCTCTATAGCGAGAATTTTAAATAAATATAGTCGTCCGAATTTTTGACTTACATTGCTTCCTGGAGTGGTATAATATGCTACATTTTATTACGACGTCATGGGTTCAAACACGTGGGTCATCGTAGTACAGGACAAAATGGAAATCTGAAATTGTGCTGTAGTGGTTTATTAACGAGCTATAACTTTATTAGGCTATGATTGTCAGAACGAACTTATTATAGTGAGAATTTAATATATTTCAGGTCCCCACGTCTTGTCCGGAAAGTTTTTGTCATCCTTGTTTTTCAAATGAATTTAAGGTACCCAGTACTTACGATCCGATTAAGATCAGATAACGCTCTGGTGGCATTCCATAAAACAGTCAAATAGGACTTCGTGGTTTTTGGTTGCCACACAATTGGAGTGCGATAATATCAAAACAGTGCGTTCAATTCTCATTCAAAATATTTGGTCATTTGGATATTTTAGGCGTTTCCTTTAACACTAAAATCGGCTAATATTTGATGTTTTAACTCATAAAAATCGACCTTTTTTTAAATTCACTTCAAATTATTAATTAAATGGGATTTAAAGTAGCCTAATGATGCTCCAAATCTGCACAATCTATATTTTGAATCAGTGTAGTTTGTTTTCGTGGCGTGACATGTTTACATCAAACACTTAGATACATTCTAAATGTTTCCTTTGCCATTTGCTTGCAAATTAGTTTAAAATATATAAAAGTATTAATTGTATATTTCTAGTTTATTAAGTTTGAAGATGTTTTTATTATGAATATGTTGTATGGTAATACTCTACATGTGTTGAAAATATAAATACAAAAACTGCTGTATGTACGTGTAGTGTAAATAAAGGTAATTAAAGACTTTCAAATGGTACTTATAGATAACATTGGTGATTGTTGACCAAAACTGTTCGTTAAATTGCATTTGAAGTGCATGTTAAATGTTTTTCTTGTGTTCAAATTGTTTTACAAGTTTTCTCTTTAATATGTCATACTTACAGAACTCTTTTTATGTCTATGAAGGCTTTTTCAAGGGCAATTATCATTAAAGTCTGTGTATGAAATTTGTTTGAAGGTGATCTTTGTTAGTAGTGTCAGGGGCTGGTGCCCATACCTCATGGTTGTATTGCTTTGTAAAGTCCTTACCTTCATATCTTTAGAAGTAGCTGCGACTTACTAGTTCCTGCGCACTTCTATTCTATTCGGCATTTATTTATTAAAATAATTATTATTACGTAAAATAGGGGGCGTTGTGACTCCGAGAGTTAACTAGGGGGTTTAAGGTGCGATGACAGCTTAAGCCGAAATAATTTTTCAAACAAGTTACCCTCTGTAATGTAATTATTCAGGTGAGATAAAAACATTTAGATGTTCAAGTGAGACGATAAACACAGAGGTATTGCAGGCTGTGCACTCATTGTATACTGCAGGGTGCAGAAAAAAAGATATCAAAACATCATTTAATATTTAGGTTCTTACGTTTTCTAAAAAATCATATTTACAGTAAGTATTTTTTCAATACAAAATGCCATGTATTTTAATGTGATTCCAATATTATCAAATGGTCAATTATAAGAAATAATTATACATCTGAACATATTTAAGAGATGTAAAATCAGTTTCATGTAAAATTGAAAAAAGGTCTGACAAGATATCAAAGATCACGAAACAAAGAACACTTAAACTAATGGATATCTTGTCATTTACAATTACTTTATATTTTTTATTTCATGATAGATTATATTTGATTTATTAAAATTTAATTTCTTTCTAAATCAAATCAAATATTTATGTCCATTTAAATTGATTTTTGGGAAAATTTTATGAAAGATATCATCATGTAAATAAAGAATTGAATATTGTGAAAGTTGATTTTCATGACTTAGCGTGAATGAAATTTAACTTTGGTCAATATTAAAGAAAAAAAAGCTAATTCGCGATAATTCAAAAGTACTGTACCGAATTTTACCTCTGTACATGTACATGCATATTGGTTTACGTAATACATAAAATACGTATATCGTAATTTAGCAAATTCGGAAATATCTAACTTCCTTCATTTTCGATCATAAATACAGAATTTGTATGTGAATCTTGGCACTCGTAATGGTTCTTTTCATTTCAAAATTATAATATATCCTCTTATTTCAACAAATATTCCTTGCCCGGCAAACTATCTTCTTTTCTATGTTTCTGGGGCTTTCATTTTTATCACTAATACTTTACTTATTTCAATAGGTCAAATTTTTACTAGTTAGTAGCTTTTCTCTTCTCATCATTCTGATGAAGTATAATGACATGTATGAATGTACAACTTCAATGATCAATTATGCGATAAGAATGTTAAATTAACGTTAAAAAATGTTTAAATTCCATTCATCAAATTTAATTTGTGAAATAAAGAAAAAAGGAATGGTGACATGAATCTGACTGGTTCAGAAGGTCGTGAGACAATGATTCAAACATTTCAAATTTGACAAGACCACTTGAGTTGAATTGCAATTTGGCCACTCATTGTCCATTTCGTACATAATACAAACAAAGCCAGGGCATTTTCTTTATTTCATCTATTTCTTCATTTGCTCGTTTGATATTGGCTACATTTGTTCTAGTGAAGGCAGGCTGAAGTGGTTTAATTCATTGTAAATTGAACTGGACTAGAATAGACGCTGAAGATGCATCTGTTGTACTGGTGACCATTTCTTCTAGAAATAACATGTTTCTCCCACTTTGATAATAAAGGTATAGAATTTAGCCACTTATCATGGTATTTGTGTAAAGCTAGCAGACTCGAGGGTTTCAAACAGTACTGAATAGACATGGAAACCATTTAATCTCCGTGTCAAGATTTTTCAAGCTATCGGAATCTTTAAGTTCGATGAAAAGACCAATGTTTTTTTCAACCTTCTATTGTCTCCTATTCTTTTGTTTAATAAATGGAGAATTATTGGAGGTTTGGATGACCTGCTGCCTTGACCAACTCAGATTATAGAGTAATCATCATCAAATGTCCTGATTTTGTTGGAAACCCGTTGAACATTCACATTAGGGGATGTTGAGCTTTATCATTTTATGTATCGTTGTTGAATTTTGTTTGCAATCTTTAGTACGTTTAGTTATTTATTAAATTAGGCATAACCGAATCAGCGCTTTTATTCGTCCACGTGATTTTAAGGTTATTCAAGCGAAGGATAAAGAATACAAACCCATTGGGTCGACGTTTCCAATTGTGTTCTTTCTAGTCAATCAACAGAGAAAAGGAAGAAAAATAAAATCATGATATTTGATGTTGGCTTTAATCCATATTTAGTTAGTTGACCCTTACATACGCACACAGACCCACACCACGTGTTCTTTCACTCCCAAACAAAAATCACGTGCGATTCCATATTTTGATCATTTGGTTGAACGCCTGATAATAAGTAAAAGAAAATATTTCGGTTCTTGATGATGTTTATTCAGATGTTAAAAAACTAAAAGTATTAATTAAAGTAGTATGATACCTAGACGTTAATGTATATTTAATTAGACATGTTTACTAGCTGACCACATTGACTATGACCTTTTATTCACCAACATACTATTCCACTATTCCTGATGGCATGCCACAATATCTCTAAAATTACCAGTCAGCTTATGGAATATTCACATAAATCTATGGGATCCTAATATTTATGTCATATAGAACAAAACTCGTTAGTACAATTAATGAAAAATTATTCGAATATGTTTAAAGTTTAACTAAATAGAAGAAAGACTGACTGACATTCATGAAATATGAGATAATTTTTGCTTTAAAGATTAAACTTTTGAGAGAGAAAGGCTAATTAGAAAATGATTGGTATACATGTAGTTGTATATGTGAATCGAATTTGTCATTTTAATATAACGATTACAAGGTATTGTAATCTCGAACAAAGCCAAGGTTGTAATAAAGAAAGGATTATTTCTACGTTCAATACGAACAGAGGAAAAGGTGTGATTTAATTAAGATATTTTCTGATAATGTTTAAAAGCGAAGGTTCGTTTATAAGCCTCAATAATAGCGACTTTTCGACTCTATTCATGTAACTCCATCATATCCTAATTATCAGTTTGATTCTAATTAGATATTTCCATATACAATCAGGAATGACATTTTATTGCAGTATAAAATTCGTGCCAAATATGAAGTAATTACCTTGTTGAACAAAATTACCATTAGATGTGTTATCATTACCATACTAGAAAGCAGTTACTATTCAGACTATGAATGAAAATTTCTTATATTTTCGAACATTGTTCCGATGTGTACGAAATACAAGAGAATAATTCAAAATGAATTTCAATGATGTGACAGCATACTCACTGGTTTATCCTTTAGATATATACAGTGATTCTCAACGAATGTGACCTAGTCTAATACGTATAGTCTCGTTTCCCTTATACGTATTATTTTGGTGGGATTTGAAGGCGTTAACTATACTAATGCATTTACTCTTGATTCCAAGATCCAATTCTCCAAAAAGATGAAGTAGTTTACCAACACTAAAATAGTGCAATTTCTTTTGACATTTGACTTTAACGTAACGCTTTCAAATTACAACCTTTAACAGATATCAATATTTCATACAACTGATATCAACAGACAAATCGGCATAAAAATGGCAGAATAATTCATGTAAAAAGATTTGTAGTCACGTATATCATGTTGACAGAAGTTTACCTATTGTCATATAATGGAATTGACACATCCCTTTAGCAAACACCGGAAGTTCCTCAGATGAATCCAACTGACGTAAAAAATGTATTCAATTCTATTGGTTCTTCCATTAAACATGGCGGTATTTCCGGTACCGACGGCGACAATTTTTCTAGTCATATCTGCCATAAAGCTTTCTATCTTGTCTCTATATAATGTCTGTAAATATAATTAGTGTATTATCTAATACAAACAACGCGTGTAAATGATCACGATGTTCATAATGTGCAATCGATCACTGTATTTTAATTTAATTCTAATATTCACATTGAATTCTTTAAGAACTACGAATCTCTTATCTTGTTTAAGTTGAAATCGAAGTTATTCCAGGTATATTCATCTTAACATTACAAAGAAACACTTTAGACTCAATTAAATTAAATTTTCTGCATTTCTGACAGAAAATAATCTTGAATGATTGGGAACTTAAACTAAAAATTAACAACAAGCAGTTTCTTTGGTTTTCCTGATTTTCACCTTTTAAAGTTAGGTTATGTTTTCAATAAATGTAGAACTTATGAAATATAAAAAATCTTGTAAAAAATCACAAATCAGACCTACTTTTATTCCAGATAAACTTTATTCAAACACAGCAAGTATTATTTCAAATAAGTTAAAAAAAATAATAATGTACAATCAATGAAATTCAAGACAAATACAATGTTAAGCATTAAAGTTCCCAAAGCTGCGTCTGGTTCTGCCGCTCATGTGAATTTAATTTAAATATTTATGTTATACTCCTACATTCAATCTATAAAGTTAAAAAGAAATCACAATGTCATTAAATAATGACAGAATAAGATATTCAGGATATCTTAGTACTATTTCTTCAGTGCATGCACGTGCGTATACAAAAGACCTATCACGTGAAAAGGAGTTTCAATTGTTAACAAGATTTTTCTCCAATGATACTTGAAAATATCGATTATATCTCTTCCAATTGTTGATTTTATTTTCTCTCAAACTAGTAAAAAATAAAATAATATTTAGACTAACAATTCCGGTGCAAGAAAACGAAAAGTTTGGGCGTGAGAAAACTTTTCATTATATTGACAAAAATTGATTATTGTGTCATATTCTGTATTCTATAAATATGCAGATTGAATGAATGCATATATTATTCCTCATAACTGTATTATGAAGCACATATTGCAATAAGCTCTATTCAAACTGAAATATATTTGAAAATGGTCACAATAAACTACGTAGAATTAGAGTAGGAAACAAAACGTAACATTTGCATATAAAATATATCAGACAAGAAAATATATTTCAAAAAATAAAATATTTAATTGAAACGTATCTATTAATACAACACATTAAAACATTTTTACAAGAATCGGTTCCTTCTCAAAACGTCAAATGTTAGACTAAAAAAATATCCATAATTAAGCCTATATATTGTATTGCAACTATAATGTTTGTTGTTACCACCAAATGATCATTATATTAAAAAGAGAAACAAAATCCTACAGTATAATCCTTTCTCTGTTTACATATCTCATTAAATTTGAATACATTCTAATTTTACATGTTCATTTCTCACGGGGTAATTTGGCAATGTGGTTTGTTTATCTTTTGTTCCTACAATCTCTTAATATTGTTAAAGTTGCATTTGATTATAATCCTATTTAACCCTTTAATGTCCGACATTATGTGACGTGTAATAAATATGCAAATAAGGTCCATAATGGCGATGGTATCATTCTATAAGAAAGCGTTTTACGGGTAATGAAAAATAAATCGATCGTTGCTTGTTTTGATTTATAGTTTCATCTGGATAGTCGTTGTTTCAAGTGGTCGCCCTTTTTTCTACTATCATTGACCCGAAAGGTCATATTTAAGATGACATGCCATAAGACCAGTGCTGAAACCATGGTGACGGGGTCGAGCTGGCGACCTTTTCTATTTTTTCATTATTTAATTTCTTATCCACTTGAAAACGAACTGTGAAAAATGAAAGAAAAAGAAAATAAATTATTGAAATGATGTGAATATATGAATGGTCTCTTGAATTCACTTTATTCAAGGAAAGAAAATGAAATATGTCTACAAGAAGCTTTCTGATAATTATCAATATATAAATGCCAATATTGCCAGAAATGAGACAGTTTGAAAAGGGTTAATTAATATTTGTCATGTGCTTTCTTAACAAAACAAAATGCGAAAAGTTCAATTGATTTCTGGCACAAAAAAGGCTGACAGATATTTAGCACTGATGTAATATGATGGAATAAGATGGAATATGATCTTCACCAGACTCTGTTACCATAATGCTTACCAGTTGAATTTTAATTTGAAATTTTCCTTTAGTAAAATATGTGTTAATATCGGTGTGCTACTCCAGTAATATAGGTATGCTACTCTAGTAGAATCGGTAAGCTACTCTAGTCATATCGGTAAGCCACTCTAGTAATATAGGTATGCTACTCTAGTCATATCGGTAAGCTACTCTAGTAATATCGGTATGCTACTCTAGTAATATCGGTATGCTACTCTAGTAATATCGCTATGCTACTCTAGTAATATCGGTATGCTACTCTAGTAATATCGGTATGCTACTCTAGTAATATTTGTATGCTACTCTAGTAATATAGGTGTGCTACAGCTCTAGTAATATCAGTAGGCTAAGCTAATGTAGTAATATTAGTAAGCTAGTCTAGTAATATCGTAAGCTACTCTAGTAATATAGGTGTGCTACAGCTCTAGTAATATCAGTAGGCTAAGCTAATGTAGTAATATTAGTAAGCTACTCAAGTAATATCGGTAAGCTACTCTAGTAATATAGGTATGCTACTCTAGTAATATCGGTATGCTACTCTAGTAATATAGGTGTGCTACAGCTCTAGTAATATCAGTAGGTTAAGTTAATGTAGTAATATTAGTAAGCTACTCTAGTAATATCGGTAAGCTACTCCAGTAATATAGGTATGCTACTCTAGTAATATCGGTAAGCTACTCTAGTAATATAGGTATGCTACTCTAGTAATATCGGTAAGCTACTCTAGTAATATAGGTATGCTACTCTAGTAATATCGGTAAGCTACTCCAGTAATATAGGTATGCTACTCTAGTAATATCGGTATGCTACTCTAGTAATATCGGTATGCTACTCTAGTAATATCGGTAAGCTACTCTAGTAATATAGGTATGCTACTCTAGTAATATCGGTAAGCTACTCCAGTAATATAGGTATGCTACTCTAGTAATATCGGTATGCTACTCTAGTAATATCGGTATGCTACTCTAGTAATATCGGTATGCTACTATAGTAATATCGGTAAGCTACTCTAGTAATATAGGTATGCTACTCTAGTAATATAGGTATGCTACTCTAGTAATATCGGTAAGCTACTCTAGTAATATAGGTATGCTACTCTAGTAATATCGGTAAGCTACTCTAGTAATATAGTTGTGCTACAGCTCTAGTAATATCAGTAGGCTAAGCTAATGTGGTAATATTAGTAAGCTAGTCTAGTAATATCGGTAAGCTACTCTAGTAATATAGGTGTGCTACAGCTCTAGTAATATCAGTAGGCTAAGCTAATGTAGTAATATTAGTAAGCTACTCTAGTAATATCGTAAGCTACTCTAGTAATATAGGTGTGCTACAGCTCTAGTAATATCAGTAGGCTAAGCTAATGTAGTAATATTAGTAAGCTACTCTAGTAATATCGGTAAGCTACTCTAGTAATATTGGTAAGTTACTCTGGTAATATCGGTAAGCTACTCTAGTAATATGATTAGATAATCAATTAATATCGGTACGCAGAAAAATAACCTTGGTAATTTACTGACTATGTTTTACTCTAGATATATCAGAAAGCTACTCGAGTAACATCGCTGTGCTAATATCGTAATATTGGTGCTACTCTAGTAATATCAGTACGGTATACTACGCCACTAATATCGTTATGATGGAGTGATATCAGGTGTCTAGAAGAGTAAGCATAACCTGCCTTGCGCCACGCCTGCCATTGCTGCTCAACATGCAAACCCGACTAACAGGAAGGAAACTTAACAACTGACTTATTCAGCCACGAATTTTAAAAGTTTAAGGAAGGTAACTGATGAAATTATTTTTCATGAATTTTAACAGTTCAAGGGAGGGCACTAATCACAAAAGTTACATTATGATAAGAAAAGTGTTCCAACA
>NW_008709577.1:566876-625965 GCF_000327385.1 Lottia gigantea
CGGTATGCTACTCTAGTAATATCGGTATGCTACTCTTGTAATATCGGAATGCCTCTATAGTAAAATCGGTATGCTACTCTAGTAATATCGGTATGCTACTCTAGTAATATCTGTATGCTACTCTAGTAATATCGGTATGCTACTCTAGTAATATCTGTATGCTACTCTAGTAATATCGGTATGCTACTCTAGTAATATCGGTATGCTACTCTAGTAATATCGGTGTGCTACTCTAGTAATGTCGATATGCTACTCTAGTAATATCTGTATGCTACTCTAGTAATATCTGTATGCTACTCTAGTAATATCGGTATGCTACTCTAGTAATATCGGTGTGCTACTCTAGTAATATCGATATGCTACTCTAGTAATATCGGTATGCTACTCTAGTAATATCTGTATGCTACTCTAGTAATATCGGTATGCTACTCTAGAAATATCGATATGCTACTCTAGTAATATCGGTATGCTACTCTAGTAATATCGGTATGCTACTCTAGTAATATCGGTATGCTACTCTAGTAGTATCGGTATGCTACTCTAGTAATATCGGTATGCTACTCTAGTAATATCGGTATGCTACTATAGTAGTATCGGTATGCTACTCTAGTAATATCGGTATGCTACTCTAGTAATATCGGTATGCTACTCTAGTAGTATCGGTATGCTACTCTAGTAGTATCGGTATGCTACTCTAGTAATATCGGTATGCTACTCTAGTAATATCGGTATGCTACTATAGTAGTATCGGTATGCTACTATAGTAGTATCGGTATGCTACTCTAGTAATATCGGTATGCTACTATAGTAATATCGGTATGCTACTATAGTAGTATCGGTATGCTACTCTAGAAATATAGGTATGCTACTCTAGTAATATCGGAATGCCTCTATAGTAATATCGGTATGCTACTCTACAGCTCTAGTAATATAGGTATGCTACGTACTATAGTAATATCGGTATGCTACTATAGTAGTATCGGTATGCTACTCTAGAAATATAGGTATGCTACTCTGGTAATATCGGAATGCCTCTATAGTAATATCGGTATGCTACTCATGTAATATCGATATGCTTCTCTAGTAATATATCGGTATGCTGCTCTAGTAATATCGGTATGCTAATCTAGTAATATCGGTATGCTATTTAAATATTATCGGTGTGCTACTCTAGTAATATCGGTATGCTACTCTAGTAATATCGGTATGCTAATCTAGTAATATCGGTATGCTATTCAAATATTATCGGTATGCTACTCTACCAATATCGATATGCTACTCTTGTAATATCGGTATGCTATTCAAATATTATCGGTATGCTACTCTACCAATATCGGTATGCTACTCTAGTAATATCGGTATGCTAATCTAGTAATATCGGTATGCTATTCAAATATTATCGGTATGCTACTCTACCAATATCGATATGCTACTCTTGTAATATCTGTGTGCTACTCTTATAATATCGGTATGCTACCCTGGTAATATATTGGTGTGCTACCCTCTAATAATGTGCTAATATCAATTTAGGCTTACTACTCCAGTAATATCTGTAAGCTACTTTAGCAATATCAATATAAATAAATAAACCAAAAAATGATCCGAACCGAAACAAAACCCGAAATCCAAAACAACATATTGGCGAATCATAGCGAGCAGGTAATGAACTTCAGGAAGTATAGGCCTATCAATCATAAGGGAGTGAGTACTCCATATTGAAAGTGGTATCAGGTGAATAGAAAAGTAAGCATAACCTGCATTTCTGTTCAACACAAACAACAACACGACTAAAAGGAAGGCAAAAAACAGATAGCTTGCCAGTCATGGTAATATACACCCACTGGCACTTTGATTTTTTAAAAAAAAAATACTTGGCAGTACAGTAACAATTGTCAAGTATGAAATATTCAACCTTCAGTCTTACATTTTTTTATGACTTTTTACTGTATAATTTTACCAACTTTCGTCAAAATCTGTCAAGAATTGGACCTTCCAGGGTGTTTACAGGCTAAAGCTTGAACGCGTTTTTAAGAACAAGGGAAATAACCCAAACTAAATATTTTTCGATTCTTCTGATTTTCGATAGGGTTCATCCTTGGTTGACAACACTCACACCAAGTTTCGTCAAAATCCATCAAGAATAAAATTGAACGCATTTTCAAGAACAAGGGCTAAATATTTTACTCGTACTAAATATTTTTCGATTTTTCTGATTTTCAACATGGTTCATCCATGGGTGATTACAAACACAAACACTCGTTTCGTCAAAATTTGTCAATAATTCAACCTTCTACAGCGTTTGCGAGCTAAAAATTGAACGTTTTCAAGAACAAGGGCAATAACTCATACTAAATATATTTCTATTTTTCTGATTTTTCAATAGGATTCATTATTGGGTGATTAGTAACACTCATGGCAATTTTCATCTAAATCCGTCAAGAATTGTGCCTTCTGGACAGGGCAGGGCGCAGGAAACGATCAATGCTGGCTGTACTTCTTCAGATGAAACTGTGTTTTCGAATGATGCAGACAGTCTTTTGATGTGCCAAGTCCTGAAGCCTTCCCGACGTTCCAAAGTGACAAGAATTGAGAACTCTAAATCATTGGATGACTTCAAATCTTATTTTCGTCTGTCAAGGGTTGCTTTTCAACTACAGTATTTGTTGCTGAACTTCAGCCGTGTCCAGAGCTGCCCCGAACTGAACAGGGCTTTGGTTGTGACCCTGTTACTGTTCCCAACCGGCAATGGTGTTCTTATGGTATCTTGGAACCCCAGAGTCATTCAGCTCAAGCGCAGATAAGTTTGAAATTTCCAAATCCATTACCCATTGTATATGATGCCGAGATTCGAAGGTGGTCATCAACAATTTGATGAAGAGGATGATACGATGGCCCTCAGGCTGTCTGCGATGATTAACTTTGCTTCACCCATCTGTATACAGATTGGCATTGGTGTACCCACCATGACAGAGAGCTAAGAAACAGTAAGAAGGGAGGTAACCACAATCGGATGGGTAAAACGGGTTATGAAGAGACCACGAATAAGTGACTATAATAATTATCATGGACTCCAATACGCCAGAAGATGTCTTATCTTCTTCTTCTACTTCTACTTCTACTTCCACCACTAAGTGACCACCGTCATCAGGTCGACTATTCTGTCATTTTGGGATGTGCGCATTGAATAATTTTTAAAATACAAGATAGGTGCTATACATTTAATCTACAGTGAGGGTTAAAAACAAGTGATTAATGATTTAATTTTTGGTCAGGAGTCTCTTTAAGGATTCGAGAATACTGACAGATGTCATAGGGTAGGGCAAGGCGTTCTAATCCATACTGGTAGATTGATTCTTTCCTCGTTGTGGTGTAGCATGATGGTATCTTGAAAGAGTTTTCGGTCATATTTCTGGAGATTCTTTCTGGTGGTATGAGTTTATTGACATATCTAGCTGGTCTTCTCTGTACCATATTATTATCTAGTTTGGTTTTGTCTTTTTGGAGATTTTGATCCCACACAATACTCGCATACTCAACTGATGGTCTTACAAGTGAGATGAAGGCTATTTCTTTGATAGCATTGTCATGTTGAGGTTTCATTTGCAGAATCAAATCGTTTTAATTGCTTTTAGGCAGATGTTTCGGATGTTTATTTCCAAATACTTTTAATTTCATCATCCACCTTTCTTCCTAAAGGGCCAATTTGTCTAAATCTTCTTGAAGGGTATCGTCATCTGTTGTTCGGTAATGTATACCGTAGATGATGGTGTCATCTGCAAAGAGCCTCACAGTGGTTTGAATGTTCTTTGACATGTCATTTATATAGAAGAGGAAGAGACTAGGTCCTAGTGGTACACCTGACTCTAACTCAATGATGTTTCTCCTTCTACCAGGACTCTCTGCGTCCTCTCAGAGAAGAAGCTTTTGATCCATTTGTTTGTTTTCCCTATTATTCCATAGTGTGGTAGCTTTTGGATGAGTAGACTATGGCTGACTTTGTCGAAGTCCATGATCAGTCCGTTTGTTTTTAGTGATATCATCAATATATTCAATAAGTTCTTTAAGAATCTTCGGGGAGACGTTCTCTGGACTGACTGCTTTATGTGGATTTGGACCATTTAGGAGCTTTATTCTTCTAGTGTGAAGGATAGATCGTTGTGTTGACCGGACATGTTACATCTTGTCTGAAATTCTGTCTCATTTAGGTCTGTTTTACTTGAAAATGCTTGTTGAAACTGTGCATTTAGGACGTTAGGCTTGTCAGTTGAGTCGTCGTGTAGTATTCCTTATCTTACATTAGGTTTGTAAAACCAGCTTTAAAAACCCACCAGATTTCCCCGGCCATTGAGGCAGTTAATAAATCCTGGGCAATAAATGTGGCTTTAGCTCTTAAGGATCATTATGATTCACAGCTTGCCACCAAAATTAACTTGATCAAATCACAAAATGTTTTAGAATCTGACCTACGAAAACACTCTACGGAAGCTATTAATATGGTCATATCGACGGCTTCAAAAAGAAACTTTGGATCAGTTCACGCGAATTATTGATGATTTGAAATTTAGGAGTGTGGTAGAGGACATGGATATTCCTAGTAGCTCGCCACCAACCAAGAACGTATCACCGTCATGCCAAAACGTACACCATCGCTAACGCAGATACCAAGTACGTCATCACGCGTACCAACACCCAATAAAAGACCGAATACCAGTACCGTACCACTCATATCCGATTCTCTCTTCCATCCTCATCGCCGCCAAATACCAGTCCACGATCCAATCCAGAAACTCCACAATCCAAAACCAATACAACCTCTCGTCGTCGGTTGGGTCTGAATTCACCACCCCCATGTAAACCAAGACGCCACGAAAACCAAAAAGATAAAACCAAATGGTCACTGCCTAAGTCAACTCATAATAGGTCTTCGAACGTGAGCAACATTCCCACTATTGATCCTGATATGCAAGCTGAATCATTTCCCGGTGCGCGTGTTTCACATCATCCACTTACTATTTACAGTTCCGAAGGTCTTATTTCACATTGGTTTGAACAACAGAGACGAATCTGGTGAATCAATCCATAGGCGAATGATGGAATTGGTAAAATTAGCTAAAGTGAAATTTCCAACATCAGCTATATTTGTTACTCAGATACCATTTTCCAAAGGTCTTCAACTTTCAAATCCCCAGTCAGCTACCAACCTCAGAAGATTCAACTACCTGTTATATCACAAGCCTTCATTCGACGCGAAAATTATTCCCCGCTTCAATGGAATGATTGGTGTCTTTTCGGATCACATCCTCTGGATGACCCCTCACTGCTATAGCTATTTATTCACAATGGGTCTCACAATGGGTCTCCCATTTAAACTAAACGCGGAGGAAACATCGTAAAACTAGTCCAGACCGTCGTGAATCTGAGCTCGCGTAAACTTTCTCCCCTTGAAGAAAGAGTTTTAGATAGAGGATTAACTTTTAAACCTACATCTAAACCTCTTTCACGTGTACCAATTTTGTCGTCGGTTGAGCATGTCAATAGGACTTTTTAACTAAATTATTTTTTTCGAGAAAGATTAGGTCGAGGAAAGCGAATCCCGTTCGTAGAAAAGTCTGGCTGGAATCCACCAGACAGTGCGATTGACCATAATATTTTGAGTAAATGCGACAGAAGTCTCCACTGGTAAACGAAAAGAACAACCTTACCAATTTTGACGCTGTATTTTGAACACTTTGAAAAAATATCCGACCATTATTATTCGAAAGAGTGACAAGGGTAATTGCTGTGTCATTCAAAATCGCGAAGACTATATTTTTGAAATAGATAATCAGTTAAATAATGACAATTAGAATTAGATCTACCGATTTTTATGGAAACTGCTAGGAAAATTAACGATATTTTGAAAATTTTGGTACAAAAAAGCTTTTAATCAGAAACTCAATATGACTATCTTTGCGCAAAACCGGAAGTCCATCAACGTCACATTTATACGTTACCGAAAATTCATAAAAATCCCCAATCCGAATGGCGCGTACCATACCTAAGGGTAGGCCGATTATTTCTGACTGTTCTAGCGAATCTTACCAAGTTTCCGAATACATTGACCACTTTCTGCTACCATTGGCCTGTAAACATCTGACTTACTTGAAAGATACTACCGACTTTATTGAAAAAAATTAAAAAATTGGATGTACCAGACAATGCGCTATTTATTTCTCTAGATGTAACGAGTATGTACACAAACATCGATAATAATTCGGGCTTAGACGCTGTTCGAAAAGCCTTTCTTAGACATCCATGTCCTGATCGTCCAGACAAAGAAATATTAGATTTATTAGAACTATATGTCTCGCGCGAAATGACTTCACTTTCAACGGAAAAATTTATCTTCAAACTTCTGGCACTGCGATGGGGAAGTGGTTCGCGCCGAGTTATGCGAACATATTTATGGCAGAAAGGTAACGCGAAACCTCATTAATTTCCCCCTTTCAACCTCTCTACTATGGGAGGTTTTTAGACGATATTTTTATCATTTGGACAGAATCTTTGGCAAACTTTTGGGAGTATTTCGAAATTTTGAATAACCACCACCCTTCTGTAAAACTGACCGCAGGTATTTCTGAAAATAGTATGAACTTCTTGGATACAACAATATTCAAAGGACCAAATTTCACTCAATCCTTCATTGCAACCTAAAAAACTACAGCTAAAATGCCTATGTCATTGTCAAACGCTTTTATAATGAGCTCCAAGATGAATTTTCAAACGTTTATACTAAACGTTTGGTCACTGCATATAAAAGAACTAAAAACTTTAGTAATGTATTGGTTCATGGTAGATTAGAACCCCTTTCATCAACTCCCTGAAACAATTGCATTGGAATCTGAATTGAATATATTTTTTCTTGTAATCTCTCCAGAAGTAATAATCTATGAATAATCTTCAGTAAAACATATTCTGTTTGACTTGAAATAGTTTTCATGTTGAAATCCATAGTCTCTACTTGTGACCTAGGCCAGTGCTTCTATAGGAGAGTATCTTCTGCAACACCTACAACTAGGTTCTGGGACTAGCTAACAAATTACTGCCGAAATACGCCACTGTTCCTGTTCTTCAATATTGGTGTCTTTTAAATATAACCTGTGAAATTAAGGCTGATTGTGAAGTGTCATGAAAATATATGCTGTTATGCTTAATAAAGGTACAGTGGTGTAACCTATTTTCGATTTTCTTTATGAATCCTTCACTTTGACCCATATTTCATGAGCAACCAACTCGGCAACGGCGGCAGAATGCGTCACCTATTTTCGTGTACAATGTTTGATCTATAAATAAGTCGAGAAAAACACGTTGTATAGATACCGAGTGGTATAATTAACTTCTCTTAGTATTTATCTTTAATATTAATTCATTATAACTAGTGACAATTCCTTCAAAGAACTATAATTTGAATAAAAATAGATACGTAGTGTGATTTATTGCTAAAAGTCACTGAAACAACATAAAAATATGGTCCACTTTGTGTTCCATAGAAATTTTCTGCTGACACGGAATCCGCTAGTTGATCATGTGACTTCATTCGTTGGACTACATTCTAGCAGACGACACTTGGAATTCCGATTACCGCTTGGGATTATAAGGAAATTCGGCCGATAAAAAATGGTGACGTTTGGTAATAAGTGAAATCCGCCATTTTGTATTTGTATACATTAATACATTTTACCTTGCTTGAAAATACTGGATTCATTCTACTAGCTGATATTGTACAGAAAACCCATGTTTATTAAAACAAACTAATGCGGAGGTTGCGCAAGGTCGCTCATGTAAATTATTAATCATTTCCGGAAATCCACGAATAATAGGTTTCCACGAAATTAGGTTACTTGACTGTATATTTGTGGTCTGATTGAAGTAATTGTTGAAATTGGTTAACTCCCTTAACGCACCAGAGGTCCATATTCAGTACAGCAGACTCGAAACTTTTAAATGTAGGCTAGATAAGAGGACTCGCAATTGATCAATATTCATAAAACACTGTAACAAATTCAACTGTTTACATCTTCATATCACTGAATTCAACAGAAACCTGTCAATTGTTAATTTGAAAGGTGACCTTGTTTAGATACGACCTTGACATAGGTTCACGTGACCTTGATATTAGGAAAATAAAGAGTGGAAAGGAAATTTAAAAGAACCCATGAATAACCAGTATTAAAAAACATATTAAGCGGCAAATTCATTGGTATATTAGAAATAGAAATTTATATTGGATGTGGTTGGAATATTGTCCATCTGTAGAGGTTTTTATCAATTTTGATGCCCTTGTTTGGGTATGTAAACAAGATATTACAACATGCCAAAATTGCAATGCAGTGGTACACATTCTAGTAGGCTTACTACACATTCTTACCTGGCTCAAATCGATATTATATTACGTGTATTTCTTAGAATTTAATGTGTTAATGTGCCTTGCCTTATAAGCCAATTTCTTATTCCTTAATTATAATGAGTACCAGTATCTACTATAATACATAGGTCAGTTCTGTGTTCTTGCTATAGGCTACTACTATAGTCCAATTGGCTAATAATGTAATGTAGATATAGAGCTGTTGTAGCTGACTAATATACTAATAATAAGCATATTTTTTCAGGGAACTTGAGGTTAGAAAGAAAGATCTAGAATATAGAGAAATACTGCTAGTATAATTAGTAATTAATTTGTATATCTGGAGTCTACTAGTCACCAAAATGGCAGGATTTCAGCCTATAAAATCTGTTGAAGATAGTGTTATCAAACCACAGTAAGTTTCATCATCATCTACTCTTATCCAACAACTTTTGATTTCTAAAATTCATTTAATGTGAAATTTTCAATAGCATGTCAGATAGTTTTGAAGAAGTCACACATTTGACTTAAAATACTACTTTCTCAAAAACTTGGACGGAAAATTAATAATAATAATTAATACTGAGTATGTATCGTTGGAAAGTTCTCTTTACCTGGGTGTTTACGCCATGTCATCTGTCACAAAATAATCCAAGTGACGAGTCTACTATTTTTTGCAGCTACTGTCTTGAATACTGCGATTTCTGAATTGAATCCGTTCACAAAATTTTAAAATGCACTATTGACATCTATATTCTAGGTCATGATATTACTATAAACAGCATGGTACCGGTAATGAACTGATTTGCCTCTAAAAAACACAAATAAAGACAATTTTCAACAACATTATTAACCATTTAATTATGAAGATCACTGTATATAAACATATTAATAATATAATAGTAAACATTGAATTGAAAATAGAAATTCCAGATAAATCTTATAAAATGCCAGTGATATTATAAACAAGATATAAAATGGAATTGTACTGATACTGTATCAAATGAAAGGAAAATGACAACTATTAATCTAGTATGCGTCATAATATCAGATATATTCTATCAAATTGATGAGCTTATGTTTAGATGATCACTTAAATATTTAATATTGTTACACTGTTTCTGTCTATTTTCACCATAGAGTCAATATTTCAGTCATACAGAGCAATTGCACGATTCAAAAGCAGTGAATGGTTTAATGCTATTTATGCTTTAGCCTACCACCAAAGCCTACCTCATGTACTTCAAAAGATTAAAGACAAATGGCATTCTTTGATGACAGTATTTTATAGAATCTACTATATTTGGCTCTTGCCATTTTTACACTATTTCAATGTTAGATCAATTAAGTAAAATATAAAAATTTCTTTAAGGAATGGCCAGATGCACATCCTCAATCCACACATTGCCACAATGGAGGAAGATGTTTTATACCATATTGCACTAGGTAATAAATCACATGATCTGAAAGAGATGTTTAAAGATGTCAAGGTATGTTTTTTGGGTTTTTTTTTGCTGCACAGTTGATGATTGATCCTTTCTGAAAAGGTTATTCAAAATCTGGTGTTTCATTTATCATTTTGCATTAATATATCTTTTTCCCCTTTATATTATGACATGACATGATAACTCTTGAAGTTCAAGTTGAGCAAAGATACTGTGCACATTCAGGTATGGGCCCACTATAATTATGGGTAGCATAAATAGTAATTGAAACTATACTTATATTATTTAAAAACAAGGTAGACTGTTCTCTGTTATGTTTTAATTGGACTCAGATGTGTAGAAATATCAATGACTGTAGTACACCATTCTTGTTTCTTCATGCTGTAGTTTGTGTGTTTTGGTGGTTCTCCTAGTCGTATGAAGAAATTTGCTGAGTTTATGGTAGAAGAATTAAATTATAAACTACCTGCTGGACAGACATTATGTAATATAGCTCATGGTTCTGACCGTTATGTATTGTATAAAGTTGGACCTGTAATATCTGTTAGTGTGAGTACCGTTGTATATCTTAAAAAATCAGTACATTTTTCATTTTATTAGTAAAAATACTGATATGGAGACACTCCATTAAATTGATTGTCCAAAAGATTTTTTTGTTTTACACAACAAAAGTAGTGCAGCAATGATATTAAAGTCCTAACAACAGAATTCAGAAAATGCAAATATCTCAATTTTGGAACAACTACCAGTGTTATTTTTTTCAATATTTAACACATAATTTTTTTTCTTTTGATATTTGTGAGTTAAATCAATAATAATTAAGGTTAGACTATATTATATAATTTGTGGTATGTTTATTTTAAATTGCAGCATGGTATGGGTATGCCATCATTATCCATCATTTTTCATGAGATAATGAAGCTTCTTCATCATGCTGGTAGTAGTGATGTTACATTTTTTAGAATAGGTACTAGTGGTGGATTAGGTAAGTAAATGAGAAGAACATGATTAATAAGCTCTAAAATGCTTGACATATCTTGTATTAACAGCTAACTCTTCAGACCACTATTGAACAACAATATTTTGAGTCAAAAGGCATAATTTACAAAGAATATTATGGAGACTCTTTGTTTTACAGGCGTGGAACCTGGTTCTGTAGTTATAACTGATGAAGCTGTTGATGGTATTTTAAGACCTTATATGGAAGTAGTAAGTTGAAATCAGGATTTTAATACCTTGAATTGATCAAAGCACAATTTGAAATTTAATGAACCTTGGGTGATTGTCGTTTCAATGATCTACATGCATGAGTATATATCTTACAAGATTTGCAGCGTGTACTGTAATACATGGTCTTTTTTTGATGTGCACTTTATGAGTCTATTCAGTGTGAATATAGGGTTGCTGCCTTGGTGGATTTGTTGCTAACTGAATTATCCAGGAATGATGATTGACTCATATGTATCTGTCTCAAAGACATTGTATGGTTTGATTGTGATTTAGATTTGGTCTCTATTGTTTTTTGTAGGCCACACTGGGAATGATGTTACAGTACCCAGCTAGCTCAGATAAAACAGTTTCTCACGATTTATTGAATATGTCTAAAGACAATGACCATTTTAAGACATTACTGGGCAAGACAATGTGTACTCAGGATTTCTATGAAGGTTGGAAAATATATTTTTTTTACAATTGACTCATTTCGTCCACATATTGATTACCACTAAAATAAAAGCTTCAAGATCTCACATCATGTTGTTTCTGTTGTTCTTGTTTGAATTTTAGCAGTATGAGTTACAGGTACTGTATTTAAAGTTGTAGTTTGCAATTAGTTTGCAATTGTATAGGAATATGTGTTGTTTTGGGAATATTTCCATTATGTAACTGTAAGGGTGCAGGCAGCTGATCATTGGCTTTAATTCATTTTATTTTTGTCACTCTACAATTTCAGGACAAGCCAGACTTGATGGAGCATTCTGTGATTATAGTAAAGATGATAAAATGTCATTTTTAAAAAGAGTTTATGAAAGAGGTGTACGGAACATTGAAATGGAATCATTATGTTTTTCTGCTTACTGTCACAGAGCTGGCATTAAAAGTAAGTAATTGTCAGAGATCATCCTGGCTCTTGTTAATTGATGAAATATTAATTTTGAACTGAAATGAGCCCAAACAAGTGCAGAAAAGATGGACATAAAGCTCAATTTCATTTCATTTGGACTGAAATGAAAGGCTAATTCCTTGTACTTTGCTAATGGACTGTAGATAATGTATTTTCTTGTTTCTTGTACGAGTTTCTGTATCTTCAGGTGCAGTAATTTGTGTGACTTTACTAGACCGTCTCCATGGTGACCAAATCTCAACACCTCATGATGTTATGGAAGAATGGCAGAATCGACCTCAAATTATTGTGTCAAGATATATCAAACAAAAACTTAGTATTTCTTGAATTATACCAATATTTATCTTGTGTTTATGGAATATTCACCAAAGATCACATCACAATATTCAGAAATACTTATTTGATGCTTTAAGATTTTTTAAGATACTTAGTTTTAGATATATATATATTATAATTGTCTGAAATTTAGAGTTGTTAATAGGGTTTTCAGTATTCCAGCAGATAGTTTTATTTATAGATCTTTAAAAGGTTAACTTGCTGCTATCTAAATCCCAATAGGACCACATTGAGTCCCTCTGACCACATATCAAACACAAATATTTGCATTACTCACCTTAAAAGGCTCTTATCCATGAAGAATATTATTGTGTATTTATCATTTAATAATTGTGAAATCCAAGCAAAATATATATGGAAATATCTACGAAATCAAAAACACCATTTTCCAAATGTTCTTTCAAGAATACAGTCATAAACAATGTTCAAAACGTTATATGGTGATATGGAAATTTAAGGCAATTTTCAAACTGAATGTTTGTCATGTATGAAATCCTGAGGCAATTGGAAATGTGACATTTTCCTTAATGCTCATGACTGTATGTTTATTTCTCAATCCAAATATAGTCTCAATTCATTACATTTTTCACCTATCACAAAATATTCAGCCTCTGAAAAAATATATTAAAATAATATGTACTTAAATATATTTTTCTGACTATTCTGGTATAGGTACTTTCCTCTCAACTAAACGTAAATCCAAGTAGGTCAATAAGTAAATAGGGAAAACCTGGTGTAAGACTGCAGTTAGATCTATATTTCATTACTCATCAAACAATATATAGCTGTGTGTTTATTTTATAATATCTGCATGTACCGGGTATATATATACAGATGTTTTTCTGATTATCTGTTTTCTTTTGGCAAAGGGTTATTCCAAGTGGGTTAATTACTAAGTGTAATGAGTTTTTTTTCTAAATAGAAAATATTTAATGATTATTTGGTGTATGAGTTGGATTAATTTAATTTTATGTTTCTAGAAGATTATTTACAAGTATAAGTATATATTGTCAATAAATACTGAATGGTGAAAAGATGAAATCTTGTTGGGAGTTTCTATTTGGAAGTGGTATATGTTTATCAGTCAAGTGTGAAATGTGATTTATTTTAAGTAATTGTTATATTATTACTTATTATTTGAATGGATCATATATTATTTCAAATATTATTCGTAAATCTTTTTTTTAAAATTATGCAATTTGTCATTTTATGTGGACCAAATAATTTATCAATCACTAGTATTAATATTATAATGCTTCATGTATATGTATTCATTTTAATTTATTGTCAATCTTAGTCTAATTAGCCAGGTATTGTTTATTTGTTTATTGTTATAGAATTCAAATATACATATCTTTTTAATTATTTTTAATTAAAATTTCAGACATAATTTAGAGATAAGAGCGCATTTGTAACACCCAATACATTATTCTAAAGCTTAAAAGTGAATTTTGCTTTAAAGAATTTAAGTAAATATTAAGTATTAAATATCACTTTGGACCATATGTGCTAAAATTAGCAAAAATCAATATTAAACTCATT
The DNA here is from genome assembly GCF_000327385.1 of Lottia gigantea. Taxonomy (NCBI): domain Eukaryota; kingdom Metazoa; phylum Mollusca; class Gastropoda; family Lottiidae; genus Lottia; species Lottia gigantea. The sequence continues at coordinate 580,705 of NW_008709577.1, forward strand.
TTACATTGTTATAAACCTTCAAGAGAAGTTTTTGTTTTTTTGTTTCTGATTTATTATGTACAATATATTTTATTGTTTTCTGTCAATCTTTTTTTTACTCTCAAAAAACATTGTTGTTCACGGCAGTGGTTCAGTGTCTTGCATTCTTAGTATTTTCGGATTTGACGTAGAAAAACAGGTTGATTCAAAGACTATTTATTACTCTCACGAGCATTTGGCAGGAAATTGTGGTCGAAGGGAGATAACTGCGTTTAATCCAGTTTTAAAGGGAGAATACTTGCAAACAGGAAGCAAGTAAAAGGAAATAACAATTTAGCAACTTTCTTTTCTAAAATGATTCAGACTTCACGATGAGTAGATTGTACGACAATACTCCACTGACAAATTTACCTCAAATTAATACAACGTGGCCTGAGAGTTGGAATACAAAGAAATGGACTAAGTAAGTGTAGCAATTACATTAATCAAGACCACAATTAAATTTCATTGTATCCATTTCCGTGGAAATGAATATATACGACAACAATATCAAAGTCTCTGTGGTGTAGGGGTAAGTGTTAACAATTCGACGGCACAAGTTACCAACGACCATCTGGAAATGTTTGTATCTTAAGCATTTCATTTTCAGAGATGGATCCGGAGTATTGGTTGAAGCATGTATAAAAGCAAAGTCCAGAATAGCAGTTACAGATAATTCAAACAAAAAGGCGAGTACGAGACTATTGTTTGTAAACCCTATCGAGATATGAACCGTTCTCAGGCTTCAAACAGTCTATCCACCACTATGGCTCTAAAATAGTCCCGAGTCACGTTCTTTTATATGTTGGTGAATAAATATTGTAAGATGATTCAAATGATTACATTATAACAGGAGGACAATCTACTCGAAGAAGCCTTGTTTTAGTTTGCGAAAGCATCTTTCGAGGAATTATTATGTTTAATTACAGTTTTGAAAAAATCCAGTATATATTTAATGATCCTAACCGTGGGACATCTGGTGGTACTAAGCAAGGAAAATGAGGCAGGATTATTGTCTCATAGAAAAAAGGACCGTAGACTAATACGGCTCTGCAAGATATAATGGTATACGTGATTTATCAGAGAAGTAATGGTTTGAGAGATTGATCTACAAATATCATATCGTTTACTTTTATATAAATGTAGGTAAAATATTACATACTACATGTGGAAACAGGGCGTGCACATAAACGTAAATTTGATGCAAATGGAAAGGAAATAGAACCTAATTTTAGTGAAACGACGAAAGTATTAACCGGGTATCTCAATTCTTCCTACAGTAAGTATTCATCAATAAATAAATAAAAAACACATTGGCTCTTCATTAACAATTTCTTTTATGACCGAATGTGGACGTGGACGTGTACCTTTAGGATGTGGACGGATTTGGTGACCCAATTGAAGATTTTGCTTTTGTTATTATTTCGCACGAGTTTTCGACTTGTACAATTCTTATTACAAGTAATAATTGGTGTTTTTTTAGGGATTCTCAGTGGCTCATGGTGGAGTTTCGTGATAATAAACTTTTTTTTTTCAGAGACAGAAGCCAAAGGTCAAACAGATAAATTATCACAAACTGAAATTGTTAATATGATAGAGAAATCAGAATTGAAGAAAATATCAGATAAATCAGCACAAACCAACACAATATCTTTCTGGATTGAAGAATCAGAATTACAAAAAATGGAATTAGAATCTGGGGATGTTGTCCGGATGAAAACTAAAGGCAATAGTCCATTTATATGTAAGTACTCATTTCATTATCTTAGTCTAAAAGTCCATGGTTCACCATTTTGGGGGGTTGTTTTGAACCTTTAATATATGTTAATAGTATTCCATATTACTATAACTGTACCGAAATCACACTATTCTTTCAAATATACCTCAAACAAGAAATTGCACTTTTTATTTATAATTAATATCTAGCCGGACTAAAAGATAGAAGCTATCATGTTATCGAAAGTTCTTCAAAAAGATGAGTCTATAAGATAGTTTATAAACACAAATAATTAATGATACACATGGCTAAGAAGGCTCAAATTTTCAACACCTCTGTAGTAGGCTACAGAGATTGAGTAAAGTGAACTTGTGCAAAATTTGCATTTTAACAGCCGAGGATTTGAACAATTTGCATTTATCTGGACGATGTTTGGGAAAGGGTCAGCTAATATTCCATCAGCTGTGCTCAATTGTAATAAATTGTTTGCTCTTCAACATTTTGTCAACGTCCATGAGCTTTAAAGGGCAAAATATTTTGATTCCATTTTTACTCACCAGATACAATAGGTAAAGTTGAAGGAGACTCCTGTAAGGTTTCAAATTTCGCTGGTGGTGATCAAGTTGGAGCTTCATGGACAGAAAAGATACGGTCTATTCAACCACCATCTACAGTCAAGTCAAATGCCGATGAGATAGGAGACGATGAATGGGTAGGAATTGACGTTCCTCATTCAATTTCTTGATTTTTGCCTTAATGAAGAAAGTATCTTCGAAATAGAATTCGACCCAACGAGTACATATACAGAACTTAAATGGTCTTTTGAATACATTGTTTGCTTTCAAGTCCGGTTTGAAAAGTGAAATACGTAATGTAGGCCTAATATTCTCCACTCATTATGTCTCATTATGTTATACCGGTACATCTTTAATTGTTATTTTTTTATTTCTCTTCAACAGGATGATTAGTTCAGTCTGGTGTTATATATATAGGCCTATTTACACACACATACACACGTGGTCTTCTAATTTAATTGTCAAACGGTAGATGTTGATGAAACAAAGCAGAGCTATAAGCACGAATTCAAGACATAATCATCATCACCCGTAATGTTTACATAAAATAATTTGTATAAATTTGTCATGAATTCAGGGTGAGGGTTTTATGTCTTTTGATTGGTAGCTTGAAAAATGGCCTCTGAAAATAGACAGTTCTATCCCATCATTTTTCCATTAGTAAAGTTACCACAGTAATTGTATTGGAGCTCAAATTCATGCAGCCTAAGGTGAAATAATGCTCCTTCCTGAACCTGAAAAGTATGCGGCCCATTAGGATGTTATAGATAAATATCAAATGCACCTATCAAGGGACGCCTGTCACTCGGAAGAAGAAAAAAACGAAATGAAATTAGTTATAGGTGTCAAGTTAGTCATATATATGGCAAATGCCGAGCTGAACAAATTTAACATTTAAAGGGAAGTAACCTGTGCAAAAATATTTGTATATCAAAATGAAGAAGGTAGATTTAACTTGAAAAATTACATACATTCACGACTACAATAAATTATAAGTATGCATACCTAAACCAAGTATTATCCAAACTATTTCCTCTTTCGGGTCCACAAGCCTATTTTGTCGCGATTTGGCTAATTCGAGAGAAGTAACTCGGAACAACGTTCACCGAAATCGTACCACTACTTGTGCGGTAGATTGTTCATCACGTTAAAAGCATTAACGCGCGTTTTTTGCAATCGAATCTGTCCCAAACTAGTGAACTTGACATTCCGCACCCAAAAAAGATCCAGAAATTGATGAATTTATCACCGTTTTAAATTGGGGAGGTTGGTCATGCATTGGACAACCAGAGATGTCTTAATGGTAGAAGAAGTTATGACATTACAATTACAGCAGCACCTAACCATGACCTGGAAGAATTTTCCAAAATAAAAGCCCGCAATCATCACCCAATTACAACTCGGCTGGTGATAAAAATATTAAGGGTTGAATCATACTTCTCAAAGTTAACTACCATCCATTATTACCCTTTAGAACTCGTTAAAGGGATACTACGTCTTAGGATGAACATAAAATTTTAATTTTGCTCAAATTTGGCCAATAACACTATATATCCATCAGTGGAATTACCTCGTGCCCTAACTATACATCAAAATCCCTCTATAATCCGATATATCCACAAAATCAAGTAATTAATTATAAAACGCTTAAAGGGATACTACGTCTTAGATACACTCGTCCTGTTGCTAATATTTGTGTTAAATAGTGACCATTGGTTAAATAAGTATGCATCCAACACTTTATCAATATTGAAAAAGCGACAATAAAACTATAATCAGAATTTAAAAAAAAAGTGAGCAAGCGGCGAATCCGTTCAGTTTGAGAAAAAGAGTCTGGGTAATCAACGCTAAAACAGGAAACAATCATCTTCCGGTGTATACAAACAAACTTTGCCAAAATAGGATTAATATTCGTTGAAAATTGTGTCAGTGGTGGAGATATTCATTCTAAATTATATGAATTGCTATTTCGCAAAGTCGCTTAATCTCCCACGAGGCATTATTATTCCGTCTTCAAAATATGTCTGACAATTCAAGAGTAGAGGTCAAGGACGCGGAAACCCCACTTGAGAGTTACTTCCCCTTTGTGACTACACCCGATTTCCTAGACTCACGATTTGAAAATCGCTTAATGGATGCATTCAACGTTTTATAATTAATTACTTGATTTTGTGGATATATCGGATTATAGAGGGATTTTGACGTATAGTTAAGGCACCAGGTAAGTCCACTGATGGATATATACTGTTATTGGCCAAATTTGAGCAAAATTAAAATTTTATGTTCATCCTAAGACGTAGTATCACTTTAATACATCCATTAAGCGATTTTCAAATCGTGAGTCTAGGTAATCCCAAGGGGAAGTAACTCTCAAGTGGGGTTTCCCGCGTCCTTGACCTCTACTCTTGAATTGACCTCGACATTGTCAGACATATTTTGAAGACGGAATAATAATGCCTCGTAGGGGGATTAAGTGACTCCGTGAAAAAGAAATTCATATAATTTAGAATGAATTTCTCATCCACTGACACAATTTTCAACGAATATTAATCATTGGCAACTTTGTTTGTATACACCGGAAGATGATTGTTTCCTGTTTTAGCGTTGATTACCCAGACTCTATTTTTCTTAAACGGATTCATCACTTGCTCATTTTTTTTTTTAAATTATGATTATAGTTTTATTGTCGCTTTTTCAAACTTGATAAAGTGTGGGATGCATACTTATTTAACCAATTGTAACTATTAAACACAAAAATTAGCCACAGGACGAGTGTATTCTAAGACGTAGTATCCCTTTAAGCGCCTTGTCTATTAGGATTTTACGGGACCACAAAAATAAAAAATTGTCGACTCATCTACATTTTGCTTCACCGTTGCCTTATATAACTTTACTACGTCTTATATTGCTTAATTTTAATGGAATGAAAGAGTTTTATGATAATTGTGCAAATCAGAGGGCTAAATATCCTTATTTATGATAAAATGGCCGGTTTCGAATACAGTGAGGCGAACATTTGGTAAATCAAGTTAGTCCAGTTATACTACTGTACTACTACTGGGCTAACTTGATTGATCACATGATCACGGGAGATGCATCATTTCCGGTTAACTATTTCTGGAATTGCAGTAACACAGGCAACGGACGAAGAATTAGAATGTCAAAGGTGTCCCTGATATTCATATAATGGCTAGAAAACCTCTTTACTATCCCATTAATAAATATATAAACATTCGTCTGTTTGATAATAGCCTACCGCCAGCCAATCAAATTCCTCGATCTCCAACGCTGGGATTTTGTGACGCGTTCAAAAGGTGGATTCAGTGTCTACTATTATGCTTCTCGGATACACGTGTATCAAAAGGTCACAAAAGGTTTGGAAAGGGTAGAAATTTGATTGGCTGGCAGTGTCATCAAACAGACGAATGTTCAAGAAGGCCGTCTTTAGACCCAAACGCTAATAAAAACGGAACAAAGGTTTGGCCTAATTTAACCTGGTCAATTGCGTTTCAATTTCTGAAATTTGGCGGATCATGACCAGTCTTTTCCCTGTCCAAAACAATTACCTTTTTACTTCTTTCAGACCTTTAATCGATGCTAATGTATTGCGTACTTAAAACTGTTTTTTATAACCGTTCATTGCATCTTTGAGTAGGAGTGAAGAGTTAATAGATAATATTATGTACTCAAAACAAGATCATCTCAATAATTGTGCACCTAATAAACTCTTTTAATTTATTGTAATAAACAGATCATCAGATGATAAGTCTCAAGGGAAGGTTATTTGGTGAAACGTTTCATGTACATTTCCAAGAATTGGATTGATGCTTCTTTCAGACTTATCGGAAATAAAGTGGTCGAGCCTATTTTAATGGTGCGCAAACTCCCAAAACACACAGTCTCAAGGTAAAGTGCATGTGAGACTTTCATGTGGCATGCTTGTCCCAATTAGTAAATAAAAACTAAGGAATACATTACAACCAGACCTACGATCTGAATCAAACCTGGACGTGCAACATTTAAACACTTCTTTTCGAACGCCATTTTATTTTTGAATGTGATATGACTTTAATCGTTGTGGTGTATTTCTAAAATTGACTACTCTAAACTCATTTCTGTTTTATTTCATTTATATATTGTTATGTATAGGCCTACTCTTAAGCGCATTGATAATGTAATGTCATGTTATATACATCGTAGAATGCGCTAAATAAGAAATAAATATTATTATTAGGTCGCTGTAAATCGTTCCATTCTCGGTGCGAATCGGGTCAAATGTTTCTCACAGAAAACCAAGTGGTCTGAAAACGGTTCCTTAATAGTAGTGTAAATAAATATACCAAGTTATAACAATTCAAATCGCAAAACGAAACCCGAAATTCAAAGAACAGCTAAATTGAGAAGCATAGGCTACCCTGCCTGACCCCACACCCGTCATTGTTGCTCAACATACACAATACACGACAAACAGGAAGGCAAAAACAAAACCAACTACGAAAGTTCAAGGGAGGTAACTGATGAAAATAATATAATTTTAATCGTTCAAGGGAGGGAACTGATAAGAATTTATATTATGACAAGAAAGTGTTTTTGAAACACGCAACAATGAGGAAGCATTTTATAATGAAAAGTACTGCGCAACTGGCTTATTGAATTCGGTTATATAACCGTATAGAAAAATCCGATCCAGTTTGATTCGAATCGGTTCTGTTCGCACAGTCGAGAAAAGTTATCAAGATGACTTTAGTTTTAGTAACACGTCCTGTCACAATGGACGGAATTGAATTAAAATGTCCGTCATTATATATTATGAACATAATAACAATATAATTTTCCGTTTCCTTTTACGATTAATATTCGTGTCTACTTCATTAATCCCTTTCTTGTGATTTTCAATTATGCCTTTTTGTTTGTTGGCCTATTTACGTAATGCGTAAATATATGGATCGTATCCAGACGAAATCCACCTCTGGATGTAGATTTTTCTATCTCTATAACTTCTGGTTAGCCTATAACCAAATAAGTTTATTTGCCAGTGCGAAAGCAACTGGTTCGGAAAGAACTGGATAAAACAGAATAACTATTGCAATGCGAAAGGAGTATATTTCTCATTCTTTTGTTTTGATGCATCTATGCTACTAGGCTTTCTTGCAGTCAGAAGAAAAGAGGCTTGAACCACACCTGCCATTACTGCGCAATAATACTACAATCAAAAAAGGGAGGCAAAAACAAAGCCTTGTGTTAAGTAAAATTAAAGAAACTTCTGGTGGCAATACTATTGTGGTGACAACATGATAAGTCATAGGCCGAAGTGAAAACCATAATAACTTATAATGTATGCCCTCATGCGAACAGATAAACGAGAAGTCGACAAAGAGATTTTTTTTTATATTCTATATGAAACATTTTTCCACTAATCGTAAATTCCCGATCAGTTGCCTCACGTAATGTTTATAATTTAGGTTTATTATCTCCCTTGGACAGTATCTCAATTTTCGCCGTTTTTCTTTCTTCATTGATACATGTCCATTTAGTGTACTTTTTGTTACAGGTATTATATAATAACATTCTCGATGGAAAATGCACGTACATACGTTTTAACTACCACGGTGCAATACCAGGTTACTTTAAACTCTGAAGTGTGGGTTTCAGTTAGGTTAAATGTGTTTGTTTTAAAGTAGGCTATAACAGGCCTAGATCAGATCTACAGTAACTTTTTTTCATTATGTACAAATCTCTATGATTCAAAAGTTTATTCCTTTTGATCCATATGTTGTATTGTCTATGTTTTGTAATGAACGATCTTTATATTCTTAGAAACTCTGTTGTCTTGTAATTCATACAAAATAGGTCATAATAATATACACTTAAAACACTTTAAAGTGAGAAAATTATTTTTAGAAAACTGTACCTGATGACATATTGTTTGTTATTGAATTAAACTGATGATGGTTAATAATGTGTAAAACAGTACATATATATTGATTGTACATCTATTGTTTACCTCTAATTACTTCCAGACCACAATAGTTGTATCTTGACATTGTCAGATTGTTATCAACTTTTCATTCTGGTCAGTCAAGTAAAAATAAAGTTATAAATATGTTACATTATGTCTGTGACATCAGTCTATGTTGGAACCGGAAGTTAACTCGTCTACCAACCAACCTGTTAAATATGAATGTAGTAGGCCAGACTTGAATGTTTGCGGGTGCAAGAAATATATTCGGAAGGTCAAAGGTGTTCAGTTGCAGGGGGTGTCTCCCTGTAGCTACTTTCTATAATTTAAACTTGATAGATTCAAAAAAATTACCTTTGTATTTATAGTTCAATGCCCGTATTCCTTATTGAACACCCACACCATGATCTAAGAATTTCTCAGCTCATTACCTAAACACAGACATGCAAATAACACGTGCATATTAAACAAGAAAATTTATTAACATTTATCTATTAGATCATAAAAACAAAATTACAATTATCTTTTTTATATGAAATTGTTATCGTTTTCTTTCTTTATTTAAATGAATTTAAACTTTTACTTCAAAACATATAAAAATGCTACATCTTGTGTTTCAACCGAATCGCCATTTTTGATTATGCACAGAGCCATTTTTATTTCAACAGTCAAATTAAGAACACTAAAATCTAAAAAGTGAGTAATACATTCTTAGAATTTGTAGAAAGATTGCCAAAATTAACTAAGAATTTAAAACCATTTAGGTATTCTGGCAATAATACAGGATGTATTTGTTGCTTTGCATCACAAATCAAAACAAAATTTTATATCACAAATATATCTAATGCATCTCATCCAGTTGGAATGATCCTCATAAAACATGAAATATTTTGTATACAATAAATTCATGTATCAGAAAGTATTTTAAGGATTATAGAATACAGGATATATAAGTTTTGAAAGTATCATACCAACTAGTTAGTGCATATTATAATTGTATTTCAGATGTGCAACAACAAAAATTTGGATAAATCTGAGGATCATAGAATATTTGGCCAAAATTTTAACTTAATCTGGTATTGCTTTATGTTTTGAGAAATAAAACTATACTGACAGCATATAAGTACAAATTGTACAGTATTTTGATTTATGAGTCAAAAATATCAATACAAAAACTGTTTAAAGCTAGTTACATATTAAACATATAAAAACCAATAAACTTATACAATAATTGAATATTTGAGGTATTTAAATGGTTTATATTTCGTTCTTACCCTATACATTATAATACAGAATACCATTTCATTGTCTTCATATTGTTCCAAATTTTTTCTCAACATGAAAGTTGCACATACAGATAGAATTGATCAATTACTTAAAAAATTGCCAATGGAACTTTTAAAGCCAAATAGTATTCGTAACAAATAAGATAATCTGACACAAATAATACCTATCAAGACTATTTTCATCTCGAAGATGCACCTTTAACGTCTCTGAAATTCTACGATTATTTTGATTTGGCAGAAACATTATGTCTTAATGCAACCTTTATATAATCAATGATAGATGATTATGCTGCTGAAAATACGCCATTGTTACCAGTATCATAAGTTTCTAAATTGCAGTGAAAAAATGAAGATGTTATTGAGACTAATGATAATTTCGAATCTAACAAATTAACATGGTAGCAAAGAGGTTTTTTTTTAATAATAAATCTCCTTAAATGACAGTATCAGAGTTCTTTGGATACGATCAATCTTAATAACTTTAAATTCTCAAAAAATTAAAATTCCTGCAAATTATTCCATTTCGTATGTATTTCATTAATCTTTAAACAATTACACGGAAGAAATTATCTGTGTCATGAGATGATGGAAATTTATGAATGGAAACATGAAAGATGGATTCCATGATAGAAAATGATACATGGTAGTCTTTACTGATACATCAATGATCATTCAAAATATCAAACATTTAGGTTTGGGTCGCTTTATGAACTGTAAAATTTGGTGTTCAGAACAACATGGTAAACTACATTGAAATATATTTTATCATGGTATTGACATAATAACCTCAGATAAAACATCCGAATTTATCATATAGCTTCTACCATGGTCCCTACTTATCCTTGCTTATATTTTAACGAATGCATGTTCAGTTGCTCAAAACGTGAACACCAAAACATTATTTTACAGTAGCATTTAACTTGTTCTGAAACTTGCTGTCTCTTAATAGGAACAAATGATATTTTGAAAATAGATGCCGACTAACAAGATTCAGACAGTTAACAGCATGACCCAAATCTAAAACTTCTTTGGTCAATAATCATGCGAATTGCATATAATACTGATCATCGTTCAAATACATATAACACTGGAAGCATAAAACACTATTCTAAACATTAACAACCAACAGATTCCCAATTCTATTTATGAACTAATCATATTAATGGCATTTTGTATATTAGCTGACTTATTGGTTTTTCCATTTTGACTCGCAGGTTGATGCCCAACACTTACAATTTCAATGAGATTGTTTCCTCAACCTATTAGTGACACATATTTTACCATCATTGCCAATTGTGTACGTGGAAAGAGATGACTATGATCACAGATTTGTTCGTGACATTAAAGGTCAGACTCAATAAATGTCGAGGAGATGTTATTTTAATGTGCAGGACTTTCGAGAAATGAATTGCAAAAATAGACAAAAACGTATCTTTCTGGACAAGAAAAATTTGCTATTTTCTGTCAGCACGAACGATTCTTTAGGAACTGCAATGTGTAGATGTGATAAAAGCGAAAAGCATGTACACATATACGCACATTATGAATTACCATAAATAGAATCGGGAGCGGAACTATAACATCATTCTAAATAGTTATCACACTCAGTGACAATATCAAATTTGTAACCAACCACAACATGACTTGTATAATTCGTAACCAGTTAAAACAGCTATATAATATCAGTAAAAACTTAACTATATGAAAACATTTGAATGTATGATAATTGAGCTATAATATAATAATGATGGTATAGCGACTCATTGGTTTTCTCTCAGAGAAAGTAAGACTCGTGGGATATCTCAGAAAATGTCAGACCTTCAGGGACAGTGCCTACAGTGGAAACCAACAAAGCTGCTTTTTAAACCACAATTAAACATAAACTTCTGTACCTTGCTTCCATTTTCCATGAGAAATCGTACATCCATGCTTAATGTAAAATTGGATCAATCCCGTAGTTAAGAAAGAAGGATAATTTCAATCTAGGTGTATCCAAATCAAAATATCTACAACCTATAATATGATATCTTTGCTCTCAAATACGTCAAACACTTCAGTCGTCCATATGTAATTTAAGTAAGCCTTTCGGTGTATTTCCAATGGAATCGTAAGTTTAGGCTAGTTATAATAACATGAGCCATTAACTGCGAGGTGACCGATGAGTCGCTATAAGAGGCTGATTTGTTTGTATAAAGCAGCTTTAGTTTGAGGATATATATCACAGAAATATGATTATAACTAGAGAGGATATAACATGAAATATGTAACAATAAATCACTGAAATATTTAAGATATAACGTATGAATTCAATTATGAGTTTCATATTTCATTGAAATGGACTGAAAATTTAATACGATTATTTAAGAGAATGAATTATGTTCAATTTTAATGTTGAAACTTTTATAAAGTCTGAATATATTATTTTGTTACGTTATATCTAAAATATTCAAATAACAATGAATTCAATGTTTTAAGTCTAAAATCTAAAACGAGTTGTAATGACAAAGAGAGATCAGCATGAATGGAAATTGGTGCATAATAATGATGATGTTTCATGATCATGTGACATCTGTGCTAGATGTTGATTGGCCGGTTGTAATTAATTGACATTTGCGGGTGTGGTCACTCCATATCTCTTCTAATTTCTTTCTTTCTTCATATAATTTGGCTATTTCTTCTTGTAGCGAGGTATTATCGGATTCCAGTTTTTCTGACTCCTTTAGTTTAAAGAAAAGAATTACAGGTATTCAGAAAACTATGCGGTTATAAGGAATGATTATTTGATGCTAATCTCAATAAAAGAACTATAAAGTGTTATATTTTGTCATTATCAATAGAACTAATATATGTAATTAGTCTAATTTTATCTATTTATTAAATGCACCTGGACAAACGACAAATTCTTAACCATGAGCCGATAAACAATGAACTTTCATTAGACCCAATATTTCGGGAGGGTGGTTGAAATGCAAATATATAGATATATATGGGGTTTTTTGTTGGTAATTATATACTTTTCATCATAAAACTGGTAACATTGATATCCAAAATATCATGCTCTTGGTTATTGAAATATACAACCAATCAAAATCAAATGCGCTGTTCAGGAAGGGATTTTTAAAGATTATCTACCCTGGGCTTTATAGGCAGGCCACTTAAAAAAGGTTTTTGACGCGATCTTCAAAACATAGAATTGATGTGTAGCACTCCACAGAAAACAAACTTAACGGGATGCACCAATTTGGGGGGTTGATTATATGTAAGTATAGTCTTCAGAAGTACTAGAAAATCACATAATTCCTTTAAAATTACTTCAAACTAGGAATTTTACTCACTATTTCTATAGATGTTTATTCTATATAGGCCTATTACAGAGTAGGCCTATCTTAAATTGACCAGTTGTCAATTTAACATTCGATCGCCTTTAATTCTCGAAACACATAGATTTGAAGGCTCAAATTTCGACGATGATTACCGTTTCTGAGTCTGAAGTTTGATTGGTTAAAAAAGTGGCGCAACTGTCCCTCTTAAGAAACATCTACATTTGCATTTTCAGCCAATTCGATACTGAAATAATAGAGCTCACCTTCATCAAATTATCTCCATCTTTTCGTTTCTTTTGTCGAAACTTTCTTGCAGCTCTTCGGTTCTGCTCTCTTCTTTTATTTAACTTTTCAATCTCATCAGGTCTTGGCTGAAAAGTGTAAAATATTCTTATCATTACAACATTAAGAAAAATGTTTTGTCAAAAACGACTTTAAAATATAATAACAAAGGAAATGAATTAATGTTCAATATGTTTGGTATTTTTCAATCTTTATTCACGTGGAAAATTTTGATGTTGAAACATATATAATAATAAACAATTCTCACTGTTAAAATAGTGCTCAATACATCAATTGTAGAGCGATATAGAGATATTAAACCGCTATGCGATCTTCAGACAACTGACCTATTTCAGCCTACGTCTCTGAACTTGTCTCGAATTGTAGACATGAGAATAAGTTCTACTTGTACAACTCTAGGTCAGATGTCTGAAGGTCGGATTATATCGTGAAACTCTGTGTAACAACAAGATTTTTGTAGGTTTTGTTTTAATATTTATATATTTTATGTAAATATATGAAGAAATAAATGTATATATTAAAATATTTCAGATCTATCTTTCACAAAAACATTTGCCACAGAACAATTGACGGTAACAAAAGACATTTTGTTTGGGATCTCGAATCAGTTATTGCATTTCAATAAAAATTCATAACAAAGAAAGTATAACAAAGTTATCTGTACTATTATAACCATCGTTATCTCTAGTATAATATATTTAATTAAAAAGGATCATTTGTTACGTGACGAGATATTGACAATTCATCATCAAATAAAATAATCTAAGTTTTAATATAAAAAGTATATATTATATCAGAATTATAACTGTATAAATTTTATTGTTCAGGCACTTTTGTTATGACGATATTAACACACAAAGACTTATGCCTATCTATATGCATGACTTATACAGATATCAAATATAGGCCTATATTGATACATGAATATTGTAACCTGTTAATAATGTGCATTGTATATCAAAAAATATTAAAATGGTATTGTTTGAAATGTATTTTTGTCCGCTGGTATCGGCTAGATAATTTGTAATGAGTAGTATATGAAAATTATTAGAAGTATAATGAAATACTTCATGAAACCATTTACACAGAGCGGGTCTTTCACCGTAGCATAATAATAATCGACAACGCGTTATTTGATAATAAAATGTAATATGTAAAGCACTACTTATGAAAATGAAAATACTTATATGAATAGAAAGTAGAGGTGTTCTTATGACTCTAAATGTTCTTAATTCACAATTAGCTAAATTAAAGGAGAATTACCAACAGAATTCCAATGAATGGCCGATCAAGAAAGATCAAAAAGTATTTTTTTTTTTTATCAAGACTGTACATACACGGACATTTATGATTGGTTAAAACTCTTTAATCATATGCAATAAGATCATATTGATATGATTAAGAATACATGATAATTCATTAGAAACACCAATTAATCAAATTGCTTAATTTGACACTAAAAAACAAGGAAACCCATCTTTAAAAGTTAGGATTTTTTTTATTCACAAAAGGTATTTCTCAATCAAATTCGCATCTAATGGGAAGAAACTTTTAATATCACAGTTACACCATTGCGCAAAACGAATTTGTATCTATTATGATAAAAATCTGTATGATAATTATATAATACAATACATCATTGTGATATGATAAGTTTATTAATTGATAATCTATATATGTATGATATACAAGTAATATATACACACATATAAAGTGGAGTGGCGTATTTAAGGGATGAAAATCAAACCCTCTAAATGCTCAAAATTAATCTCAGGCCAAATCCTTTGGTTTCTGGGAGTCTCGCCTCCGAGAGACACCTGTCATATTTGCCCCCTACCCTCACTCCCCTCACCCCCTTCCTAACCACCCCCAATTAGGCATTTTCTAGATCCGTTCCCGTCTTCTTTGATCTCGCTTCGGAGAGACACTTTTCATTTTTGACCCTCACCACATTCAGGTATTTTCTAGATACGTCCCTGATAAAGCGATACATAATTACATTAATTTATGAAATTGATGAACGTACAACGAACCGTATAATTAATGAAATCATAAATAATTTGCATGCTTCATTCTTAGGTCTACTACAATGCATATTTTCTATAACATAACAATAACAACACCCTATATTGTCATATAATCCAGCGTTAACGAAGCTTTTAAAGAAATTATCAGAGATCATTTTGGTGTTTAATTTTTTAGATGTTTTCTTCTCCGTTCAAAAGATGTCAATAATGAAGTTTGTCCATATCAGTTGATGTAAACAGACCAATCATAATATCAGTCTAGACATTTTCTCATCAATAAAATAGAAAGGGACTAATTAGTCAACTCGACCAGAATCCAGGTCAGGAATAACTGGATAACACAAAGTGTTACACACGATGAAAGACAGATAGATAGTGCACACATTCCTGCTGTTAGATTGAGTGAAAAATATTTAATATGCTTTTAATCTATAAATAACATTTAATCTTAATTAGATCTGAATGTAGTTCAAGGAAAATAGGTTTCAGAAGTCATTAACTGGAGAGGGAATCATCGCTGACAAAATACCAAGGCGTTAAAACTATTCGCAAGTCTGAAAAAGGAGAAATAAGATGTAATCAAAAATCAATCCGCTCCACTAAATTTCTTGAATGAGTCAACCAAATTTTTTCAAAAACAAATTGATGCAATGCAGTAGTAATACATATGATTATCATACTGTTTCTTTGGTGCATTCAGGAGTGACAACTTTAGGAAGAGTATTTTTATATACTATAAATTACTTTAAGAAGTATAAACTTGAAACTGATAAGCCGAGTCCAAGGTAACTATTATTATATAATACCTGTTGTTTTCTTCATTAATCTAGCGGTGTTTTTTAAATGTACAGAGGTTATCTTTTTATGATAAACATTGACTCTGAGATTTAAGCTTCCAAGATCTAAGCTGATTTGTAACATTTATCTGTAGCTTAAATAATCATAGCGTAACGCTAACCGTAACTCATCTTCACAATGGTAATTCGCACTTTTATCTTAAGTGCAATAGCAACTATTCTTGTATCAATGAATGCATCAATTTGATTGAATTGTACGCCAGGGAACACAACCAATCAGAGCCCTCCACAGAAAGGCTGTACACATTATGGGTTTGTGTTGTGGGAACTGAAGTGGGGATACGATTGGGGGTAAAAAAAAAAAACACTTTTGTATAAGCCTGTAGCCCTATGTTTATGTTTCATAAACATAACTTTGCCATTCTTGATAACCCAATGAGTATTTCATAAGCCCGAGTGAAAATGTGGACATTTATATAAATATAATGATTAACTATAGACTAAAGTTGTTATCGTATTTTAATCATTCTTGAAATCATTATCAGATTGATCAAATCTAAGACAAGACACAAGTTAATGATGTTGAACAATTTTGAATTGTATTACTTGATTTGTAAACTCAATCATGGTATAAAAAGTTCAATTTTGTTCCTTTTATGTTCTAATCATTTTACAAGTACTATTTTTTAGAAATCTGTCGTGAGTGCATACTTTACCTTCTCAGGAAAGCTCTCTTGAAAAATTTGAGCACACTGAGCCAGCTGTTAAATTACATACCTTGCCTTGCCATTGGTTTAAAATAGAGTCAATTACATACTATTTATATTATTCAAAATATTTCAAGAATGTGAAATATTCAGACACAATAAAGTCCTTCAGACATTTTTCATTGATTGCTAATTCATGATTTTAATAATATATTTAAATACGACATTGACTTCATTATGCCGCAGTGTACTTGTACTCTATATAACTTTAAGGGTGATTTCCATTCCATTTTGATACAAATTGTTAATTCTGAAATCTGTATGACATTCTTGTAAACCAAATGTACCCATGGTTATTTAACTTAATCAAACATTTTCTTCCTGTCATATAATTATTCTGTTTTTTAAAAAAATAACTAAATCTGACCTAAGAGCCCACATATAAGCATGAAAAATCTAACAAAGTACAAAAATCCTCTAAATTTCGTAGCAAACGATCAAATTATTATCTGTTTATTTGTTACGGAATAAATTATAAAGTAAGCTTTGTCCTTTCTTGGTATGATTAACGGCAGACATTTCATTTTTAAAAAATTTCAAATATACAAGTAGTCTGAGCAGCGGAAAAAAATGCACACGCTCCTCTTTCTAACCACATGTACAATTGGTACAAATATATACCTTCTCTAAAGAAATATTACAAATTTTCCCTATTTTTAGTATATTATGTTTTGAAGCTGTAAAAAATGAAAAAATCCGTTTCTTGGCATCGTTTTTTCGTTATCTTAAATACTGCAACAATTAAATAAGAAAATATTCATTGAGACCTGTACTAATGTGTTATGAAGATTATCATCGACCAAGCTAAAAAGTTGAAACAAATGAAATGAAATGAAATGAAATGAAATGAACAAAACGAACCACTACACACATGATATGACTATTATTGTATGTAAAAGGGAAAAAACACGACTAATACAAAAAATCAGACACATTTTGAAAAGAACAAAATGAAAGAAGCAACGAAAAAGGAATTTCCATTGAAAACGTCAACATTTTACAAAACCGTATAACAATTTTTAAGAAATCTTTGTGAGATATATAGAAGCAGGAAGGTAAACATTTATTTCAGGCGTCACCCCACCCTATAATAAACCAATTAATGACTTCAAACCAATAATACCTAAATTTGGAATCTTTGTATTCTGTGGATAGAGTTTAAACTTTTTCTTCAAAATTGTTTCTTCCAGGCATTGTTAGCGATACATAACCAAAAATTCAAATTGAACTTTGCATATTATTGAAATCTCACCAACCAGGCAATGCAAGTAATAATCACAGAAAAAATCAAAGAATATGAAAATAAGATATCTGAAAGGAACAAAATCATGCGAGAAAAAAATAATAATAATCAGACAAATTTTAAAAGAAATAGAAAACCAAAATAAAATATCAATCATGAAAAATGGAGATACATTTTTTTTAAAATTTATAAATTACGATCATTGAAAGAAATCGCTTTGCAAATGATCAATAATGTCAAGCACTGTAACATAATGAAACAGTTTAACAGAATAGACCTAGAAACAAGTGCACAACCACATCAATAAGATATCTTAGTTTATCCTTGTCAGTTATATAAAGGTAATACAGATATACATGTATGTACGTTAATAAATTTAATAGAAATAAATATTGAAGAATCAATGAGTGGTCATAATAATTTAATAATATCAATGTCAAGCTAACCTAGTCTGTTAACTAAAAGACCTAACCTAATTTTACTAAGAAACACCACAAACCTTATACATATATTCATAATAATTCACTAACCTAATTGACTGACTAACAAAATCAAAACACAAAAGCTTACTATTGAATTAATATACATAGAAAACAAAATCACAATGGAGTAATTGAAAATGTATAAAAGAAAACAAAATATAGAGAATAATATGCTATTTTCAATACCGTTGTTGTTATTTGGTCATTTCTTATTTAAAACAAAATAAACACTTTTCTAGAAAAAATATCTAAGACACAATCAAAGAAACTAATATTAAAAAAAACTAAATTGCTAACAAAATATACATAAAAAAAAATACAGCATCAACATGGGCGAATTATCAATCATCACAAAAAAAAAAAATTAAAAATCTCCACAACAACAGAAAAAATAAACAGCAATAACAAAATATTATACAGACAAACATAAAATACTTCATCAAAATCAACTATGATAAAATAAACCTCACAAAACCAACAAAAGAAAAAAAAATACACCCAAAAGAAAGATATAATGCAGACGGAATTTGAATCATAAGAATATATTGCACAGAGGAATTATTACCCAAACAATACAAAAATTGCTTGAATAAAAATGCGTTGTTTCTCAATAACAAAATATTACAGCAATAATAATCTTATTCCATCATAAGAATATATTACACCAACGAACAGGAATAACAAAATATTATCTCACCAATAACAAAATACCATCAAAAACAAACAACAAAATACATACCAACAATAACAAAATACCACCAAAAACAAACAAAATATATACCAACAATAACAAATATTTCCTCACCAATAACAAAACATGAACATAGAATGTCATAACACAAATAACAAAATACCACCAAAAACAAACAACAAAATATATACCAACAATAACAAATATTTCCTCACCAATAACAAAACATGAACATAGAATGTCATAACACAAATAACAAAATACCACCAAAAACAAACAACAAAATATATACCAACAATAACAAATATTTCCTCACCAATAACAAAACATGAACATAGAATGTCATAACACAAATAACAAAATACCACCAAGCAACAACCACGAAATAATGACATCAGCAAAGATCAAAATTATCATAAAGGCAGGTGTCAAAAACCTTTGTAATACATATTCCATTTAGTCTGAAACCAGTTCCGATTATAAGATCTAATCAATGTTTTAGATGAATAGTACATATCGTAGTAACCTTGAAAAATGATAATTCCGGTCGTTCGGAGCAGTACAATTATTGACTATACAGTTTCCTGTATGTTATATTTTACAACTTTCCTACTACAACCTTACAACATGTAAACCACTACCAGCTTATACACTGAATCTATCCTACAAAATAGGTAATTACAACATAGTTTATCCAAATATAACCATAAAACATAGGTTTACAACGAAAAATGGCGTTATACCTGAAATTTGGACGGAGATGTAAAATCGACAAGCAGTTCCTCCTTTCCTTCTGATAAACGCCTTGATTGTATACGACATTTCAACTCTTCCTTCAGCAGTGGGGTCAATTGGCCCGTTTCCAAAGATGCGTATGTCGCCCGTCGCAAGCTCGGGTCCTGTACCTCAGAGATATCTCGGAAAAAATTTTCCGGAGAAACGGGACACTTTGAACCCTTGCTTTCATCCGCCATCACACTATTTCCTGGACCAAACAGATTCCTATCGGGGCAGCAACATGAGGAAATATCATTCACAGCCTTCTCTCTAGCTCTCCACTACTACTCACTACACCCAAAACACGGTCTCACATCACGTGATTTAACTTTGATATACGTCATAAAAAATCACTAATAAACAAATTGTCAAATATTAAACAATTAAACTCATGTTTACAATATGTCCAAATTCTCTATTGATTTTTAGCACCACGCGATTTCTTTCCTAGCCTGCAGAACTGTGCTAGCAAAGTTCAATATTCATACAAAATGACGTAATCCCTATGAATTTCGAAGTGGAAATAGTTGTTTGAGTTACTGTGTGTATTATAGCAGAATTGTTGACAAATTGGTATACCAGTGATAATTTTCAACAAGCCAGTTATTCAATCTTTTAAACTTAGTAGAAAGATAATTTATTCAAAAGATAAGCGCGTGACTGCTTGCTTACTAGATGTGATCGTTTAGATAAATTAAAAAAAATCAAGGGACTTAACTCTTGTAGTTCTATCGCTCTGTCAAATGAAAACAATAATAAGTAATGAAAAAAGTGCGGACTTGGAAGTGAAATCAATACGTTCGATAAGTATGAAAGGAGATCAAAGATAAAAAAAAATATCATAAATATTTCATTATGTTAGAAACATGGTCGGTGTCTAGCCAGAATAAAAATAACACAATTCTACTTCCTATTGTCTGGCACTATGTTTACGTTCTGGCTAGTCGCGTTTTCATTTCATCGGAAATAAGTTTTCTATTAGAGAATGTTATTTGGTCCCAATAATGTAATAGATAATTTATAAAACAAAAGTAGGTAAGGAGAAACCTGTCAATATATTTGATCAGTTGCTGCCAAGAGTCTGAGAAAACAAGATATTTTAATATATATTAGATAGATCTTAACACATCTTAGAATGTGGAATTCATGTTTAATATTTACCCTCTGAGCTCACAAATTTATAATAATATAATCAATAGCCTAGTTAAATATCTTTCAGTGTATTATAGGTCATTATATATAAACCTAAACCTGATCGAATTTATAATATATAATATATAAACCTGAACAGTAAAAAAAAAGCAGTAACAAAGTAACATTTTTATCATGAATGAAAAAAAAAAGAACTACTCTTAAAATAGTTAACTTTTAATAAGCAATTTCAAACACTATCTTTAATTCAAAAGTTATTTTCTATTTCTGATTCCTATATCCCCAAAGACAAAAAACAAACCCAACATAGAACTAATAAAGCATCTTATACAAATCAATTGAAAAGAAAACGAAGAAGAATTCTAGACCAAAGTTAAATGGACCATACATTGTAAGATTATCAATTATTTATAATAATGAGAAAAGAAATTTTTTTACTTACTGTTTTCAAGTTATATCCGTAAAGATAAAATCCATTTCACTATTATTTTGTACATAAACAGATTTATAGAGTACACATTGTTGTAATGAAATCACAATATTTCTAATCTCTTTTATATAAGCTTTTATACACCCCACTCCCAATTCACATAATTCCACAAAGCACTTTGCACACATTATTTCATTGAACATAATATTCTGAACACTAATCGCCTTTATAAGAGAATCTTTTTAGAAGTCTGAAATAAAGAAATATAGATCCTCAGAGACGGAGATAAGAGAATGCTTTGAATAAGAAAAACGTTTTTACGTTATCTAAGTTATTGTGAAGGATGAAAGTTTATTCATGATATTGATGATTATGGATGGGTGCTGATGGGTGCTGATGGGTGCTCAATACGAAAAAGATAAGACATGATGATGGTTATGATATACATGATAATGAGTTTTGATAAGGATGAATGTTTAAACAATGATGATGATTATTGACAAGCATGCTTTTTGATTAATATGAAGATAATTCTTAAAAAAGATGATGTCATTTTTGATAATGATAGTTTTGAATTATTCTTTATGTAATATGTATGATATAATTTCTTGATTGATGATAACGATTTTTTATGATGATGGTGATGATTATGTTGATGATGGTGATAATTCTTAATGATGATTTCCAATTATTAATCATACCATGTGTTTTTTTGGAATCATGTAAAGTTAACAGTAACTATTCATGACAACCATGTGTGTTAGTAATCCATTTGTTATTGTCATGTTGTCATGATGCGACTGATTTCAGACAGATATATATTTGCTTATGATAAAATTGGTAGTATTTTTGGCAGCATACAACGTGATTGCAGCTGAAATTCAGCAATTAAATCACATCATAGGATGATGAATGAAAATTAATGAAAAAGAAGTATAAAAGTAGAAATATTTATATAGTTATGGTATAAGATGATAATTATAAGGATAATATAAAGTAAAGATAGTATTATATGTAGTTATGTTAGTTTAAGAAAGTATTATGTTTCCTGTTCACTTCCTTTCCGGATTTCAATCAACACGATTCATGTATATACTTTATACATATTCAAATAATTTTATTTTTAGGACTATGTCAAATAGCTATTTAGTTTTAGTATGACATTTGTCGGGTGAACTATGACAAAGTTTTCTTTCCAAATATATAGTATGCACTTGATATTCGAGGCAATCCGTCTTGATATCAATATCTAAGTTCCAGACATCCGCAACTTGAATAAATCAATACTTTTACCTTCAAAGACATTCCATTCTATTTATGATATGATAATCTACTCAATTGTCAACTCAACCGAGAAAAACCTAAAAAATAAAAAAATATCTCGATTTAAATTTGACGTCATTTTCAAATATGTAAATTTTAGGTAAATTTATGCCATTTGAGATAAATTGAAATGCATAAAAAGAATAATTTTCATATTTGCATTTATCAATTACCGTTGAATATGTACAATAAAATGCAATATTTTAACAATTTTTATCATTTTTGAATTAGATACACTTATTTATCAAATTAAATAATACACTCTTTAACTATTAATTTGAAGCATATTATACATAATTTAGTCTTAACAAGAAGTCGATATTTTAGTACCCTTGCTTATGTCTATTAGCTGTACGGTATCAAATGCAACATTATGACAAAGACATGACGTGAGCTAGCAGACACATGCACTGTCACACCATATCTGTCACTGCATCTCTTTGTCTTTGTCTGACGCCGATTCCTCTATACAATATTTAATACAATTTCTTTTAAAACACAAACATCCATACACAAAAACTAGTGCCTACCTGTCCATGTAATATGACATTCTTATCATCAATTCCTAGCTTAATTCTCAAGTGTCTGTCATTATAGCCAATCGGACTGGCATTATTCCGTCAACTATTTTACTATAACCTGACACAGTTACTCAACACATTGAATAACAAAACAACGCAATGCCTTTTTACCAGAAAAATCGATTGGTGTTTTAGGCAAATGTCTCGTCGACACTCACAGCTCTTAACAATTTATTTTTTTTATTAGACTAAACGAGAGAGCTTGGGGTTCGGTCATGCTGACAGATATTTAGGATGGGCATTACTTTACAATCGATAAGACATGAGTCACCAACTTCAAACTTTTACAGGAAAATTAATTTACTTTAGTAAGGTGATACCATTTTGACATTCCCTATTTAACAAAATGAGTTCATGTTTATTTTGTTAGTTTGTTAGGAAGTTCTTTTTTCTGTTGGACGATCCTTGGTCACGAAACTAGACGTACTATTGAGGATGCCATAAAGTCTTTGTAAAGTATCAGATCTACTCCGCACCTGAGAACACTTGGTACACTAGAATCAAATCTAGTTTGACAGCTGTTGACTTTTTTGCTCTTAAATGACCTGCAATAGATTTGTACAAGAAACTGACCTACAGATACCATAGTTGGCATTGTTCTGACTAGCTTTTTGCATCAGCACGGGATAATCGGAATATTGAAGGGACACAATACCACGCAAGAGGGCACTTAAACTGTAAATATGAGACAAAGCGTCCCATAACATGCACCCAGAGGACCACAAAAATAAGACGTACAACTTTTTGAATACGTTTGCTGGCGTAAAGAGAAATCAGCTTCTTACCTTGTTACCAAGTCATCAATAAGAAATTGGTGTATAAGGAAATTTGATCGATAATTTCCTTTACTAATATACAGGGAAGTAGTTAGAAATTATCAGGAAATTGAGGAAAGAATAAACGTAAGAAATGACAAATAAAAAGGTCATTATGTCAGGTATAAAACAGTTGGTGATCAGTAAAATGACCTGTTACATGAAAAGGTGTGCTGAGAGTTACCTAGCAACAAAGGTACTGACTCACATACTCTTTATAGTACCATATTGTTTTATTAGTGTTTATTGATTTGGGACTATCCTGACGTCATAATTTGCCCCAATATAGTACCATGAAACAAAAGATTCAGCATACTATTAAAATTGGTAAATCACCCAGAGCGTCCATTGTGTGATGTAAAATAGTACCTCTGATTACTATTTATAATCATAATCATCTCATAATTCACCAAAATCATTATAAAACACGGAAAAATAGTTTCCTCCTTTATAAGGCAAGCCAAGTCTGAAGTGAAATCATTACTCTGCAGCTGTCATTGAAAGAAAGCTCATTCTTTTTCAAATTCTATAAATGTTTCATTAGAAGAGGAAAATATAAAAAGTCTGTGACAAGTTACACAGTTACAATAACAATACAGTTAACAATCGGTGGTGGAATAAAAGACAATCTCGAAATCACAAATAAAAAACTTACACAAAAAACTGCAGAAACAAAAGAGAAACTGATGGTAAAAAATGAAGGTTATTGATTTTCTGACTTGTGTAATACTGATACTAATTTCATACATTGATTGTTGAGGTCGAGCTGGAAAACGTCTGTACTATTGAACAGACAACAGATCATCAATTGTATCACAACACAAAGATTTTATAATGAAAATTATACAACCATATGGGCTCTCATCCGAAGAAATGTGCACTTTTCGTCATCGATAATCGAGAGTACCTTTTACAGATTTTCAAGACCCAAATCAACCATCGAAAATGACGAAACATGGCTTTAAAGCGAGCTTCTTGAGTTTTGCATGATGTATGATGATACAAGTAATTATTAATAATATATCTGTTGCAATCAATAAGATAGCTTGCCAGGCAAGGTAATATACGCACACTGGCAGCTTTGATTTTAAATAAAAATATTTGGCAGTACAGTAACAATTACCAGTATGAAATATTCAACCTTCAGACATACACTTCCTTTGAATGTTTTGAGGCGATACTGAATAATATTACAAAGTTTTATCAAAATCTGTCAAGAATTGGGTCTTCTAGAGTGTTTAACTTGAACGCGATTTTAAGAACACGGGCCATTTTAAATATTTTTCGATTTTTCTGATTTTCATCCTTGGATGTTAACATACACTCACACCAAGTTTCGTCAAAATCCATCAAGAATTTAGATTTGTAGAGTTCACGAGCAAATGTGGATGGATGGACCGACGGACGTGAATGTCAAAATTCTTTTTCAATTAAAAAAAGATATGTCAATAATCGTCTTTCAATATTTATATATTCAACAGGGAAGGGATAAATATGTTGTCAAGTTACTTTAGCATGATGCTAACAAGATCGGTGTTTTATACATCAGTAACTTGGGTTATACATTACTTAATACTTCAAATAATAACGGCCGGCATAAAGTAGCAAATTAATGCACACTTTCTCAACTTCATCAAATTACATCCACACGTATCTCTTATTTACCATTGAAGCGGTTTGTATATAAGCTGGTAGCCATCCCAGCCCATCCCACACGCACGTGCATAATTCATTGACAGATGTTATTTGATTCTCTTTCAGACGATTTTCTAGACAATAATTGTACTGTTAACCCTATTAATTTAAATAGGATGGGTAATTGGAGACTGATAATAAGATACTGTGAGTAAACTAAGAATAAACGATAAACATTGAAAGGAAAGTTGAAAAGGCAGGTATAAAAATGACAGTCCAGTAACTTTATCACGGGTCAGTTAAGATAACCTATTACATTGTAAACAACTGACCATTGCAAGGATGGTCCTATAATTGTGAGAAGTTTTCAACAAAACGGACAAAACCCATTGGCCATGGCCTAAAGCATTCTGGTACAGTCACACTTTTCCATGTCAATCATTTGAATTGCTATCTGAATAAAATATTACGTTAAAATGTTAACTTCACTTCTAATCTGACGAGATTGTTATGCAACTAGTTCTCCAGATTCTCCATATTCAACCAATCAAATACTATGTCAACAAAAGATTTATCTATTTCTGTTAAGAAATTCTCCGGTCTATTAGATTCCTATATTGAAACTTTACTCTATAGTTAGCTCACTTTTAACGGAGCTGGTATTGGTTAGTATGGGACAAATTCTTCAATCTGACACGTTTGTTGTGTGTCACAAAACCAAGTTCAGAAACATACTGCAGAATGGCGACACAGATAAAATTGGACAAAAGTAATTCGATTTATCCCTAACCGTAGACATTTTCAAGACTTGGCACTACCCAATGCGAACTGAAAGTTTACAAGGTCAAGCTGTGAAGAATAAAGAGGACATACCTGTAGTTTCAAATAGCATATCTTAAACAGATAACTATAGATATAACCATAGCATAGCATGTCCATATGTACATTAATGTGTTTTGGAATGAAGTGGAGCTCATAATATACTCGAATAAATTATTATAAGTATTAGATATCTATACTTATCTAACTTCAAAGAGACTGCACCTTGTATACTTTAATCACGTGATAAATACTTATCTTCAAGAAATAGGTATAAACTATAAATCGAATATCATTCATATTGACAATTTTATTGTGGTCTTACTATTATTCGATGTAGAATGAATTCTTCTCTATACACATTCTTCTTTCTACTTGTCTATTTCTTGTTTGTCTTCTTTTCCTTCTAAATCTTTATCTTGGAATTCATTGACTGAGTTCTTCTCTATACACATTCTTCTTCTTCCTTTTCTTCTTCCTTTCGTTCTCCTTAATCTTCATCTTGTTTTCTATTGACTGAATTCTCTTCTATACACATTTTTCGTCCCTTTCTTCTTCCTTTCCTTCTTCTAAATCTTCAGCTTGTTTTTTATTGACTGAATTCTTCTCTATACACATTTTTATTGACTGAATTCTTCTCTATACACATTTCTCCTCCCTTTCTTCTTCTTTTCCCTTTTCCTTCTTCTAAATCTTCATCTTGTTTTCTATTGACTGAATTCTTCTCTAGACACATTTTTCCTCCCTTCTTCTTTTCCTCCTTCTAAATCTTCAGCTTGTTCTTAATTGACTGAACGAATTTTTTCCATCTTTCCATTACATATTTTTTTTCCTTCTTCAGCTCAATCTTTTTCTTGTTCTAAATTGACTTTAATGTTTTTTTTCCATCGTCTTCTTCTTCTACTGTGTGTTCTTCTTTTCCTACTTCTGAATCTTCATTTTGTTCTTCATTGACTGAATTCCTCTCTATACATATTCTTCCTCCCTTTCTTCTTTTCTTTCTTTTAAATCTTCATCTTGTTCTTAATTGACTGAATGGATTTTTTTTTCGTCTTCCCGTACACCTTCTTTTGGTCCTTCTTAATCTAAATCTTGTTCTTCATTGACTGAATGGGGTTTTGTACACCTTCCCCTTCATCTAAATCGTCGTTTTGTTCTTCATAAACTGAATTCAATCTTTCATTTTTCCTCCTTTTCTTATTCTTTTTCGTTTACTTCCAAATCTCATCTAATTGGATTCCTCTCTATATTCATTCTTCCTCCTTTTGTTCTTTTTTTCTTTTCTACATCTTCATTTTGTTCTTCATGCACCATCCCTCTCTCGTTTTCGCAATTCTCACAATTTTCTCATTAAAAAATCCGTGTAACGTGCATCTTTAAATGTTATCTGTGATATCATTCAGTGCATAACTATTAAACTACATTGGTTCAATAATGAACTTCGATCGCTTATCAAGTGTCTGGTGATCATTTAATGGCAATTTAATCAGACTTATTAATTAACAATATCATCTTAAATAGTGTTGAAAATTCAGTCATGCATCAGAGAATCCTTTCATGATATTTTGCAACAATTTCCTTTATTCTATGGATAAATTGATTCAGATTAGTGATTTATCATAAATTCTTTTCAAAAATGATGCTACATTATTACGATATAATTTAAAGTTGTAAGGTATCTCAACCTGAAGAGGGGTTTCGAAATGAAATGCATGAAGTTTTACGTCCTACTTTTTTGCACATTATGGGCTAATGAAGACTGGCAACGCCATGTAATGTACAACGAGGGTTATTTTTCCAGCAGCATAATCCTACTTCTCTTGAGGTGAGTCGAAAGACGACTGCTAGTTTTATGGTTATCAGTTGGTTGGTTGGTAGATGACAAGTTAACGTTCGCTTCCACCTGGTTCAACCATGTCGAATAAATACATCAATTGATCAGATTCCGCCAGTTGACGAAAAATCCAACCTTAGCCCTTCTTTCCGGTAGATAATTTTGGCTAAGTTGTTGTAGCGTAATAATTTGCTATTCAAATAGAACCAGGGTGTGGAAAATGTGGATTGTTCGAACCTCGGGACCCATTCCAGTGTAGAAAACAAGTTTGACAATTAAATATATATCATTATAAACCAAAATAAATAGTAAACTGGGCTAAGCTTCAGGCTCACAGACCTCGAGTGATAATATAGCACTCATTTTATTACATATATCCTTCATAAATTATCATTTCAGGCAATATTTTATCGTTTCCTTTGTTGACAAACGTGAATTATTTTGATTTAATATTGTAATAAATCATTTCACTGTCCATCTGGTGTTGATTCGAACCTATAATTCCTATATTGACATACTTTAGTAGATTCCTATGTTAAAAGGTAGATGTATTGATTATTAGTCAGTGAAAGCGAAGTACTGAAGTATTAACGTTTTATTCACCTTTTGACATTCTTACATAATTTTACATTATTTACTCATACTGATACTGGAATATGCCCAAACGACATCTAATTAAAAGACTAGTGTTAGCAAATGAGTCTGTTGAATTGTAAAATGGGCACGAGCTAAGGCCTAACCAGCCCTCACTTGCTGAAAATCAATGACAACTTAATTCATCATCAAATTCAATTAAGATCACCATTCCCCTATCAATCAAAGAACCAAACAATTTCCAAAAAACACTGCTTATACAATGTAGTTGAGTGGGATCATACCTTAAACCTTCTGGCCATAAAACTTGATCCACACAGTAAATCATAATACAATATGGAAACAATCCATCAAGAATTGTAGTCTGTAATTAAGGGATCAAGAGATGGTACTCTTTAAGTTGGTCATTTTGTCATTTAAGCCTAATTCTGAAAGTGGTGTAAACCTTGAGCTTCGGAATATATAGGCATTATTCCTATCTTACAATGAACATACAAAACGTCTGCAGAGTGAGCAAGAGATATTACCCTTCCAATGCCTCATTTTTTACTTTTAGTCCAATGCTAAAAGTCAAAGCATCAGAAGCATGAGCTCTATTCAATCACAGAAAAATCAAGTTGAGGCATATATTCTGAATACCGGAGTTCTTGTACAGTATATTAGGTTTGCAATATTGCAGCTTTTGAATTAATTAAGGTTACAACCATGGCAGCGAACAACCTTAATCAACGTTGCTTCAACCTTTCTGTCCTTAGTTGATAAAAAAAAGTCAAAATAGAGTAGGATAATTACATTTGCAGAATATTTCATACAAGCTGACCCAATTGTGTTCGCGATTGTGTATCAACCGAATAGATTTCAAAGTACAGGCAAGAATTGGGAATATATCGGGTCAATATTGTTTATATCATGACGTAAAATCGATGGCATCTGGACGAAGGGTGATTCTATGATCGCTGTTTTGAATATTTAAGATAAGTGTGATATGTTATGATGGATATTTTGATATTCAAGGTAATATAGTTTTTTGATATTTAAGAATTATGTTGTTTTTTACTTGACAATACCATTAAAGATATAACGGAAGTATAAAACATTGTATAACCTTGAACCTTGATCCTATGCTTATCAAGCATATAAGTTTACTTACCTTGTAAACATGACAGCTGGTACAGCTTGTGTTTTAAAAATTAAATTGTGTCAAACTAATATTTATTCGGTGTATATTCTTTAACGTATTGATCTCTTTTTATGAGAGCACATTTAAATTTCAGATACATGTATCACTTTAGATTAGTAATAAGTCACGGCCCCATCAATTTGGTAGTGAATACATAAATCAATATATCTAGATAGATTACTTGATCCAGCAGACCAGTATTGGTTATTAGTTATCTAAATTAATTTTTATCATCTTTTTACATCAAAGGTCTGATGTCTAAAAAGGCTCACACACCCTTCATGAATCAAGTTGAGTTACAGTACTTATAAGTATGAATAAATCTGATGAATATGAGACCATTTCACACTATAACTTCGAGATTGCTCTGTAGAACTATTGTAGAATGTCTTAATATGTCAGAAAGTTATAGGTAAATATAGCAACGGTATGAAGATAAAACCGCTTAAGCTTATTCATTCGTGATATGACAAAAATAATGTACACGAAAATTGCACAATATACGAGTATACTGAAGTTAACATGCGATTCAACTCGAAGACGACTTGACAAATTCAGTAACGAATATTCATATAAAGTACACCTTATCAGCTTATACATTTAATACTGATCAAATTATTTGCCATTGAGTTCAGTGATTATGTATCCACGCACAGAAGTTAGATAGAGTAGTGATCTCATAGTTATAATGTGATATCACAACGAAAACTTACCTACATTGAGCTTAATGTAATATCCACAAAATAGTCAAATTCTAAACTAGCTAGTAACTAACGGACTAAAACATATCAATAATAGATATTGGGTATATAGTCAACAGTTGGTAAGGTAGTACTAGGTGCAGTATATAATATATATATATATATATACTGTAGGCGTTTATTTATCGATTTAACTACTGCAATATTTATTTACCTTTACATTTTTAATTATTAACAATAAAAATTGTACTTATTGAATCAGTCATACAGGTCAAACTATTCAAGTTCGAAAAAATACACAAACAAACAGGTTACGGGCGTTTCTGCGAAATGGTGGCAATGGGAGTCTCATTTTTTTCTCATTTGCCTAAGGAGACGAACTGTGAGCTTACCTTAATAAATCTGTGTTCCCTACTTCCCCCTCCCCCTCAAACTTAAGAATCATAGACGAAATGCCATTGGAGGAGGTGGGATTCTAGTGCAATAGTTCGAGCAAGATTCCAGAAGTGTACGGGTATGTTTATATTGAAGTTCAAAAGACAAAATTTACAGACATGTATTCGTACAACAGTGGACCCATCGACAGCTCAACCCTAAGTTGGCAATATCTCATGACAGATTGATTGGTACCAAACACACCAGTTTAAGTTGTTTAGGTAAAAGTTAATTACTACATTCCTTATAATTATTATTTTTTATTATCAACTTAGTTTCTTCATTGCCACGAGTTCTCCCAGTGCTAAAATAATTTACTTATCTCTGTCTGTGCGAGTACATTTTGTACTTCTATTACTGCTAGTCAATTAGATTTCATTAAAGCTGCTCTCCCAGATTAATTCAGAAATCAATTCGTTTCAAATGTCATTATTGATAAATAGAGTTAGTAATTTAAACAGAACGTAGCCCGTGAAGCTGTTCTGAATGGGGATGTAAATATGTTTTGGGACAATCAATTTATGGCTTTTAATTACATAATTAAAAATTTCCCCCAGTGGTTCTTGTGAGAATTATAGCGTGTCGTTAGTATCACAAAATCTTTTTATTATAATATTTAAGATCTTTTGGGATGGCTACAGCAAAAAAGGCTTTATAGATTTGTCTGTGGTACAAACAATGACAGCAAATGATGTCTACATTTTTCGTTCTCATCTTGCATACTTCATGCCTTTTTAAGTCTTCATGAAACCAAGAAAATATAAGAAGTAGAACGGAAGACTCTATGTCTATGTCATATATTATTGAAACACCGCCTTTATCCGAAGGTTGTTCTTGGCAGCAATGTTATCGTATCAGTTTCATGATAATATACCCTTGTAGATATAGGTCTATAACAATGTTTGTTTATGTATATAATATGCATTGTTTACGACTTATCTTATCATGAATTTATCAACAAGATCAATAGGCGAAAGTACAAGTAATGATGAAAATGAAACGTAGATAAAGCCATAAACTGATTATATAGTGACACAAATGATTAACTATATTAGATGTTCAGAAGTCTTAAACATTTTCATTGGCTTCGAAAAGGTGGCAATGTCAAGGCTGACATCATTGGCATCCATGACCTTGCCACCATGATATTACCACCACTGTTACCAGATAGTCTTACAACTGACAGCACTGGCACGGAATAATCTCCTGTGGGGTAGAGCCTCAACTGTCACCCATGATACTGGGAAGTCACAGATGGTACCATGAAACCAAGCAGGTTTGTACCTGAACCTTGCTCCATTTGTACTGGATAGAGTTATAATTACTGATACTACTGGTGCCACCAGTACTGAGTAGTAAACTCTAAGTAGTGTCCTGAGTGGTAATAATGAAACAGGGTAAAATCAATATTTCAGACCTCCCAACAACCCATAACTTTGCCAATTTTGATCCAGGGGGTGGATACATTGATAAAGGGTTGATTCCAGAAAATATCAAAAAGAGTGTAGATATTGATATTAGGTAATTGTAATATTAATACCAAGTACAGTCAAGGTTGGTAATATTGATACCAGGTAGAGTCGAGATTGGTAATATTGATAACAGGTAGAGTCAAGATTGGTAATATTGATACCAGGTAGAGTCGAGGTTGGTAATATTGATACCAGGTAGAGTCGAGATTGGTAATATTGATACCAGGTAGAGTCGAGATTGGTAATATTGATAACAGGTAGAGTCAAGATTGGTAATACTGATACCAGGTAGAGTCAATATTGGTAATACTGGTACTAAGTAGACTAAACATTGGTAATATTGATATCAGGTAGAGTCAAGATTGGTAATACTGATACCAGGTAGAGTCAATATTGGTAATATTTATACCAGGTAGAGTCAAGATTGGTAATATTGATACCAGGTAGAGTCAAGATTGGTAATATTGATACCAGGTAGAGTCGAAATTGGTAATATTGATAACAGGTAGAGTCAAGATTGGTAATACTGATACCAGGTAGAGTCAATATTGGTAATATTGGTACTAAGTAGACTAAACATTGGTAATATTGATGTCAGGTAGAGTCAAGATTGGTAATACTGATACCAGGTAGAGTCAATATTGGTAATATTGGTACCAAGCAGACTAAACATTGGTAATATTGATATCAGGTAGAGTCAAGTCTAGTAGATTTGATACCAGATAGAGTCAATATTGGTAATATTGATACTAAGTAGACTAAACATTGGTAATATTGATATTAGATAGAGTCAAGTCTAGTAAATTTGATACCTGGTAGAGTCAATATTGGTAATATTGATACCAGATAGAGTCAAGATTGGTAATATTGATACCAGGTAGACTAAAAATTGGTAATATTGATATCAGGTAGAGTCAAGATTGGTAATAATGATACCAGGTATAGTCGAGATTGGTAATATTTATACCAGGTAGAGTCAAGATTGGTAATATTGATACCAGGTAGAGTCGAGCTGGGTAATATTGATACCCGGTAGTCAAGATTGATTATATTGTTACCAGGTAGAGTCAAGATTGATAATATTGTTACCAGGTAGAGTCATGGCTGGTTATGTTGTGGCACAATGGTACTGATATTACAGTTACCAGTGCAACTGTTAAATTTGATATCTGGTTGAAATATGTTTTGATTTGCAAATTTATTTAACTTAGTTACACAAAAACAAGTAGTTATTTTGGGACTTGATACGACAAGAAACTGTTTGTGGGTCTCTCTTTTTGATTAAATCATTATTAGTTCAGTATAGCATAATAAATATATAGTAAGTATAGGGCAATAACAAGATTACAATCAGGTGCGATAGTATCAGATATAACTATGGACATTTATAAGGATATTTGTTAAAGCTACATTGACGTCGAAATATTTTTTATATAGATTTAAATTCCAACTGTTCAAAACAATAACCTACGTCCCGTCCTTCTGTAACACAAATTTTCCCTATTGTAATCCTTTCAGGTCTCATTCTCACATGAATCGTAAGTAAAATGTAAAACTCTATTCATTTCATTTCATTTTCACATGACATCGTATAGAAGTGATTATGTCTGAGTATGCCAGAAATGACGACTGCCTAGATTGCCAGACGTAGGGTAGGGGTGGGAGAGGTGCGGTGTTCTGTTTTTGGGAACATGATTGAAGGTTTTTTTTGCATCCGATTTCAATGAAATTGGCTACGATTTGAAATTGACTGAGCTGACATTGTAAGGCCTTAGCTCGCATGTACGTACACGGTAAAATTTGTTTGGAAGAGTTCTACTTGAATACGCAGGAATTAGTCTCTTGGTAATTATATATTTAATAGAAAAAATTAAACGAGTAGTCACAAATTAGAAAATTTTCAGAGGAAAAGTGTGAAATCTAATGCCTCAATCCTAACCACAAACAAGGAAATAACATAATATCTCTTAAATTTCTTCTCTTAAAGTTAAGTAAATATTTAACATTAAAAAAAGATGATAACAATAGTAACCAAATATTTTCAATAATAAAATACACCAAGAAATATCCAACACATGATCTGAAAAATGTTGTAACAACAGGTTTCGGGTTCTGTTTTAATATTTCTATATTTCTGTATGATAATTATGTATATTGTAATGGTACAATAATAAAACTACTTCTCAATACATTTATTGTATAAAGCGATATAGAAATAAATTTCTAAATTCTAATGATATATTACAATAGAAATTGTGAATGTGCCACACCACCTTTAAAACCATCTCGTAACTTTTTTTATTAGACAATAGTCTAGACAAGTATATTCCAGACGTGCCTGTTGGTATTTTTCTATCGATTGGCGGCTTATCTGACATACATTTCTATTTCTCGGTAAAAAAAAAGAGTAGCAGAAACTATTACATCTGAAGTAATTGAATTTCAGCGTCAAGTTTTAAAACTTAAAAACTGATTTCAAATATGATTAAATCGAATTGAACATGCAGTAGGCCTAAATGCATTTCAACAAAGGTATACAATAAAACTTGGGCTGATTGCCAAATTTTAATTGTTGACTGTAGGTAACCGACCCAGCACGCGACACATAAGTTTGTCTATCATATCTATACGGTGAAAGATAAAGAGATAGATTATAGTAAGGTCTATAAATAATATCTATGTTTAAACATGCAAGAACACGTTAAAAACAACTCAAAACTTGCTGTTAGTTTGTTACTAAAACTGGTAGCTTACTCAGCAAGGGAAACAACTCCATAATCATATAAAAGGCAATCTGTTCATATAATTTAACATTTTATTATTCATCGAATTTATTCGGTTTTGTACATATTTTTAAAAAAAATCGAACAAACTGAATGAAAATGCAAATAATTAAAAACAATAAAAAGTCGAGATCAGTTGTTAAATCACAAATTTAAATAAATGAAATATTAAAATATGACTTCACGTGAATATCTTATTATTACAACTTGTTAATGCCTTGATCATACCTTTGACAAACGTAGTACAAATTATGTATATTTTAACATGAATTGATGGTGAATTGTAGGTAAAAGTTATATATGAAATGAAAGCAAACAATGGTAATAGCCTAGCCTATTACACAATATTCTGATTTTTAATTCCAAATATATCGATGTAGAGGCTAATATACTTTAAAGGTCAGATTTATTTATTTATTTGTAACCTATGTTATAGTGTCATAAATCTATTTTTTGAAGGGATTGAAATATATTTTTTCATCTATTTTACATCAAATTAGGCTTGACATTTTTTTAAAATTACCTGTGGTACTGAATTTAGTAATAATATCATGTATGTTCGAAGTGATATCAATATCTGTCAAATTCGAATACTCAGTAATAAAATCAACATTTTCAACGTTTAGATGTTATTCAAATACACTAGTAAAAATATTAATTCAGGAAGTGACCATAATCATCTAAACTGAAAATAATAAATATAATATAAATATAATGACTTTTGAGAACAACACAAAGAATAATCTATTTTTACTGCTTATCTGAGATTTAGCATTAGTTACATTGGGCGTTGTCTTCCTTCTATCGATGTATTTTATTTTTATTTTAAACTGTTGTTGTATAATGACACACAAGATCCGAATAAAATAAGTCTATTGTAAAAAAAAAAAAATCTCGATTATGAAACAAAAAGGCCTAAAAACATAATGTAAATATTTAAAGTAAATGGTCGGTCAATTTTGATCTAATATTCTATTACCATTGTATGTGGTCTAAAGATTCTCAAAAAGAAACTATTTAAATATATCTCGATCACAAATATCAAAACTAACAAAGTAAATATTCTAAAGGAATAAAATAAAACTGTAAATATTTCTGAATGATGCTATTGCACTGTGCAAAATTACCCAGTGACCTAAATATATAATAGCAAATTGAACTTATTTAGTTTTATTTCAAAATACATAATGTTTTAGTGTGTGAATGTGGTGGATGAAATAATTGCGAGAATTACAAAAAGAATAAATATCAATATGACAAGTTAATTTTTAAAATATAATAAATTGAATTTTTACGCCGTATTTTCTACATGAAAAAAAATCAATAGATTATGAATAGTATAAATAACTAGTCAAATATTTCACATTCTACTATAATTTGTTATAATTATATTCATTTGATATAAATGGAATAATTAAACCAAGTACCAACGATCCGAACCGCAAAAACTGCTAAAATAATTTCAAAATGATCCACAGACATAAGTATCGTTTTTACAAAACAAAAAATACACAACTGAAACTTTCACATCTTCAACTATTTACATCCTCTAGATTCTATTAAAAATTGGAATACATTTACAATCGCAATAATTACAAAGCATGATATATACAAAGCACAATATTTACAAAGCACAATATTTACAAACGCATGATATATACAAAGCATGATATATATATAAAGCACAATATTTACAAAGCAGTAATTACTAAGCACAATATTTGCAAAACACGACATTTTACAAAAATAACTATAAAATACACCTGGTTTATATGTTCATTGAATTTTATATTCGAGCTTAATGCCTTGAAAATAATAAATTCAAATCACATTGTAAACCAACAGGACGAAAATTACAGATCTGAAAATGTTCTTTCATTTTATCTAACAAATTATCTCTCTCAATAATCAAGTCATTCTGAATCTTTCGTAATTTGTCGTTTTCTTTTACTAAGGCTTGGATATCCTGTAAAAAATGGTGCGAACACAATTAAACTTTTATATAAAAAAGCAAGAACATATTTCATTTTCATAAACACATTGAAGAATTATTTTATGAAAAACAGAAATATGTGTCTGTCAATCAACAATTTGGATAGAAATAGTTGTGGTATAATTATAATTATGAAAAAATACCAAGCCCAAATTTATGGTCTAAAAAAAAATTACAAGAACTCTCAGTGGAAAAAGTGTGCCGTATTTGTAGCAATGCTGTAACACAAAAAATGGAATTCCGGAAATATCATCTATGAAAGGAGAAAAACCGAAAATAAAACATGTAACCTAAACTTAGGTTTAATACGCAAATAAAAACCAAAGAAATTGAAATTACAATAATTATGTCTCACCGTTTCTAATTGTGAACTTTTACTTCTATTTTTCTGACGAAACCTCCAGGCTGCCTTACGATTTTGCTCTCTCCGTCGTTTTTTCTTTTCAATCTCATATTCCGACAGCTAAAATAATAAAAAAACAATTTAGACGCAAGAAGGCCAAATGGGTGACAATGATTATTGCTGATTGCCTTATCAAATTAAAGTTGTCCTTGAAATTATTGCATCAGTAATTTTAAACCTGCGTCAGCGATCAGGCAATAACTACGATTAAATAATAGATTCCAGTCCAATTTGAGAATTATTCAAAAAATCATTGTGATTCAAAAATAGGATCCTTTCACGGAAATGTTTACTTTATCTCTCTTTTTAGTTCTGCCAATGCATGCGCTGTTGATCCCATTTGCGAACTTATGAAAAAAGAAATCGCGAAGTAGGTAAACACCTATGATTTTGAAGATAAAAAATAAAACTAATTTTACCTCGTTTGATGTGTTCAGTATAGGTTGCGTGTCTACCTCACTTTTCCCTTCCGAATTCCTCCGAACTAATATTGAATACCTCAATTCCTGTTTAAGAATAGGCATTACAGAACCCGTCTGTAAAGACAATTGAGCAGCACTGAGCACATCATTTTCTTCTTGGTTATTTTGACTCATCGTATTATTATTAGTCATTGTAAAACAGTCATCGTCCAGCAGATCGGAGAAATCACACATGGCTGTCATTATTTACTGTCAACCACAATCAGGTCATATTATACTATACTAGTCTTTATATATCATACTATAATATACTCCAACCAATACCAAAACATTTATTATGTCACTATTTCACACACTTTAAATAGAATTTCTGCACGTGAACACAATATGTAAATGTTTGTAGAGGTAAACCATAGAGTAACGAGCATTACTTATATACAGCTATATGTAAGCTAGTTGATATTGGCTAAATGTATGTGACGTTTGGAGTATGTGAAGGAGACTGAATCATGTGACAAAACTGACTCCGCCCTCTTTTAATAACCCACTTAACAATCAATACTGGAGATCACGTGGCAATAATTTGCATAATTTATGTTACCCATTTAAAGTTTGTCCGAATCTTATTAGAATAATCTAGAATGAAGACTAGATAATTATTTGATAAAACTCTATTTTAACACTAACGAAACCAATGTTGAAATATTAATAGGCTTATTGGTGAGTCTTTAACATACGTAATAAAATCATTAGAATATTTCAAATTTTCCATTTTGTTTTTATATTTCCTGAAATTTTTGTTAAGATTCGTTATCTTATCTTATGACAAGCTAATGCATTCGATAGTTTTCTGAATTCTTCTGCTTTAACATTGATTTTAAACACAAAACTGCAGATTTTATATGATTTCAAATTTCTATTTCCGCATGAATTTATGAAATGATATCACAGTGTCTCATTCAAAATGTCTGTCTTTATTTTGATAACAAAAGGGAGAATATTTGGGAATTTTATATATAAATGTATTTGAATAATTTATGCAGGTTTATATGGATATTATGATAAAATAGCTCAGTTGTGTGCAAGGTAAAGTCTGTTTAATGTCCATGTGCCCTATAAATAGCTTCACAATGCAATAATCAGCTATGACTCAGCAACGATTGTTAGGGTATTCCAAGATTTGACCAATGACTATGCAAGATATTAACAAAAGAATCGTTGACATGAAGCGATGAAGCTGTCGTCGTCTAAATAATGGAAAAGAGTCAATACACAAAGGTCAGCTATCCTTATCCCTTTCCCTCCGTTGATAATAACCTCTATTCGTGTGAATCTTTAAAACCCCCAAAAACTTGCCGCACTCGTGCAACACCTAAAATCAGACTATAATGCATATAATAATATATATTTGATATATTTCAATTGTTCATATTTACTCTTCAATTTTATTGTTCATAAATATGTTGAGTGGATTTTCATGTTGTATTTTAAAAAGTGTACAATCTGAAAAGATTTTTGAAATTTTGAAAAGTATTTCACTAATAGCCTATGAAAATTTAGTATTCATTAAATAAGAATTACATTTGAAGAGCTATAAATGAACATTCCACGTCTTATATGCATCGGTAGGCTTCAGTCATAAATTGTTCAATTTAAAACTAAATATTACAGTTAGAGTGTCATGCACATTTTTCCATAAAGATTCTTCCTTGAAAAATTTGATAGGCCAGTATGTTTCGGGTTAGGTTTGATTTTAATTGATTAAAAAGATAAGTTATATCCTGCATTTCGAAGGAAAATGGCTCGTCGTTGGTGAGTGAGTGTGTTAGACATTTACAATGTGTGACAGTTTGAACAAGAAAAATGTCGCCATGCCTTAGCCCGTTTTTTATTATCAATTCTCTTATTTTAAACCCTTGTAACAAATCAGGAAAATCAAAATTATATTCTGATTCTACTCCATAAACTTAGATGGTGTGAAAATGAATAAATCTATCGAACTTTTAGTGAGTGATATAAGATAAATAAAGTATTGATAATAAACAAATCAATTGATAATATACCAGTAACAAACTTTGTGATAATGGATATTACTAACATTGCCACAGGGTTAACCTCCAATTTCACACATACCGGGGTGAAGTCGGGTTAATATTATGGTTGTATAAATTAATGCTACTTTAATTGACCTCAGGATGAACACCAAGCCAAATTAAATACTTATACATAGAAAGTTTGGTCTTTCTCCATGCAGCCTTAACAGAAATATTCCTAGAGTTGCATTGAATTCTCAACATGGTCTAGTCCGTTTAATCTAACCATTTAGCCACCTCATATTAAAATTTGATTGGTCGAGTATTTAGGTCTCGACGAATCAGCTTCATGTCAACAAAATTTGTATTGTTACGTATTTATATATTTATGCACAGTATACGGGCAACTGACTACATTTATTAGTCATAAGAGGTTTTTCATCGGTCTGAAGGCTCAGGAGTTAAATGTCGATACCGATTGTTACACTGAAGTTCATTAGAAGATACTCTATAGTTATAGGTGTTATAGAAGATACCCTCCTATAGAAGCACTGGCCTAGGTCACAAGTAGAGACTATGGATTTCAACATGAAAACTATTTCAATTCAAACAGAATATGTTTTACTGAAGATTATTCATAGATAATTACTTCTGGAGAGATTACAAGAAAAAATATATTCAATTCAAATTCCAATGCAATTGTTTCAGGGAGTTGATGAAAGGGGTTCTAATCTTCCATGAACCAATACATTACTAAAGTTTTTAGTTCTTTTATATACAGAAACGTTTGGAAATTCATTTTGGAGCTCAATGTAAAAGCGTTTGACAATGACAGAGACATTTTTAGCTGTAGTTTTGTAGGTGGCAATGATGGGTATGATTCGGTTGTCATATTGGATATTTAGGCCGTTAGGAATGACTCTATCCAATGTTGATACAGGTTATACTTTTTCTATAGGCATAACTAGAAGATCTTCAATGGAATGATTGGGTAAATTGAAATGATTCGCAATCGGTCTATCTTTCTTATGGAGTATATCGAAGCGATGACCGCTAAGACGAGTCCGCAACGCGTTTTGAGTTTCGCCAACATATTGAACGTCACATTTTTTACAAGAAATTAGGTATATAATGTTTTTATCGATGCAAGAAATTACTTTCGTAAGTTCGAAAATTTTACCGTTTTTCTTGTTTTCGAAATAGTGAGATACATTTATATATTCGCAGGTACGACACCTGGAACCTCCACATCGAACTTCAATTACAATCACTATGATAAAGTGGACCGATTTGCCCATTTCTGTTTTTGCTGGAGCCCATGTCCTTCTGTCTTCTGTTGGAAGGTTAGTCCTTTTTTACGTCCTCCGTCCGCCAATCTCCCCTCCTTTGATTCACAATACATCGTAATAATTGACATAAACACTGTAGAATCAATACTTTATAATCGATTTTTATCAAATTTGGCTTTTGAATACATAGGCTTACCTAAAATTATAATTAAGGCCAAATTTTAGCGATTTCGGAAAACTAACCCCCTTTTCTCGTATCTTGAAAATGTTATGGAATCTTCAGCTTTCGAAAATTAGCAATCTATGACTAGTTCCCCATGATATTAACACCGAGACCTTGCATATTGAAATTTTATAGTTCTTTCAGTTTTCACATCATTCTCATAAAACTTGGTATGTAAATACAGCTATTTGATTGGATTTTAAGCCAGGAAATACAGCCAATTGGAGGTGTCGACAGAAAGTCTGTAATGTTTTCAGTCTTTCTGTCGAGAGCTCTGATTTGCCGTATTCGCTCGTGTTCAATCCAATCAAATTATTACTTTCTGTGAAAAGTGGCTAATGCAGTCAAGGTATAAGATAGTAATAGCTCGACATTGTTAGGGTGTTGAGTATAATTTCAGTTCAATGATTCAACAGTTGATGAATAAAATATGATTATAAAGCACTGGATATTAAGATGGAGAAATGTAGAGTAGGTTCTTTGTATTAATTGATACAATTTATAATTACTTGATTCATGGAGCATAACTAATCGAGTAATACTAATTGAGCATTGCTAACTTTATGGAGCATTTATATAAAGTTACACAAACATATTACTAGATACGTGGAACATTACTTGATACAGGGATCATTACTAACGGAATAGTACTAGGTATATAGATCATTACTAGATATATGGAGTTTTATTAATAAAACATTATTAGATGCACGGGGCATTACTAGATATATGGAGCATATTATCAAATAAATAGAAAATTACTAGATACAGGGAGCATTACTAATGGGATAGATACTAGATACATGAATAATTACTAATTGAATATACTAGGTACATTGGACATAACTAACTGAGTATTACATACATGGAGCATTACTAGTTACATGGAGTATTACTAATGAACTTTGATAGATACATGGAGTATGACCAATGTAGCTTTATTAGATACAGGGATCATTTCTAATGGAGTTTTACTAGAAACTTGGAGCATTACTAATGGATCGTTACTAATGAATTTCTACAGTCTGATGGTTATTTTTTTTTCTATCTGCAGGAATTGATCAGTTTTCTATAAGAAGATATGGAATCAGGGGACGCAACTTCTAACAGTTTGATCCTGGAACTAACAGCAGGTGGTTTAACTCACGAACATATTCATTAAGTAAGTAAAGGGTCCGCAAAAGAGGAAGGGGTAAAGAACTAAGCAAGATTACCCATTCACTTCGCATACAATCGGCTGATTTGGTTGGTACTTACTTAGTGACTACATGTACTTACTTTCTAGCGTACTTAATATATAACTTACTTACTTCTATCTTTCAATTGTTCGCTCATTTACTGAGTGAATTTAAAAGGGAAGGTAGTAGGTTGATCGATTTTATGGATTTCGTAATCTGTATCCCGTTATTTGGTGAGATCCATCAGCGGATTATTGAAGATTCACTCAATGAACTCTAATATTTATAGTTATGACCGAAATATCTTTTCAACTGTGCCATAACTCTAGGGGAATATGTCGATACGTTTATCTATTATCGTTTTTTATTGTATTTTATGCAATTTGAAAGATTTTGCAATGCATTTTTCTTTGGAGCCGCCACTTTCATCTGTGATATATACGTATACGCTATAATAATAATAATAATAATAATAATAGCTTTATTAGAAACCCAGTTGCACAAGGCAATCTTCCCTGGGATCTTTCTACATAAAACTACAATATTTACAAAATGATAAACAAAAAATAAGAATGAAAATAAATGAATATATGAAAATGTATGGTTGCGATAATAATGTGATTAACACATAAAATAAATTGAATTAATTGAGGTAATATTTTCCTTTGGTTATCAAAGATGAAGAGAAAATATAGTACTATTAGACACACAATTACATATTATGATCGTAATTCCCTTTTCAGTCCTGTCTTAAAACCTTCTTCATCATTAGATTGTTTAGGTACTTGAGGTAGTGAATTCCGGAGTAAACTAGCCTTGTATTTGAATGATCTTTTCATGGCACTCAATTTACAAACAAATGGTGTGTACTTAACCTTATATTACCTAAAAAAAAATGTCATTTTTGTACCATGATTGGGGTCTTTTTTATCTTTGGATCTAATTCAATTTATCTTTAACTAATAAGAACGGATGGAGTTTTATTTAGATTTATTGTGGCTTTGATTGATGTAAGGAGCCAGCTATGCACAAGCGATATCTCTGGACAAATGGGGCAATATTTAAAAATATATATATAGTCCTAACGCCCTTACACATAAGTCATTGATAAGGAATGAATCGTGCTCAGTGTAGTACACTAGAGGTTTGAACTTGAAAAACCATTGTTTTTAGGTCTTGATTAAGGAATGATTTCTCTTTAGTCTGGGAGTCTCCAGATTTGTCAAATGCCATTTTGATATCATAACAGAAAGCAACGGCAAATCGACTAAAAACTCTGAACATGCCCTTTGCCCCTTTCTCAATTATTGGAAATAGCAGCTAGGATGTGAGATGAAATCAGGGGTTAGGATTAAAAAAAACCCTAGTGTATACATCCTAGTCGTCATTGTTTTATGCAGAGGTCGTTCACATGTTCACATGTTATGCTGGGAGAGACTGTTTGACTGCTTCAATATACGACGAACACTCTACAACGAACAAAAAAGTCTTTAAATGGCATTTAGCAATTGTGAGTACGATATATAGACA
Organism: Lottia gigantea; assembly: GCF_000327385.1. Taxonomy (NCBI): domain Eukaryota; kingdom Metazoa; phylum Mollusca; class Gastropoda; family Lottiidae; genus Lottia; species Lottia gigantea. The sequence continues at coordinate 625,495 of NW_008709577.1, forward strand.
CAGCTTTATGGAACAACAATCACTGGTTAAAGTTTTAAGCGACGTTTTTTTTTTTTTTTTTTTTTATTCCCTCAGACCCACCCACACTCAGATCAAGTGATAGGTGGATATACTATGGTACATATAAATTAGTATATCCACCACTCACATATACACGTTTCGACGTGTTTCCCCCGTCGTCCTCAGGCACATAATGAGAAGGAGTGGTGGGCAAACTATATATACATTAATGCTTATTATTAAGAACACACAAGAGATAAATGGTTTATTGATACATTACATTAAATTTTAACAGGTACAATAAGAGGTATATAATTCTTAAAATAACATACAGGCTGATTAAGTAAAATAATTGAAGTAAAGTAAATGAATTAAAAAAGATTAATTGAAGTTTAAATAAACAACTATTGCTGGTATTGGAGTCTTTTATTAATAGAAATTACATGTTCAATAACTAACTGGCTAAAGTGA